>NW_004524813.1:1836580-1852646 GCF_000260255.1 Octodon degus
ACATTTGCTTTCAGTTAACTATTAAATGTTTCAGTGGTCAACTGTAACATTTAACATTAATGTTATATGTATATATATAACATTATATGTATACACTCATTTTTGTCTTGCAATTGTATGATTGTGAATATTATAAGGAGTAATAGAAACCAGTAAATGACTGTGAGCTTGTAAACTTCGCAGTATGATTTATGGGCTGCGCAGAGAAGCACAACGGGAGGCACTACCCACCACCTATGTGCGTTTCTTATGAACTCTGCTGCATGCTGAATTATAAAGGTCCTCGTTTCTACATACGCAGGCAAACACATATATACAACCAAATATAGAGGTCTTATATGGTTACTGTTATGTTCTTGTCAGTTTGGGCTATAAAATAAGTACTTCATAGAACAAATAGCTGTTAAGTGCTCACTGTTTTCTCGATCACAATCTGCTCTCCTGGTGCTTTTTAGTGGAAGAGGAGTTAACAGACAGACAAACTGAAAAACATTACAGGATTATGTCATTACTTTTAAGGACACATTAAAATTATCAAAGTATGTTTTTCCTTTCTTCTTTCCCAGTTCTCTATACTCTCCCACTTTAAAAAAGGGAATATAATATAAAGGCCAGGGATGAAACAGTTTTGAAGCTATGCTGTTGTCTTGTCTTTACTGTAACCATTTCGGATTGTGGTTAGTAATCTTGCTGTGTTTAAAGCCAGGGTAACCAGAGCTTGTTTCACGTAGTCCATTTAATGCACAAAACAGTGACTGCGGCATGTTTCAGTTGGGCTGGGAAGATACACAGATGGAGAGTAGCTCGGCTGAGGGAGACGTCTGATCCTGGGTTTGAGTGGAATCTCCACAATGGTATATGTGCACCCATGTTGATAGCAGCGCACTTTATAACAGCGAAATCTCAGAAACAACTCAGATGCGAGTCCACTGAGGAATGGGGAAGGGAGATGCATTTTCTGGAAGTAGTGCAGTGTTACTCAGCCACAAAGAAGGCTGAACTTGGGGCCTTGTAGGTCAATGAATACAATGTGGACCACACCCGCAGGTGAAATACATCAGACCCCTAAGCGAACACCGCATTGGCTCGCTCCGAATGAGTAAACAAGATCCAAAATACACAATATATATTGCCAATTGTGCAGAACCTGTTTCAAAGAAAGAAACTGATGGCAGAAAGGGAAAAGAAAGGAGAAGTGGAATATATATATATATATATATATATACAGCTAGTTTATCTTAGTTCATTGAAAAGAAAGATTTGTACAGATGTCATGTGAACACTACTTAACACCTATATATTTTACTCTGAGTACTATGAAATAACAATGTGTGATGTATTAATTGTTATTTTCCTAATAGCCTGACTTGAAATAGTTTTATTTCTATTTTTTTTTCTCTTTAAAATAAAATTTAAAAGGTGGTTGTGAAAATTTCTCAATGAGGTTGAGATTTTTTATTTATAATTTTATTTTATTGTGAAGAGTTAAAAACAAAAGCAAGAAAAACAAACAAACAAAAGAAAAGACAGAAACAGAAATTTTAGGAGTGTTCTTTCCCCTTTTTCTTTTCCTCTTCCACTACATATCTCTGTGGCTTGTGCAGCAGTACATGTGGATCTAGCAAGAAAGGGCAGGGCGTCCTCAGTCATGTTGAAACTTGACAAAAAGCATTTTACTTGCACTCAGAAGATTATTTTGCTTAGGAGAAAAATAGTAACTGCCATTAGGCAACAACCGCCTGCTTCCGAGATTCATGTTCTCTCACCTGTAGTTTGTGGTGGTTGTTGATGTTTAGACTAATTGAACACGCTGGGAGTTCTAAGCACTAAGTCTTACCTCAGTTACAGATATTTGGCACACAAAAACATAGCTACAAATTTTATCACATCTAAATTTTCTTTTTCTTTTTGTTGTTGGTTTTTGGGCTCTAACAGTAAGCTGTTATTTTTAATTTATGTTGCATTAGATAATGAAATAACTAATTTTTGGTCTTTTAAATTCTGAGACATATTTTTATTGAGAAATGCAATAATCACCTCTTGTTGAAACAATAAAAATGTACCACAAACCAGAACACAACAAATCCAAGTCATAGTCCTATTGCCTAATACTAAAGCTGCTTAAATTGTAGAAAACATTTGCAACTTTTAATTTATTTCATTATGTTGTATTTAGTGTATTATCAAATTGCTTTATGGTATCATTTTATAAGAAAAAACTGGGGATATTTAGATAGATGATTTTTTTTTTCCTGGATACTGAAGAATTTCCTGAATTTCTTTGCCCAACCATGTACTAACAACAATAAGAAAACACTATTATTTATCATTTCATGAAATATTTTTCAAGAATTTATTACAAGCAGAATCTTTCATAAAAATTGTGGCTATACCAATCACGAAAAAATCTGCCCTTAAGACCAGCAAGATAACTCAGCAGACTAGCCGCCTGCTTAGGCAAGCATGGGGACCGGGGTTTGATCCCCGATACCACATGAGGGGCCAGCCCAGCCCTCAGGAGTACTGAGCGGGCCCCGGAGACTTGGCATGATGGCATAGGCCTGTAATCCCAGTCCTGGGCAGACTGGAAACAGGAGGATCACTATGAGTCTAAGCTGCGTAGTGAGACCCTGGATGAAAAAACAAAACAAACAAACAAACAACAACGACAAAAAACCCCAGCAAGCAAGGAAACAAAAAAGTTTGCCCTTGTTGAAAGTGCAAGAGCCAGCCAAATAGCTCAGCAGATTAAAGTGCCTGCAAGCAGGCGCAGGGGCCTGGGGTTCGATCTCTGGGCCTGCGTACCAGCTCCACCCCCGGGGTGCCCTGAGATGGCAGTTGAGACTGGGTGTTGTGGCACGTGTCTGTAATTCCAGCTCTTGAGAGCCTGTAAACAGGTAGATCACTATGAGGCCGATCTAGTAGTAAGACTGAGCACCCTGTACATCCTTCCCTGAAATGCAAAAAAAAAAAAAAAGTGTATTCTATTGGAAGAAGATAGGCAGTGAACTACCATTTATTCAATTGCAAATGATTAAAAAAATTTATACCTCACAATACACAGATATTTTAGACATTTTATGAGTTTAATTCTCCCAATAATTTCATGAAGTGGATAAAGAAAGCAGTTAGACTGATTTCAAAGTTCCAGCACTTAACCACTATGTATTAGCCCTCTTAATAGTGTATTGTATTGAGTAATGATCAAAGCTGATCCTCATATAATAGAAGACAAATTGTATTAAGTTTAATTAATGTGAGGTTAAAAGGAGTTGTGGTGGGAATACCATTAGAGGTTGAACTTAATAAAGCCTGGGGGATTAGGATGACACATTCAGCATGACTGCCCTAGTAAATTAGATTTAAAAGAAATATATTTCTAAATGTCTGTTTCTATCACTTTGAGGTCAGTGAACCAAGTAAATTTGAGAATAAAGGAACTAAGGCAAACATTTTAGCAAATATTGAGGTACCGCATACCATTCTTTTCCCCCTCAACTATTTTCCTTATTTTAGTGGTGGAGAAGAGTGTCTCTTCCAATTAGCCAGGATTATATTTATGGGTCACACAACTACTGGGTTCAATCTATAAAATCACGGCTAGTTAAAGACAGACAGTTAAAGACTGATGAAGAATAGATAGGAAGTGATTTTTCTCTAATGCTTATATTTCGTAAGTATAGGATTTAGGAGATTCAAATTGTGAATATTTAACTTTTGTTGGAAGAAAATAATTGAAAGTAATAGAATTTTATCTTCAGAAAATTGTTCTTCCTTTTGCTCACACGAATTTTGATGTATTAACTCTGAGCATCAGTTGTCCCTGTACTTTAACTGCGCTTGTCCAACTTAGAGCCAACAATTAACCGTTTAATAAATGAATTCCACAGCGTGTAGTCCTCCCAAACATTTTCCTGCGAAAACACTTAATGTAAAATAGAATCCAACTCTTTAAGGAGGAAAACGAAATACGAGTGCACGACTATGTATTTGTGATACAAAGCTTTGGGGTAAAGGAACTGAGTGTGAGGTTACCTACACCATGGTAAAGGGAGAGAGCTGCCAGGTATGAGAGGCGGCGTAAAGACTGGCATGCTCCATCTTGCCAGTCACCTGTCTATTGAAAATGTTGTATTTCTGCTTAAAACTTTTCTTTGGTTTCTATATGAATGAATACATAAGTCACTGAGACTAAAAGTAAGGAGACATACCCTGAATCTTTAACTATATACTTTCTGGGAGGAGAAAAATTCTGATCTACATAACCCTCTAGCCAACTAGCATAGAAAAGGCATGAACTTGGGCTCATATCTTTTGCTTTAAATAAACTTGTAGAAAAATGATCCTTCTATTTATTTACATTTTTGGTTTGCTTTTATTTTATTTTGTTTGTGTATTTATTTACTTATTTTTGTATTTTAGGGAAGGGTCTACAGGGTGTTCAGGGTCTCACTGCTAGATCAGATTCATAGTGATCCTCCTGTTTACAGCCTCCCAAATGCTGGGATTACAGGCTCCTGCCACCATGCCCAGTCTCAATCCCCACCTCAGTGCACCCCGGAGGTTGGGCCAAGGATCAAAGCCCTGGTCCCTGGGGCCTGTGTGCAGGTGCTTTAATCCACTGAGCTATTGGCCAACACTTTCAATTTTATTTTGATGAGTAAAGGTAGAACCAAAAACAAGTAGAAAAAAATGACAGAAACAAGGTAACATACAACAATGCATATGTTACAGATTTTCTAAACAGGAATAGCTAAATAACAATGGTTATTATATTATCTATTTGTGACATCAAATCTGTGGCTGACATTAACAGATAGTCATGCAAGATTGGACAAATAATTGAATATTAACACTTGCTTTCAAGAAATCTTAATTGTTTTCTTTGTCTTTTTAAAAATTTATTTTCAAGAGAATATCATAATTGATAAGACGTTAGAAGCAGTACACATTTAGCAAACAAAGACGACTGCTGTTCAACCGCGGCTTTTGCATTACACATTGTTGCTCTCGATGTAGTTGCTCCCATCACGGGTGTCAGCACACAGTGTCAGTCGAGGTAAAAATTCAAACAAAAATGGGTATTTTCAAAAAAATAACTGATGGAAATTAAGAGTACAGTCATCTCAGCCCTCCTGAGATGACATATATATGTGTGTGTGTGCGTGGTTCCCCTTTCCCTTTCCTCCATCTTTTCTCATTTCTCTTATCTTCTTTGTTTAATTTTTAAGTTCAGTTTCTGTCTATTTTATTATATCTTTTATAATTTTCAAGTTTTATTTATACTGTCAGGTACTTACCCTACAGAGACAATATATTTATATATGTGGATCTGATTTATTTCACACATGAGTACAGCCCCTGGCTGCATCCATTTACATATAAAACCCTCTAGTCTGTCTTTGTTTATAGCTGAGTAGTGCTCCATTGTATAAAAATACCACACATTTTTATCTGTTCCTCGAGTGATGGATGTTTTTGTTGTTTCCAAGGTTTGGCTCTGAGAAATTGTGCTGCTATGAACATGGGAGTACATATATTACTATGATATAATGTTTTCATTTCTTTTGGGAAAATACCCAGAAGAGGAATTGCGGGATCGAATGGGATTTCCAGTCCTAGTTTTTTGAGGAGCCTCCATGCTGATTTCCAGAGTGGTTGACATTCCCACTGGCAGTGGAGAAGTGCTCCTTTTTCCCCACAGCTTCTTCAGTATTTGGTATTAGTTGATTTATTTATGTTAGCCATTCTTTCTGGGGTTAGATGGTATCTCATTGTTGTTTTAGTTTGCATTTTTGAATGGCTAGTGCTGAGGAATATTTTTTCACTTGTTTATTTTACACTTGCATTTCTTTCTCTTTGAAGTGTGTGTTCATCTCAGATGTCCGTTTTTTTTATTGTGTCTTTAAATTTTGAGGGGCAAAATTTTTAGTTCTTTATATAATTTAGATAGAAGTTCTTAGAGTGACTGTTGGTTATGATTCTTTCTCAATTTGTGGGTTGTCTTTTTACTCTGTTGGTGATTTCTTTTGACTTGTAGAAAATTCTCAGTAAGATGAGAGCCCAGTTGTTGATTTTTGGCAGTATTTCCCATGTAGTTTGGTTTTTCTTCATGAACTGTCTGCCTACTCCTATGTTTTCTCAGTTTTCACCCATTTTTTCCATCAAGGATTACAGTGATGCTGTTTCAATGTTTAGGTATTTAATCCATTTTGACTTTAGTTTAGTGCATGGTGATAGACAGAGGTCTAGTTTGAGTTTTCAGCGTGTGGAGAGCCAGGTTTTCCAGCACCATTTGTCAAAGAGGCAGGCTTTCTTCCAGTGAACATGCTTGGTCATTTTGTCAAAGGTAGGCAGGCTGAGTGCATTTATAGCTGCATTTGTACCTGCTATTCCATGCCATTGATCTGCAAGTCTGTTTTTTTTTTTTTCTAGTACCATGTGATTATATCGCAGTAGCCTTGTAGTATAATTTCAAGTCAGGAACTGTAATGCCTCCTGCCTTGCCTTTGTTGCGCAGGACTGCCTTTTCTATTCTAGGGCTTTTTGGTCCCAAATAAATTTTAGGAATGATTTCTCTATATCTGTGAGATATGTTTGTGGTATTTTGATAGGGATTATATTAAATTTTTATAAAAATTTTGTGGGTATGTTCATTTTCATAATGTTGGTTTTCCTATTCAGGAGCACCAAATATTTTTCCATTTTCAAAAATCTTCTTCAATTCCTTTTTAAAGGGTTGTATTTTCATTGTTTAGATCTTTTGCTTCCTTTGTTAGAATAATTCCTAAGTATTTCATTTTTTTTGAATGCTCTTGTGAAGAATGTTTTGTCTGTCATTTCTCTCTCAGTGATTTTTTTCTAATCTGTGTAAAGGAATGCTATTGACTTTTCAGTATTGACTTTGTATACTGCTATGCTACTGAATTTGTGTATTAATTCTAGAAGCTTCTTGGTGGAGTGTTTTGGGTCTTCTGAGTAGAGTATCATATCATCTGCAAATAATGGGAATTTAACTTCTTCTTTTCCTACTCTTATTCCTTTTCTTTCTCTCTCTTGTCTAATAACTCTAGCCAATGGTTCCAGAACTGTGTTGAATAGGAATGGTGCTAGAGGACATCTTTGTTTTGTATCTGATTTGAAAGTGAAAGCTTTCAGTTTTTCTCCATTTAGAATTATGTTGGCTATTGGATTGTCATGGATGGCTTTTATCAGATTGAAATAAAGGCCTTCTATTCCAATTTTCTCTAGGGCTTTGATTACAAACTTGTGTTGGACTTTGTCAAAAGCCTTTTCTGCCTCTACTGAGATGAACACTGTTTTTTTGGTTTTGGCTCTATTGATATAGTCTATTGCATTGCCAGATTTGTGTATGTTGAACCATCCTTTTATCCCTGAGAAGAATTCTACCTGGTTATGGGGTATAATCTTGATGATTTTCTGTATTGCATTTGCTAATATTTTATTGAGGATTTTTACATCTATGTTCATGAAGGAGAATGGCCTGTAATTCACTTTGTTGGTTGTATCTTTCTCCAGTTTCTATATCTGTATAATACTTGCCTCTAGGAATAATTTTGGGAATATCTGTACCTCTTCCCCTTTCTTGAAGAGTTTGAAGAGTACCAGGCTTAAGTTTTCTCGGAATCTGTTGTAGAATTCAGCTGTGAATCCATCAGGATGTGAAATTTTCTTTTTTATTAAGTTTTATTACATTTTCAATTCCATCGACTGATATTGAGTTATTTAGAGTTTTTATATTTTATTGATTCAGTTTTGGGAATTTGCACCTATCTAGGAATCTGTCCATTTTTCTTTGATCTTGTGAGAATAAAGATTTTCAAAATAGCTATTTATGATCTTCTGAATTTCCACAGGATCTATAGTAATTTCTACCTTTTTATTCCTTATTACTTGAATTTGAGTTTTTATTTATTTAGTTAGTTGTTTGTTAATTTATTTATTGCTCATTTTGAGAAGGTTGCTAGGGTTTTATGAATTTTATTTACTATTTCAAGTAAAGAGCTTTTGGATTCATTAAATTCTGTAAAGTTTTCTTTGTCTCAATTGCTCCTCTAATCTTTCTAATTTCCTCCCATCTTTGAGGTTTGGGCTTTGTTTGCTCTTCTGTTTCTAGAAACTTAGGGAATTTATTTGTTATTGCTCTGTTTTTCTATTGTGTAAGTTTACTGCTATTACATTCCCTCTGATAACTACTTTCATTGCATCCCACAAATTGCAGTAAGACGTGTTTCAATTTTTGTAGGATTGTAGATATTGTTTAATTTCTTACTCAATTTCATCTGTAACCCATTGGTTGTTGAGGAGGCTGTTATTTAACTTCCATATGTTTATGGGAGTTTTGTGGTTTGTTTTGTCATTTATTTCCAGTTTCACTACACTGTTGTCAGATATTATGCATGGAATAATTTCTGTTTTCTTGCAAATACTTAAGCATTACCTATGGACTAGTATGCAGCATATTTTAGAAAACATCCCATGTGCAGCTGAAAAGAATGTGTATTCAGATGTCATTGGGTGGAACACTGTATATATCCATAAAGTCCATTTATTCAAAGGTTTCATTCAGTTCTGCTGCTTCTTTGTTAATTTTTGCCTCCTTGTCTTATCTTTTAGAGATAAATGTGTGCTGAGATCCCCTGTTAAGATATCGATATTGGTTATTAGGTTTTTCATGTTCTTTAAAAATTTTCAGGTGCTCCCATATTTGGTGCATACATATTTATCTCTGTTATCTCTTCCTCTTAAATTTTTCCCCTAACCAGTACATAATGACCTTCTTTATCTCACTTGATAATTATTGGTTTAAAGTTCAGATTGTCTGTGAACATAATAGTTACCCCTGCTTTTGACTGAGATCCTGGGGCATGTAGTATTATTTTCCATCCTCTAACTTTGAGTCTATGAATTTGTTTGCAACTACAAAAGCTGTATTTATCTGTTCAAAATAACCAGTGCTATAGATGCAAGACAAAACCCAACAACTTCCCCAGATACTACTTTCAAAACTGACATGTTAAACTTTATTTTCATTAGAATGTTTTTTTTTTTTTCCATACAAGCAAATCAAAGCCTATAAGTTATTGATCTTCATCTTCTGGACAACAATGCCAAGTTAATCTTTCTTCATAAAAAGCAATTATAATTTGAGGACTTTTCAGCATTTACCTCTTTTGCCAGCCTCATCTGAATCTTTCTATTTCATGAGAAACATCAATTCTCTGTTAGTATCTGTGGAGCCGATTATTCATTCAGGATCAAGATCTCTAGCAAATCCTCTAGGTTTGTCAGTAGTATCTCTTTTTTTCTTTGACTTGCTGTCATCAGATTCACTGTCAGATAAAGGTTTGCTTTTTCTACTATCTTTTTCTTTAGCAGCTTTTTGCCAATTAAGAAATGCTTCAATTAATTCTGGACAATCTAAATTTTCGTCAGGTTCCCATGTATTGTCAGCATCTGTAAATCCTTTCTACTTCAGAAAATACTCCGCCTTCCCATTCACTACAGGGTCCATTAATTTTTCTACCATAAACTCTTCAGGTTCTTCCTTAAATTTTTTGCTTTTTGTATTTTGTTTCTTTCCCATTTTTTGCAATGTAGTTTTCTTGGAGGTCATTCTTTACTGCAGACTTCTAGAGCTATTTTTCACTGTATCCAGTGCTTGGTTGAGGGCCTGCATAGTCTCAGCCTGTGTGCCTGCAGCTCTCACCTGTCTTATTCTTTTTCATTGTCTCTTATTTTCTTTTATTACCTTATTAAACATTACTTTAAAGAGAGTATAGCAATAATTGATATGACATTAAAAGCAGTATGCATTTAGAAGACCAAAATGACAGGTATTTCAAGCATAGTTTTAGTATTACACATTGCTGTCCTTAGCATAGTTGCTTAGTTCACAGATACCAATATGTAGAGTTAGTCATGGTGAGAATCTTACCCATTAACAACTATTTTCAAAAACAGGATGGAGACTCTTAGGACCTTTGTCTTAACCATCTTGTTTAAATAAATGTATGGTTTTGCCTCTGCCATATTTCCTAACTTTTTACCTTTCTCATTCTTCATTGTTTAAACCTTAAGCTCTCACTTTCCATTTAACTGTGTTACACCTTTCAATTTTTATTTCTTCTTTTGAGTTCTGACACTAGGGAAGCCTATGAATTTCTTTATGGGTTAAATATGTATCTTGTATACGTCATATTGTTGGAAATTTTTTGTTAATCCCCTCTGCCAGAATCTGTTAGATTCTTTCTTTTAATTGGTGAATTGAGTCCATTTACATTGATGGTTAAAATTGGTATGTATTGACTTATGCTTGTCATGTTATTTTCTTGCTGTTGATTCCCTCCTTTTCTCCTGTGTTTAATTATTTTCTATGTGTGGGTTCTTTCTGTTGTTATTCTTGGACTTGTGGGCATTTTGATTCCTTTCCAGAATATCTTTAATAGTCTTTATAGGGCTGGTTTGATATTCATGAATGCCTTTAATTGTTCTTTGTCACTGCAGATTTTTACTTCTCCTTTAAACTTGAAAGAAAGTTTTGAAGGGTAGCTCAGTCTGCGTTGGAATTTGTTTTCTTGCAGGAGTTTAAATACTTTACTCCATGCTCTTCTTGACTTGATAGTTTTTAAGGAGAAATCTACTGTTATTCTGATGGGTTTTCCTTTAAATATGATCTGTTTCTTTTCTCTAGCAGCTTTTAGTATACAGTTCCTGTGCTGATTTGCTGGGATAGTGATTATTATTTGTCTGGGTGTGGTTTTAATTGGGTTAATGTTATTTGGAATTCTATATGTCTCAGTTATCTGAATGTCAGATTGTTTACCCATATTTGAGAAGTTTTCTGCTATTACATCTACCTATATTCCTTTTTTATCATTTGTATTGTCTCCTTCTTTCTCACTGATGCCTATTAATCTTATGTTGTTCATCTTTGCATCATCTTGCAGATGTTGAATTATTTTTTCCTGCATCCTAGTTGTTTTTGAAAGATCTTTTTTTTACCTTTTCACTACCTGTCATAGTGTCTTTAATGTCTGAAAGTCTATCTTCACTTTCACTCGAATGGTTTTGCCAGCTTGTGATTGAGGTTTGAATTCCCTGTATATCTCTTTGAATTTGCTTCATGCATTCTATTTCTTTCCTATATTGCTCATTCAAGTTTTCCACCATTTTTTATCCTCCTCTTTTTTAACAGTGTCTTCTTTGGAAATCCTTTGTAATTCTTTCATTGTAGTTATTTCCTTTTTACCTGTGAGATTATTTCTGATCTGATTTCCTCTATACTTTTGTGCAGTTGCTTCTTTACGTTAGTTGCTATTATTTCAGAGATTTCAGGTGTGTGACTTCCAGTTTCTTTAAGCTGATGTCTCTTGGGTTTGTTCTGGGTGGGCTTGGGGCCTGCAAATGCCTTTGCTCCTTCTTTTTTCCACTTTATATTTCAGAGGGAACTCTTTATTTTGATTTCTGTGGCAACTTTTTGTGAAAGTTTGATAGTAGATGGCTGTATCACTGCAGACAGAGCCTCTCTGTGGAGTCTGTTTTCTAGGCATCTCTCCTGTGTCACAGCAGCCAAGATTTTGCCTTCTCAGCTAATTGAGTCATAGCATTGGTCTCTTTTTTTCTTTTTTCTTTTTTTATTAATTTTACTGAGAAACAAATAGCAATGAGACTGTTTCAAAACAGATTAGTAGGGAAGTTTCAATAATTAATGCATCACATATTGTTTTCTTCATAGTGGTTATTCATAGTACAAGATGCAGACATGATATCCTGTCCAAACACTATTAGTACAAATTTTCCTTCTCATTGTATTAAGAGAAAGTAGCTGAATATCTATCCTAACTATTTTGTATATACAGATAGAAAATGTTCCTTCATTTGTCTCTTTGTGTGTGTGTGTGTGTGTGTGTGTGTGTGTGTCTAGTTTTGTCAGAGATAGGTATTCCATTGCCATTTAAATATTGTAGGTGCAGCAAAATAATCCAATATAGTCCAGTAGTCCATAATAGTAGTGGGTTATCCATAGGACTGGCTATGTCAGAAGTTGTTTACTTGAGTCTTTTATGGCTGAGCATATTAATAGGGCTTTACTTTTTATATCTCATTTTCATAATTTTCTGCTGGATCATTAAGACCAAGATACAGCAAGACCTATATAACAAGACATGTAGCTTTTCTATTTGACAAGGTCAGTCAAATCCCCTCAGGATTTACTCTGAAACCCTTTCCTGCAGTTTGCAGATCCTTTGTCCTGCTACAATGCTGTATATGGTTAGCTTTCTAAGTTTCTGTGTCAAAATATGTAATTGTTTATTCCTATTTTTGAATTTTTTTTCTTTTTTTTTTCTTCACATTCTGTAGGAATTTAAATTTTAACATATCTATACTTGATGGAAAATACCTGTTCCATGCTATGTCTAAGATGGCTGGTATTCAGACAGTGAGGTTAAGCTCAACTGCTGATGTTATAGGGTAATAATATCATTAAGGTTCTCTTCTGGAGGGTTAAGAACCTAAGTTTGCAGACCAAAAGTTGGAGAAAAAGAAGGGCCACAAGGATAGCCAACATTTTGGCCCTAGCCTTCAAGGTCAGTGAGGACCCAGGACATGAGAGAACCTGTACTATATCATCCTGTAACTCAGTGATGTTCCAAATTTTCTGGTCAAGGAGGTTATGGGGCTACAGAGGAAAGTGATCGATGATATAGAGCGTGCCTAAGAAAGCTCACATGGAGGGAAGACATTCTGTCAGGCTTTCACAGAGAGCAAATTGGTCAAGCAATGGCCGTGACTCATCCACATGGCTGACACTGACAAAATATTGGTTTCTGTTTGCCTCTGTCTTCTGTGCTTCAGTGTTGGGCTGTGGTGAGTTTATTACCCATGCACCTCTCGATAGTACCCAAGAGATTACATGTGGTTGAGGCAGATGTGGTTTCCTACTTACAGTAGTGTAATTAGCAATACTAATCACAACTATCGAAATTTAGAAATTGACAAATTTTGTAACTAATGGGTTTGTACTTTAGACCATAGGAGCAAACATATAGCTGTATAACAAAGCAAACCTTAAATTAGAAATTTGTTTTTAATTTAGTTTCCCTGAATTCTCTCTTAGCGCCTACCCTTCGCGCACCTGGAGTCTTCCAGGCGTACTCATTCACCTGTTACCTGCTGCCACCTCTGTGCCATGAGGATGCTCCTGCAGCCCTGGTCCTTGGTCTGGGCCCAGCAGTACGCCTCAGCTCACTGGGTCTGGATCAACTGAACTCAAACTCAAGTGGCAGCGCCTGTCTGGGGTCTGGTTGCTAGGATCAGCTTCTTCAAGCTGAGCACCATCCAAGTGAACCACTGGGCCGGTTGGCTGCCTGTCCCACAGCTTCTTTCAGGTTGGCCCTCTGAAATGGAATGGTCCCTCTGGGCCCTACTGGGGGCCTGCTCCATGACACTTTCCTGATAGCTGCACTGAGGTGGAGTCGGCCCTGCACCTGCTGGCATCCTGTCCCATGGCTCTTTCCATGTAGGCATGCTGAGTTCTAGCCTTGTGTTTTAGGTGCTGAAGGAATTAATGATGTTAAAATTTTCTAACAAAAATAAGTGTATAATGAGATTCTGAGCAACTTAAAACAATTTTAATTTATTTATACTTCATTTATTTCAAAACTTGATCTTTAGTTCATGGAAATGTTCATCAAGAGGTAAACAGACCATATCCATAGATATATAGAAGGAACATTACAAGTTAAACACAAGTTTTTGGAATTCTAAATTCAAAATTATTTCATGCATGATACACTAATTTTTTTAGAACTATCTTAAATGACTTAAATTTAATCATAGGAAGCAAACTAAATGGAAAGCTTACAATAGAGAACAAGTATATGTCAGTGCCTTTTGCAAACTGAGCTGGGACAGAGAGGAACTGGGGGCTGCCCCTCAGCCTGATCCCTTCCAAACAAAGACATCCACAGTGTTTCTGGCACACTGGCTGAGGAAAAAGGGAGACTGCTGGTCTGAGTGCTGAAATCGCCTTGCCCACCATTCACTCCTGGCCAGCATCAGGAGCCCTACCTTGCCAGCTCTGATCATCACCCTTCTTTTTGTGGCCCTAGAGGATGTCATCAATCCTCAGCAGCAAAACTGCCGTCTCCACTGCTGTCTTCTATGCTTGCAGTTTCACAGCCAAAGGCTCCCACATGTCCAGTTCCTTCACTGCCAGCAAAGCCCCTGTCTCCCCATTTATACCCCAGGTCTCACAGCTTTCCTGTGTGTTTGGCCCAAAAAGAGGTCAGCAGGCCTGTGGTGCTGGCCCCACAGTTCTGGATGAGTGTGCGAGGGATGACCCCCAGAGCCTGGGCTACTGCCCTGTAGGGCCACTGCTCCACACCAGTTCCACACCAGTCATGGCCTTGGAGTTTTCTGTCAAGGCATGGGCCAGAGCCATCCCGGAGGCGCCACTTTCTGGAGGTTGCAGCACACTTGCATGGCATCCTGTAGGTTGTGCTCTACTTCCGAGAGAATTTCTTTGCCAGCTCCTCCGAGGAGCATTCAGTGATTAAAGTACTCGTGTCCAATTTTCTTTTCATTTTTTTTTCTTTTGTGGAACTGGGGATTGAACTCAGGAAACTCAGGCCCTTGTGCTTGCCAGGGAAGCGCTTATTCCACTGAGCTATCTCCCCAGCCCTTCACATTTTCTTGATTTCCAGCAGACCTGCTCCTGTCCCAATGTCACTTTCTCTTAGCTCTTCTGGTCAGCTAACTGTACGGGCCCTACAGGCTCTAGCAATCTGATTATTGTTTGTCTTCAGAACTCTACGGATGGCTGTGATACTGGACCTCAAGAGGTAGTGCTGAGCCAAATCTGAAATGCCCTTTTCTGCGATGGTCACTCAGGCTTCGACTGGAAGATGTCCTCTCAGAGCTGCTGAGTGTACTCTTCCATCTGGAGGACTCAGGCCTCTCGTGTAATCTTAATGTCCATCTGGCTTTCTCCTTTCTTGTACTCCAGAGATGAATTCAGTAGTATAATTCGAGGGTTCTTTATATAGTGCCTCATTTGTGAATGCATCACATCCTTGTTAATCACGACGCCACGCAGGACACACGAGTCTTCAATGATGCCCCAGGTATGTTTCCACTTTCACATATTTCCTGATGTCAGTCTCTTTCTGACCATTTTCCCCCAACTGTACAGTCTTGACAGCATCCAGGGCAACATCACAAGCCAGAGAAGATATTGATTACTTTGGTAGTCACGGGGCTACTGATGATGCTCAGCATCACATCGCGGTTATTGATGTCAGCAGGGCTGCTGATTTTCTTTAGGGCGCTGACCGTATCATCTAGTGCTTTTCAGTAAGTGCTGATCACCACGGTTGGCTGCTGTGCTGCTCCAGAAAGTGCTCAGCCACAGACAGCATCTCCCCACAAGAATAATTACCAGTGCGGTCCATCTCCAACCTCTTCATCTTGTGTCCTGCTAATTTCAATCACTGACTCACCTGCTGGATGCTGGACTTGAATCTCTTGAAGAATGGCGTTGCCGTCATTGGTGATCACGATGCCTCCCATTGGATTCAAAAGTGTCTTCTTCATGGACTTGGGTCCCAAACATGTTCAAATGATATCTGCAATAGTCCTAGCAGCATTGGTGTTTCCAGACTGAACTTTTCTTCCTGATTCACGCTTTGTATTCTGTCTGAGCGCGAGCACAGGATGGTGGCCCATCATGGCGGTGCTTTGCTGAGCCAGGTCCCCAAAGCAGGGGGAACTAGTAGAATCTTCTGCAGAGAGACAGAGAGAAACAGGGACAAGCCTAGAAAACGCTGCCTCCTCAAGGCTGACACCTCATGACGTACTAAATAAAAGTTGCAAAAATTCATGTATATCACTGTGGTATGATGATTTAATTTTTGTTGTAAAAATACCTATGGGGGGAATAGCTCGCTTGAATAAGGATCTCAAATCCTAGGTTTTAAAGAAATCTTCACATTGATTTCCACAATGGTTTTACCAGCCTGCACTCCCACCAACAGTGGAGAAG
>NW_004524813.1:1853006-1854438 GCF_000260255.1 Octodon degus
AAATGTATATATGCAGGATACTTTGGTTAGTTGTGCTGCCAGTTTCTGCTGGTCTTTTGAAAGGAGAAGTTTAATATTTAATTTTTTCCTTTTTATTCTTATCTTTATTTTTTGGAATTTCTTATAACTTTTTTGTTATTGTTCTGTTCTGTTTTGTTTTCCTTTAAACCAATCATGCATGTCTAAGTCTGGTCACCTAAACAACTATTTTGAAGATACCATCATATGACACAGCCACCCTAACTTCCCACCACATGCTTTGGAAGGCAAAGCCAGGATATTGCAGCAGTTCTTAATCCACATCACTTACTAACAGGGGATGAAAAGAAAGAAATGTCATCTCTAAGTATTAGAAAAGATGATCCTCAACTTTGTAGGAGTGGGAACTGCAGTTCTAGTAATTCTGATCATCTTCTAGTTCATGGAAATATAAATATGTTCATGAATATTTTAACAAGTCTTTCTCTTCAGATAAGTTTTTGGTTAGCTGTTATTTCAAATTTATTCATTTATTCAAATACTTAAAAGTCATGATGCTGCAATGACTTACTGTATCTTATTCCAAGTATTTCTTTAATATGATCATGTGTCTCCTTCCTTTACCATATCTCACAACTCTAACAACATTCAGCATTAGTCCTGACAACTAGTAGCATTATGTTTTACTGAAAGAGCTACTTTTTTAATTTAAATAAACACTTTTTCTATAGAGTGGTTCATCTAAAGGAAATATGCTATGATAAAACTTGTCCATTATCTTCATAGAAATTCAAGATCATTTCTCAAAGATTATTTAAAAAGCCCCAAGACTCTATTATTAACATGTAATCACTTCTTACTTCAGTAGATTCAAAAGAAATGAGCTATGTTTGGTGCCCAGCTATGAATCAGTAAACTGGCTCTACCTGTATTTTCACTGTCACTCAGAGCAAAGATTGAGGATGAACAATGATTATATGCTCATAATAATAGATAAAGAATTTGATGTAACAATCCTAAATTTTTTTAACTTAATAATTGGAATATGACAATGAACATCAGAATGTTTTGTGATAAGAATTCTTGCCTGTAGAACAAGTTTAAAAAATTTTAGAATACGCAGATTGTACAGTCTTTCTTATTATAATGGAATCAGTATATCATCAATAACAAAGATGATACCATACACCTAGAATCTAAGTAAAGCACCTCTAGAAACCTGTAGGCAAATGAAAAAAATCAGAGGGTAATAAGAAAATAATTTGGCTGAACACAAAGCAAAACATCATATCAGAACTCTTGAATTTTATATAGCAATATTTAGTATAAACTCTGAAATTGTTTTAGATAAAGATTATAAGTGATGTGTAAGACCTGCATACTTAAAAGTACAGAACCTTGAAAACACAATAAAAAACTTAAGTGCTTTTGAATTATTTATATTACCAAGATA
>NW_004524813.1:1856428-1857477 GCF_000260255.1 Octodon degus
GAGGTCCTAAGATTTTCCTAAATCTGTAGCCGCATGCAGGAACAAATTCACTTCCTTAAGAAAACATTCTTAACTTAGTTGCAATCCCTTATTCACTGGAAAACCGACAATAATGTGATATCCGCCATAATTTTGCCTGTTCCAAAATGTCATACGATTGGAATTAGATAATATGTAGTCACTTCAAACTGAAGCCTTCTTCTCTGCAGTACGAATTGAAGATTTATGGTGTTCTTTCAGGCTAAATTCTTGTTATATTGCTGAATCATAGCTCAGTATTCGGATATATCACACTTAATTATCAATTAATTTGTTGAGTAAAAGTTTGGTTGTTTAATTAATTAGTAAATGCTGTCTTACAGATTTGTAGTGTGGTTATGAATTTTAAAATCAGGTAGAAAATCATTGTACTGGTGGAGGGATCAAGGGATGCACCAACTCCCCATGATGAAAAGAATCATTATGCACTGCAAATATGGAATAGCAAAAATTAAAATTAAAGAACAGTTCATTGGGTGCATCCCCCTTCAAATAGTTTTATAGAGGAAAATAAGCAGAATATATATTAATATAAATCTTTACTTTGCATAATTCAAATAAATAGAATATTTATACATCAATATACATAATTTGTAGGGATTTATGGATATTGACTAAAATGAATATATATGCATTCTCTGTCTCTCTGTCTGTCTGTCTGTCTCTCTCTCTATATATATATATACAATGATGCAAATATAATATACACATATTAACACAGGGGCTAGAACCCACAATGGCCATCTGCATGCAGTATGTGTTTCTGCAGAGCTGGGCACTGTATTGAGGGCATTACACTCGCTGGGCAAGCAGTCTACCACTGAGCTACATTCCCGCCCTTACGCAGCTTTGACTCCTAGTGACCCGTCTGTTGCGGCCTCCCCAGCACTGTTATTACGGGTGTGCGCCACCAAACCTGGACTCGGTCACTGGCTCCGTAGGCGCATGTCACGTGGCACTGGGCTCCAACCCCGGTCCCTGTGCTTGCTTAAGCAGGCGCTTAGTCTGCT
>NW_004524813.1:1860817-1863142 GCF_000260255.1 Octodon degus
AGTGCAGGATGGCACACTTAGCGGAAACTCTGCACAAGTAAAGTGGGAAGGCTGTCCATTCACTGTGCAGATTTCTTTTTAATGTATTTAGTACAGGGTTGACAGGGTCTCACTACATTGATTGGACTCACAGTGGTCCTCCTGTTTCCAGCCTCCCAGTATGGGATTACAGGCGTGTGCGACCACGCCCAGTCTCAGTGCCCTCTCAGTGCACCTGGGAGCAGGGCTGGCACAGCAAGCCAAGGATTGATCCCCAGTCCCTGCATCTGCCTAAGCAGGCACTTTAATCCGCTGAGCTATCTGACCAGCCCTCACTGTGCAGTACTCACAACTTTTATGAAAATGAAATCCACTAAGAAAAATAAATGCATAGAGTTTTTAATTAAAAATATGATCCCTCTTAGAACCATTCCTTTAGACGACTATTTTTTGAATTAATATCTAATTCTTGCACTTATATATTTAACAGATGTATTCAGTTGTCACTAGATACGGCAGTATATTAAACTTTATTTTAGCTTATTTATGCTCTCTTCATTTGAAGTTCTTTTTACAGTAAATGAGGGGACTCTTTCTTGTTTTATCCTATGCTGAAGAAAATATACTAAAAACATTATTCCAGTCTTATTTTCAAATCCCTTTTATTTCCACTCAACTTAAAACATTCCCCTTAACTTAAGGACCAACTTGTGTGGATGTGTCATTATCTTTCTGTCTTCTAATGTCTACTAACTTCGAACCTTTCCCTCACCTCTTGCGGCGTTCAGCACCTAGCTCTCCACCTCCATCTTTGCTTGCTGTCATGGAATGTTGCAACCAAAAGGATGTCTAAGGAGAACAAAAGTGCAGCAACTGAATCTGAGTAGGTAGCTGCTTTTGCACATCGCCACATCTTTTTATTCACGTAATCCTGTGAAATAACAACCCTCTGTTTCTTTAAACTCATCTTTGCTCATATTTTCACGCTTCAGTTCATCTTTTAAAACTCTTTCACTGAACACTTGCAAAACATCGTACCAAAACTCGTCCCCAGCCCACGCGTCCCTCTAGTGAGCTGCTACTACTCTGTCAGAGCAATCTTTTAGACTCAATTGAATTTTTACGATAGTCCTCTAAAAGTCATCTATTGCTTCCCATTGTGTGAAAAATGAAGCCTAATTTACGTGTCAAAAGGTCCGCCTTTGTAATTGGTTCTTAGATAACTGTGAATTCATCTTCTATTTATACTCTCCAACTCTGCAATGAAATTTTATTATTCTTTTCCTAAGCAGCTTTCCAGAGTTTATTTGTGCTTCAATAATACTTTAATGTTGCATAAAATAAAACCACAAACTTCAGCAACTTACAATTGCAACCATTTATTTCTCACACATGAATTTCTGTGTTGAATTAAGCACCTCTACCTTAAACATAGAGTTGATTATCTGGGACAGCTCCGTATATCTCTTTTTCTTTCTCTTTGTCTTTGTCTTCCTCTTCCTCTTCCTCTTTCTCTTCCTCTTCTTCTTCCTCTTTATCTCTTTCTCTTTTCCTTTCTCTCTCTCTCCTACCTTTCTCTGCCTCAGTCTTAGTCTCTGTCTCTGTTTCTGTGCCTGTCTTTCTCTGTATCTCTCTCTGTCTCTTTCTCATCAGTGATTTAGCCACAGAACTTTCTTTCACTGCAAAGTATAGAATTGTATTTTGTGACTAAAATATATGCCTGTGAAGGAATCGACAGTGTCCTTCTCCTTAGTGAATGCAAGTCTCACCTTTAGGCCCACAGCACAAATGGTGGAGGAATACCCCCTGCTGTGGTGAGCCTGTAGCCATTGCGCACATGAAGTACAGATGAACAATCGGCCAATGTTTCCATTTACCAAAAGTTCAATTCATTTTCATTTCTTCATTCTTTTGAATGTACTGTTTTCCTTAATATCATTTAATCACTATCTACGAAATCCTTGAAAGTAATAATCATTACCTGATATACAACTAAATACCATTTTCTATGGATCTCTTCTTCTCAAAACAGAAAGATAAAAGTTATTATTTTTCATTAGCACAGATGTTTTTGTACTGATGTTTTGTTAAATCAATACAACTTAGAAAGATTATATTCATGTATTTGATAGCTCACTGACTACATAGATAATACAGTGTATCAAGGGAAAGACATTTCCTTTGTTCTGTCTGTGATAACAGAGCTGTGAAAGATTAGATATATTCTGTTCCACTTGTACTCCTGGGTAACTTGGGGTCATATTGATGAGATATAAAAATCATTATGTATAAGGAAATAGAAAAACTAGGAAGTACATGTATCACAAGACTGAAGCTAATGTTATT
>NW_004524813.1:1863368-1885118 GCF_000260255.1 Octodon degus
GATGTAGAATGAAAGATTTTATTTTTTTTTAAGGTTTTATACTTTAAGAAGCTTTTTTAAAAAAGAATTATACTGGATAGAAAGACATGTAAAACTACAGAAAGAGATAATTAATGATGTTCATCTTAAAACTATATCTATATTTGCATTACTTACCAGGATAATTTAAAAGCTTCTTATTTAGTTTTAAGGATTTTGTCATTGTTGTTTTTGTTTTTGTTTTAGACTAACATGCAAAGAAATAAGCTCAACCATTTAACATTTTAAATAACATTGAAAACTATCCAACAAAATATGGAGAAGTTCTGAAAGAAATATTTAGAAATTTTATTTCACGTTAACACAAAAATTGCCACATAAGTTGGTGTCTAGAGAAAAGACTGGTTTATTAGGGATAAAGAATGAAAATAAGATGTGTAGAACCAATTGCTTTTGTCACTGAGGTAATTAATATTCAGATTGATCTATAACTGAGGCAAACAATTAGTTATACTCATTAGAGAAGCACTACTGAAAAAAACAGAGAGGGAGGAGGAGAGAGTGAGCAGGGAGGGAGGGAGGGAGGCGAGGTGGATTGGCTACTGGCAAGACCCTGCTGCACTGAAGGAGCAGTGGTGCTAGACACGGAAGGCCCCACCCAAGGCTGCTCCCAACAGCATAAAGAAGAGATCTGGAGAGGAAGTGGGCAGGCTGATGGTCCTCCTAGAGTAGCTTACTATTCTGGCTTTCCTCTCAGAACTCAACTGTCCTCCTCATCAGGGAGCTGAGATCTCCTTGTCCCTGAGGATGGCTTCAGTACTCTTTGGGGAGCTCTGGTCCTTACTTTTGAGTGTCACTTCCTGGCTCCAGTGCAGATCCCTCGCTCGCCCTGCTCACACAAATCCTTCATCCTCCTGGGACAGACTTTCTAGCTTCCACTACTGACCTTCAGGCCTTCCCAGTGAGGACCCATGAAATAGGCTGGCATGAGACAGGATCAGGAGCTCCAGGCCTCCATTTAGACTGCTGGGGGCCTCGCCATGGGCTCTAGGTCTTCAGCTGGATTTATGCAGACATCCTCATTGGATCGAGGTCCTCAACTGAAATTTTTAGGTCTCTAGACTGGGCACAGATTTCTTGTACTCTTTTGTATTTATTTGACAGTTTTGCTGATTATTATGAAATAATCCTATGAATTATGTGTCCTGTATTATCTCTTTTCCCTTATAAATTGCGACTACAACAGAGAATATTATTTTTGAAAATAATCGTGTCTTCTACCTTAAAAATGCCGCACTCACATGAACATACCTTAAATAATCAAACTTCCAGAGCATCTCATTGGCAGTATCAATGCTAAAGATTATGTAAACTATTTAAAATGTATTCATTATTGGGCCAGGGAGATATTTCAGTGGCGTAAGTGCCTGCCTGGCAAGTGCAAAGTTCATCACAAGCAAAAACATTCATTATTCTACATCACCTATTTTAGTATTTTTCTTAAGAAGACAAAATTTTCATTCTATTTTCAAGTTTCAAATAGTGAACAAAAAAAAAGAAGTTCCACAAAAAGCTGTTTTACTTGAGATTTAAAATTAGTATGTCCAAGATAAAAAAAAGAAAGCATTTTATTTTTCTTATTGAGTCAAACTGATATTATCATACCATAGGAATCAGTTGCTACAACTAAATAAATTATGGTCAGGTTGACAACCTGTCAGTAAGCAAAATCAGTATGAGGAATGAAATTAGTGACTATATGTTATAATTTATAATGGCTTTCGGGTGTCTATTATGTAATATTGTATGTAATTCATTATAAAATCAATGCATTGCATTAGATTATGAATTTGGACACTCATACATTATTTTATGTCACAAATGAAACCTGTTCTGATCTTTTTTTCTGAAAACTTATATATATTGTGTTCTTAATCTTCACCTATTGTTCCCTAGACAATTGTTAGAATAGAATAAACTGTGTAAAACAAAGAATTTTCAATAATAAAATATTGAACACAATTTTTAAATTATAGTATCCACAAAAAGACCCTCCTCGTTTTCTAAGACAAGTAAAAAATAATGCAAACCAGAATCACCTCATTAAATTTAACCCTGAATTTGAGCATGTGCCATATAGTGACCTTCGTAAGCACCATCCCATCACACTTCCCAGCATCCCTTATTTGACTTCTCGACACTATCATGGTTATCGTAGGCTAGATTTCCAGTCAGAGTAAGAATCATTTCAGGCCATGAAGCATGGCAAAGAAATACTTCAGGATGCAGATGATTTCAGAGTGTCCACTCAAGCATATTTAGCTGCTTGGCTTAATGACTACCTTCAACCACACCCTGTCCCAAATTTGTACTCTGCTCACTTGAGGGAATTTCCTGAGAATGGGAGCTGTGGTGGATGGCTCTGCGCTTTCCTATTGTTCTTCCTCTGCTTATTCCACAAAATAGTCAGAAGTGTTTTCCAAGGGCTCACTGGGATGGGGGGTACTGCCCCACAGGGGACAATGTATTAAAATGACACTTATTAACTATGAGAATAGCACTTTGTTTTATTTTATTTTTCTTTGTTTATTTTTTGTATTTTAGGACAGGGTCTACAGGGTCTCACTATGTAGATCAGACTCATAGTGATTCTCCCGTTTTCAGCTGCCCAAGTGCTGGGATTATAGACACCCACCACCATGCCCAGTCTCAATTGCTGACTCAGAGAACCCCAAGAGCAGGGCTGGTATGGCAGGCCCCAGGATTGAACCCCATCTGCTGTGCTCTGCCTAAGCAGGCACTTTAGTCTGCTGAGCTATGTGGCCAGCCTTAACACATTATTTTAAACACATGCTTATTCAAGATTAAAAATGCTAACATTAAATAAGCATGTGTTTAAGATAACATGTTATTCTCATAGTTAATAATGTCATATCTCAGTTCTGAACATCCAAGCACACTGGCTGGGCATTGGCTTCTGGTGAGGACTTTGTGGTGGTTAGCTCAACATGGTGGTAGCACTTGTGAGCAAGAGAGATGACCCAAACAGGAAGCAGTAGAGTGGGGAAGGGACCAGGCTTGCTCTTGTGCAGCAGTTCTTTCCTGGGAGGGAGCCCCTCTTATGAGACCTAAGCCACTCCTGTGAAGTGGCATGGATCCATTCATGGGCGTGAGTCCCCACGTTGTACTTGCTTTTCACCAGGCCGTGACTCTTAATGATACCGTCACTCACAGACATCTCTACACTGGCTGTCAAGCTTCCAGCATATAAACCTTCAGGAAACAAACCATGTCTTTTTTCCCTTGGCACCAAAAATACATGCTCCTCTTCTCACAACATAGACTACCCACTCCTTTCCAGTGGTCACCAAAACCATACCTCATTCTGGCTTCTGCTCAAAAGTCCACTTCCAAAGTCCTGTGTGAGACGCAAGACAAATTCCCTCTCACTGTTGGCCTGTGAAATGAATTCAATTGTCAACTTCCAAGATGCCATGGTAAACTAGGATTTGGGTAAAGATTCTTTTTCCATAAAAGGAGAAATAAGAAAGTTGAAATGCTCAAGCAAGTACTACACCTCACAAGGAAGACGCTAAACTTTAAAAGAATTCTCCAAATTCAGTATTGTGTGCACAGCGGGATGTGAGGGGGTCTTCAGGGACGCACAGAGCTCAGTTCCAATGCCTTGCAGGGCTCAGCCCAGAAGAGTGGGTGCAGTCAGGTGCCTTCAGCTTTGCTAAATGAGCTTCATAGTGCTCTTGGCATTATCATTCTCAAGTCTTGCATGTGACTCCACCGGGCACTCTAGTGAAAAAAGCCTGAAGTAGGTCTGCCCTTATGGTGTGTTTATCCCTATGCTCTCAGACTGGGATGTATCTTTGTACCCCTGGAAGCCATCAAGATGCCATAGCTCTTGAATTCTGTGCTCCACATGGAAAGAGAACCAAGGTCTGATTCTGATTTTTTCAGATCATCATCACAAGCTTTGCCTGGGCCATGATGGGAGCGCTTGGGCAGCACTTTGCTGATACAAGGAAGTAGAATCCCAAGGAAACCTGAGCAGCAAGCCTGCTGCATGCCTGGGTAGGCTATGAAAGTGTTCTGCCCGCCCAGGCCTCTAGAACTATAGTGGGAGGGTGGATGTGAAGACTTCTAAGATGACCCAGAGGCTGTTTCCCATCATCTTGATACTTAGCGCCTCGCTCCTTTATATCAGCGCTGATCTATTTAGTAAGCAACTAGGATGCTGCACATTTACATGCTTTTACAAAGTTCTTTCTCTAAAAGTTCCTGAGTTGAGCAGAAGAACAGGAAAGGACGGGAGAGGGAGCTGGGGGAAGAGACACATCTACGAATGCACACAGGATGGCTTGGACAGCTGTACTTGCATTTCTGCTGATCGAGGAAAGGAGCGGATAATGCTTACTTTATTTTGTCTCTTTTTAAAAACTGTTTGTACTTCTCTCTTATGTTCTTACAGAATTCTTTCTTTTTCCAATTTTGCACGCATATGTCTGGTAATATGAATAACTGGTTGGAAGATAACACTTTGTGCTACAACAAATGCTGTGAAAATAATGTAACTCTGCTAAGTGAAATTCTGTATCATTTGTCTGTTTTAATACAATTGTATACCCTCTTTAAAAAGAAAAAAAATTCCTTCAGCGGGGTGAAAACTTTCCCACTCTGCTTCCCCTTTAAATTATAGTTTATTTTTAAGTCATTTCTTTTCTTTTCTTATTTATACTTCAGTTATAAGGTAAATAAGCACTAGCATGAATGTTTGACTGAAAGTTTTCTCCTCATTTAGATAAAGTAGTTTATCATTGTAAAGTTTCATAGTGCAATAACTCTTTGCTGTTCCATAATAGAATGGGCTTTACCCCAACTACTAGAAATACAGTTCTTATTTCCATCCCAGACCTCATGAGCATGGTTTTTCTATTATTAGCACTATTATTATTATTTTATTATTATTATTAAACTATTTTAGCGTTGAACTCAGGGCCTTTACACAGAATTGCATCCCCAACTTTTAAAATTAATTAATGAAGTAAGTACTTTCTACTTTGAGACAGGATTGCCCAGTTTTCCCAGGCTGGGTGAAGAATTCTCCTCTTCCCACTACATGTGTACCACCACATCCAGCTTCTGTCAGCCAGCTTCTGGTCAGAGCAGCTTAACAAGTCTCTAAGAAGTTCTTGCTCCTGTGTCGTCTCTTTGTCCTCTAATTTCTCAAGAGAGGCCCTTGTAATGACTTAAGAGTTTTAGGTTGTTGTGTCCTGCTCCTTTGAACTCTTTCATCCTTTTTCCATTAAGCATTTTCAAAGCTGCTTCCACATTCTCAGATATCATTATGGCAGCAGCTTACTTTGTTACCAACTTTGCTTCACTCCATTTTGTGTTGATATAAACAAAACATCTGAAAGAAAGGTAAATAAAGAAAAAGAGAGTAGAAGGAAAAATGGAAACAAAGCTTTTATAAATAAGGAGAGGAAGGTGGGTTAAAGGGAGGGGAGAGGATTGGAGAAAAAAGAATCAAGATATATTGTGCAATGGTAAAATTCCCTGTGATGAATGTGATAATTATATATATTTAAAATGTACCAATAAAATTAATTTAAAACAGAACTGAGGGATCACAGCCCTTGGAAGCCATAAAGAAGCCTGAGGCTGAGCACATTATAAAGAAAAGTTTTATTAACTTCGCATTCCTGGAGGGTCGCAAATCTGGTGCCAGCTCTGGTTTCCATAGCTCCTGAGGCAGAGCCCATGGCCTTAGTTATTTTCTTATTCTTGAGACAAAATACTTGAAACTCTAAGTTAAAGGAGGGGAGGTTTACTTTGGCTCGCAGTTTGGAGGGTGTCAGATCTTAAGTGGCTGTCCCCAAGTCAGTGTGGTGTGGCAGAGAGCGATCATGGAGGAGAAACAATTCATGGTAGGCAGAAGGCAGCAAAGCAATGAAGTAAAGAAGACATAACAAGCAGAAACCTTCTTCCCATCCCTTCTGTACTCCCTCAGGGAAGTTAGCACTCACAGCCAGGTGCCATTCACTTAACATAAGCTGATCCACTGCAAAAAATCAACAAGCACACTGATCAAGTAACCACACATCCTTGCACCATGCACCGTAGACCTTACCACCTCTGTAAAAGCCACACTAGTGACTGAAGGAGGGTTTTGCGGGGATGTTTGGACAAAACCATGACACCATGTGTGTTTGTGTAGGCACATGTGCATGCACGTGTGTGCATGTATAAGAGAGACTGAGAGAAAGAGATCACACGAGGAATGAGATTTCCCTTTTGTAACAACAGCCCACTCATCTCTCTTAGACACTAACTCATTCTTGACTTAGTCACAGGACACAACACTGTTCTACCCAATCATAAGTGCAGCCAGCCCTTCATCTAATTTCCTGACACTGCCCTCTACCTCTAAAAGGTTCTGCTATCTCAAGATGGCCCACTGAGGACCAATCTTTGGGCACATGTGGACAAACTGCATCTATAGCAGGAACTTAAGGATATTTTTCTTTCCCTTATTAATAGAACAAGGGTATTTTGGATAAAATCCCTACTGACTTCTGTCCCTAACTAATTCATGCTTGCAGGATCAGAAACCTATGTGCAACCATTTCAGAAAAAAAAGGAAAAATATAGACTATTGGTGCTATTGCTAAATGGGTAAATGTAGTCTTTAAACAACTTAACTGCAAATACCTTTCTAGCTTATTGAAATCCCAATACGTACAGCTTTGCTATTTAATGACATTTTTCAGGAACTATCAAAATTAAAATGACCTTTATTTTTATCATATTTATGATACAATTCCTGATTTCTAGGGTCCCAACAGACAAATTTTGGTAACAAATCTCTAATTCCAATAAAAGAGACAAGCAGTGGTCAAGGAAAAATAGGAGCTTTTTCATTCAGGGTACCTGTACTGAAAGGAACAGAGATGTCTAGTGAATTAGGTTATACCGCTTGAGGTACCTGCAAGAGCTTCAGGTTTAAGAAGGGAAATAAAAGCAGAGTGGGTACTGGCCGGAGGCGTGCAGCATCTCATAATGTTGGCCAGACTGTTAATCATCATCTCTGGATGGTCCATGAGAACCTCGGATAAGAAAGCCGCTGTCGCCCAATGGAGACTTTGTTTCTGTCACTGTGTGTTTTTGATCCTGTGTGTTGTTCCTGGAATCCAAGGTGACCACAGCAAAGAAAGTCTCAAAGAACATTCAGAAAGGCAAGATTGGGCTAGTTCCTTGTGTTTAGGGCGGTGACAGGTATTGGCCCTCTGTGGTCTGGGCTAGCAGGTTGTAAGAGCTCGCAGTTGACAACGACTTGAAAATGATGGCCCTGAAAACCCTGGAAATACCTTAGCTACCCTCGTCTTGGTGTCTTCGGCCCTCAAAGAAGGCAATCGCCAGCTGTAGAGGAATATTGTTTAGATGATTAACGTACTTATGTGCAGAATTCAGCAAGATTCTAACCCATGGCTTAAGGTAGTAGAGGGAACGCTGAGAGTTCCGCTGCACTTGGGTGTACATCTGGCATCTGAGATCCCAAGCAAGTCAGTGGGTTTTGAGCAAAGGCAGCCTCCACTAAATTCTAAGAAAATGGAATTAATTTCCAGGATTTATTATCTTCTTTAGGGACCTCACTTTTACCACATATTTTATATGCACTGTATAACATACATGTAATTTATATAGATCCCTAAGTCATCATTACACGGACAACAACATTCAAATATTATCAATATGAATTATAGTGTTTGAAAATTGTTTATTTTTTATATCAAAAATAAACGGGCATCTTCTGGTGTTCTAGGGAGGCTGAGCAGTGTGCACACAGGCCTTACTGTAGCCAGGCCCCGGCGTCGTGACTGCACCCGGTCACGCGGTCCTGAAGAAGTCCTCCGCGAGCGGACTGGAGGTCATTGGCCCAGCGCTCCTCCGTCCACACTAATGCCTTTTCCGCCTCTAGTGTGCACGGACTGCGCCTTGTGGGGAGCAGCAGGCTTGCAGGCACGGGAAATGGGCTCCTCCTCATTTCTGCCCGCTGATTCCTGGCATCTCCATCAGGCTGGGTTGACACAGAGGACAAGGGCTGAATTAGCAGAATGGGGGCTCTTAGTTTCACTTCCCAAAGTGTGCTCAATTGTTTTAAATGCACTTTGTGTTATTCTTGAACATTTTTTCTTTTCTTGAAGCCTTCATATATACTTTTGCACTCGTCAGAGGACAATTTCATTTAAAACATGAACTCTATTTTGCAGGCGAGCAAATTGGAGTTCACCTATCCTGAAAATTGAGGAAGCTCTCCTAGTGAATAAGTGGCGGATCCAGGTCTGCAGTCAGCATTTCAGGACATTATTCCTCCAGCTTGCTGCTTCGGTTTTCTCTACACATCCAGTGCCCACCCCAGCCTCGCGCCCCTCACCCTCATTGCGAGCGCTCGGCACACTCAGGCTTTCTCTCAGGCTTCCCTCTCTGTTTGCCTTGTATACTCTCTATTGTTTTCTCACTTATTGTGATATTTTCTAGTTCAAATCTGCTGTCTAGCCCTTTTAGTAGTTTTTAATTGGTAGAGTGTACCATTTTTGTAATTTCCATTTGGATTTTTATAAGTATCTTCTCTCTGTGTTTCTTTGTCTCTCTGTCTCTCTGTCTGTCTCTGTCTCTCTCTGTCTCTTTCTCTCTCTCTGTCTCTGTCTCTCTGTCTCTCTCTCTGTCTCTGTCTCTCTCTCTGTCTCCCTCTCTCTTTCTCTCCCTCTCTTGTTCCCTCCCTCCCTCTCTTCCTTCCTCTATTTTAAATACTGGGTTTTGAACCCAGGAACTCCCTAACACTACTAAGCACAGGGCTGCATCACCAGCATTTGCATGTATATATTTTTAATTGAGACAAGTTCTTATTAAATTGCTCTGATTGGGCCTTGGATATGGAATCCTGCAGAGTAGGATTATGGGTGTTCTACGGCATCTGATTCTTTCTCTTTATTGACAGTCTGTATGTAAAGCCACCTTGTTATTGCTGTACTGGAAAAAAGCTCCCAAACTGACAGACATCTGGGACCAGTTCCTGTTCTCTAAAACTGAAGAATGAATTTTAGGAAGAACAGAAGGTAAGAGCAAAATATATTTATTGAAGGAAAGAAAACTTCTGTCCCAGAAAGACAGAAGGAGACCCTACTGAGTTGCCCAGGAATCTGTCTTTTTTTAGTGATTTTTATTAGCAAAGCCCCTAGATAAGGCAGGTCCAAGGTGGGAAATATGATAAATAAGTTAGCATGCGGTGGGACAAAACTGTGGTCAGCCAATAAGATTACAAGTCCAGCTGCTCAGTTAGATGCCCATCACTTGAGGAATGGTTGAAAAAGATGTGGTATTTTTACACAATGGCATATTATTCAGCTATTAAGAATAATAAACTTGAAGCCTTTATATTGAAGTGGATGCCACTTGAACATATACTCATAAGTGAAATAAACCAGACACACATGTGTAAATATCATATAGTCTCCCTAGTATAAGAACTCAAAAGAAGAAATACAAATAGAAAGGTATAATACAAGTAAAAGGAAAGCAGGATCTCAAGGACTAACTAATCAAGAGAGGGAAAGGAGAAGAGCTAGGAAACATGAATAAGTCAAGCCATACACTTATATGTAGAAGATGGGCAAGGCAATGATCCTGAGAATATTCAGAAGATTCTTTAATCTAGAAATTAATTGGAAAGATTCTCACCCTGACTAACTATATATACTGATACCTGTGAACTAAGCTCCTGTACTGCAGATGGTAATTTGTAATAGTAGTTTCATGTGTGGAGTGCCTGTCATTCTGGTCTTCTGAATATGGGCTGCTTGTCATGACATGCCAGTTGCTGCTATGATGTCTCTCCGGTAGATGGTTGTTCAAAAAGAAGGGGGTGGTGAATGAAAATGTATTATATCAGAATCCAATGGGGTAGCAAACAGGCATGACTACAGCACAGAGCTTGTCCTGTAGGGGGTGGGCTGGCGACTCTTCCTGGCTTCCTCAAGGAGATAGAGACTTATTTAGAATATCAGTCCCTGGTGTTTATGCGTGGGGAGGGGCATGCATGTGTTTGATTTTTCGTCTTGAGGTCTGGCTCACAGCAGGAGTGTCTGCTTCTCCCACCATGACAAGGTGTCTTGTCTTCTAAACTGGCTCCTTTGACGGCCCAGCCCTACCTGACTGACCATAATATTTCTACCTAACTCACCTGCCTACAACATTATTGTCAGATTTTTCAGTGGGCACAGTGTAGACATAGGAAAGGTAAAAGAGGCCTTGATTGACTCTAAAGAATCTAGGGAAGATGGGGACCCTCTACCTGAGGCAAAGAAGGCTTGTCTTATGGACCCTTGCTAGGGGTGGAGTTTGAGGGTCGGTTTCAATTAGATTTAAGGAGGTGACTGGGATCTCCAGTGTGTGTCTGGGAAAGGTGAGAGGAGATCATGTTCAGGACAGAGTTGGGAGGGGGGAGGAGGAAGTCCCCCTTGGGAAGCTAAGCGTTGTTTTAAGGGCTTCAGCCATGTTAGATGACCACCATAATAATTTAGCAATTCGTACTAGGGCCAGAGCCTATCAATTGTTGAGGCAAGTATCCCTGATACTCAAAGTTCAGGAGGGAAAGGTTTATTTAGGTCGCAGTTCGTAGAGGTTTCTGTCCACGACTGGCTGGCCCGGCAGCGGGGCGGCACATGGCAGAGCACAGCACTTCACAGTAGTAGAGGACATGTCTTCCTGACCTTTTGTACTCACAGATACAGTCAGTAGACTGACCCGGCAATCACTCACCATTGACTCCAGCACACTTAATACCAGAATTTTATCATTAGTTAATCATAGTTTTTGTATTCATCCACCTCTGAAAAAGGCCCATCCAAAGTGCATGCGGCTTTGCAGGGAAATCTAGAGAGAAACCCTAACAAGCATATCTAATTTCCTCTCAATTACCTTTCACCAATCCTTCTCTTTTTAGGATAGTACTTTCAGGCTGTCACTGAGGACAATACTTAGGCTGGGAAGCCATGAGTATATTTCTGGGCTATGATCTGCTTCTCCTCCAAGCAAACATCTCTCCTCCCGAGATCTATAGTTAGGGATCTAGAGGAGGTCAAGCTTTTTCTGCTATCAAGGCTGAGTAATCAGGTTGGAAGGACAGGATTCTAGGTCTTTTAGATGGCTTTTCCTAGCAGAAAACAGGCACCCACAGAGCTCAGCAAGGTGATTAGATCCTAGAATTCTCAGCCTGCCGCATACACAGGACAGCCACTCTTCCTCCACAAGTTCCTCAATTTAAACCATGCCAAAAACAATATCAACTGTAGCCACCCAGGGCTCGATAAGAAGAACTTCCGTGCTCACTGCGCCTGGCCTCTGGGCTCTGGAGAGCCTGAGAGTCGGTGCCTTCAGCGGCCACAGTCTGAGGCAGTCTGTCTGCGCAGTGGGTTAAGGAGTGGGCAAGAGGGAACGCTCCGCGCGGAGACCCAGGCTTCTGCCTTTCTGTCCAGCCTTTTGTAAAAGCTATTAAATGGACGTTGCTCCATTTTCTCATTGCCTTCGGGACCGTTTCCAGTCACTTAAAGAGTTTAATAATGTTTTTCTAAGTTTCACTGAACATGGGAAGAAGTGTGCTCAAGCAGGAATTTCATTCCCTCTGCAACAGGTTTCATGTTTATTTGTACTAAAGCTAAAGTGAAATGTGAACTAGTAATCTGATTAGAGATTAAACATAGCACTGCCGTGAGTCAGCGCTTGCAGCAGCGCTGACGTGAGCGATGTCACTCGTTACCGCAGCTGTGGCCTGGAGCGCTCGCGCAAGGAAAATACGTGCAAACACAAGGCGAGCTCCAGTCTCGGACTGGAAACACAGATGGGCAGATTTCAGACTACCTGAAGAATTTAGGTGTTCCCTAATGTTTTGTGGCACTGAACGTGACCAAGGTAAGATAAATCAATTTAAATAAAACAGGTTATTCTAAAAGGAAATGGATGTGTATGGCAAGGATATTATGCATAAATTTGTTAAATTTCTTTCTCTAAAATTCTGCCACCTTTTTATCTTTAACTGTGATAATTAGGATATTGAAATTTAATCATCAGAGGAAATTATTTTAAAGTCAGATTATGAGTTTGTGACAAATTGATCATTATATAAATATTAAATGTATTTAAGAGTCTATAAGATGCTTCTCTTCTGAATAAATGAAAGCAACACGAGCTGAGAGTAATTGCTTAAAAAATATTCATGGGAACAATAAGATCTAATTTTCTCAAAAATTTCTACTTAGAAATTTATTTTTAAAAATCAGTGCCAGCCGTATTTTAGACTGCTAACATAAACACATGCTAAGCAATTCTGAGCGAAATGTAAAAACAATCTTTCTTCATTAGATTTCTATTTTTGCTAATTGTCATTTGGAAATCAAACATAATTGCTACATAAGAAATTAGTAGTTTTTAAAAAAGTGCTTTGATTTGACATTTTAATAAATCCTTTCTAGGGGGAGATTTGGTGTGTACTGGCCAGGCTGGCCTTGAACTTACGAGGTAGCCCAGGGTGGCCTGGGCTTGCCTTTCTCTTGCCTCAGCCTCCTGCCTGCTGGGACTGCAGGCATCACCACTTCTGGCTCACAGATTGCTTCTTATGGCAATTCAGCACTTTGCCATTGAACTGTGTATTTAGAATGCATTTTGCAATTATGCATTTACTTATTTGGTACAGGATCTTGCTGCGCAGCTCAGCTCGGACTTGTAGTGATCCTCCTGTCTCAGCCTCCGCAGGGTTGGGATTACTGGCAGGCACCACCATGCCAGTTTTGGAGGTGGGGACAGCACAGCCTGCAGGCCTGGGGCTTGAACTCTGGTCCTTGCGCTTGCCAGGCAGACGCTCAGACTGCAAAGCTCCTTCCCAGCCGCATGTATACAGAATTTAGACTGACATTTTGAAACTCTGTAGGTATCGCCAAGCCCAAAACACATGAGCATGAACCAAATATGAATGGAAGCTAACAGAAGACTTTATTTCCAAATTTTCTAATTTTTATTTTTTGAACTGGAGATTAAACTCAGACCTTGCTCTTGCCGGGTAAGCGCTTATTCTACTGAGCCATCTCCCCGGCCCCCAAATTTTCTAATACTAAAGTCCTACTCTTCTACGAGAATCAAGAAATACATTGAACAATACTTACTGCATTTTTGAAAGCAGTAGAAGCAGCATGCTATGTCAGTCACAGTTTTGAGATTACATTAAATTAGTAGTTTTACTTGATAACATTGTCTTCCGGTTACACCTTTTTAAAAAAGAATGCCACATCCCTGGGAATGTAAGAGAGAAGAATAAGTTTTGTATTAGTTCTAATCAAGGTTTATTTCCACTATATAAAATGAAAAAAGTCCGTGTGACTCACCAAAGAAGTACTTACTATTGTCAGGTGTTGTCTAACGAACATGGCTTTATTAGCTGTCCCTCTCGTTTGAAGATAATTTGGAAATGACACATAGCTATCTGCTGTAAGCTGCCTCAGCGAGAGCGAGTCTAAGCAATGTTAGACGTGGACTCCTAAATATCGCTCTGGCTGGCTCAATCTCCTCTTCAAGTATAGCAGTACTTCCCTGAGGCTCAAGTGAGCGAATTCCTGGCAAAATAATGACCAATTAGACAAAGAGGAAAGCTATTTTCTTTTTAACCTCAGGAAAGATAAATTACTGATACATAAATAGTTATTTCCATGCACCAGACAATGTTCTAAGGTTCTAGAACCTAAGTTCTAAGGTTTTACATATCAACTTGTTCAATAAGCACAACCCGCCCTATATTGTCGCATATCAATTATGCCCAGTTTAAATATAACCTTCTTAAGGATCCAGAGCTGATAGGTGACGGAGCCTACTGTCCGCACTGCACAGGCTCTGGGCTGGGATGCAGACCTCCCTGAAATTCCGGAACGCTCATTGCTCACAGTTTCAGGAGTGGGCATTTGTTCACGACTCGACTCCTATTTGAAGTTGATAGCGAGACAAGGAGGGGAGCAGAGCTTCCTTCATGTCGTCAGCTCCGCCAACATCCTACTCCATAATTTCTGAGTGAGAAGATCAGATGCACATTTTAAAACTATATATACAGGACAGGTGTTCCAGGAGCTGTGATCATTTCTGTAATTTTTACTGTATAGATGCAAGTGGTTTTTGAATTTTCTTCATTATTTAATTTGGCTGCCCATCCTGATGAAAATGATCCTTTCCCACTACATTCCCTGCTTTCACCTTAGTCTAAACCATTTCCATTATTCACCCATATTTATATTTCAATACCATCCTGGTCCTCTCCTGTACTTCCCTGCGGTGCATTGCCAACTGGTGGTCAGCTTGCTACACCCACCTGAACTGAATCATCATGGGGCCTGGGGGGCCCACCTGAGGGTTGCTGCTGGCAGCAGAGGAGGCAGAACTAGAGAAGCTCTTGGGAGACTTTCAGAGAAGCTTTAGGAGAGCCGCTGGAAGCTGCCAGCTCTCTTGTGCTGTTCTGCTGGGTGACTTCATTATGCTGGCTTTCCTGATGAACTTGGTTGCTCTCCTTGCAGGAGGAGCTCAGGACTTGTCATCAAGAATGGCTGCAGTTCCCTTTGGGGGAGCTCTGGTTGATGGTACATGCTCAGTGTCCTGGAGGTGCTTATCTGTTGCTGAGGATGAATGCAGTTCTTTTCAGGGGAGCGCTGGTTCTTACCCTGAGTGTTTCTTCCTGTGTCCATGAGGATCCCTCAGCCTACTGGCACAGATCCTTCACCCCACTGGCACAGCTCCTTCATCCCACTGGCACAGGCTTTATAGATTCCAACACTGACCTTGGCCTTTCTAGTAAAGATCCGGGAAGCAGGCCTGCAGGAGACATCGCCATGGGCTCTCAGCCTCCAGAAGCCCCTGTGGGAAGCATTGTTACGAGCTGGACTTTGGCTGGCCCCACGCGGAACACTGTTGTGGGATCCCGGCCCTCAGACACAGTCTTTGAGTTTTAGTGTGTGGAAAGATTGTCTGTACTCTTTGTATATGATTCGTTGAGTGACTACTGTAACTAATCTTACAAAATATGTGTCTTGTATTGCTCCCTTTGTAAAACCTCAAACCACAACACACCTCCAATCCCCTTGTAGTTTGTTTTACAGGTTTTCAAAATTATCCTGAAAGTCATGACATTATCCCTGTTCAAAACCACACAGCACTGTGGCCAGGGAGATGACTCAGTGGAATAAGTGCTTCCCTGGCAAGCGCAAGGGTCTGAGTTCAATCCCCAATTCTGAAACAAACAAACAAACAAACAACAACAACAACAAAACACTACACAGGATCTGCATGTCACTTAAGGTAAAGTTATGTCACCTATCCTCTGTCCTATTTTTTCTATTATCTCTCTCCCGATTTACCCCTCATTATTCTTTAATGCTTGCCAACCATGTTCAAAATTTAGGGCTTTTGTTCACTAGACTTTCATTTGTCTGGGCCGTGCTTTCCCCAGTAGCCACATATGTCACCCTCTTTTCCCTTCGGTCTTCAGCTGTCTCCTTGGTGAGTGTTTCTCTGGCTATTCCTGTCTTGATCATACGTCTTTGCAACTCAGTTTTGTCTTCCTCTTGATTTTTTAAAGAAAATGTCATATCTGCTATAATGTATACGTTAATTATATATTTTTGTTACCTTGCTCTTAATGTCTGTTTGTTCATAGCTGGAGATTTGGCATGAAACATATTTAGTCATATCCTAAGACCCAATAAATTATTATCTGAGTGAAAAAATAATGAATTGATACATTTTGACTCTATACTGGACAGAAGTGTATAACTTAAAACAAAATATTTCAAAGTGATTTGAAAACTACCAGTTTTACCTATTCAACCAAAAAATCTGAACAATTGTTTAATTCTTATTTATTTTTCTTTTAACTTTTTGGTTATTCCTGTACTACTGATGAAATTGTTTCAGGCTAGAAGAACACATGGGAGTTATAATGTGGCTTATCAAACACTCTGTCCAATGATAGTATTCAATTCCTGAACTCTGCTTAATAAATTTGAACACAGAATAAATCACATACTCTGTCTCTAAAAAAGAGTAGTTTTTAGCTGGTAGAAGCCTTCTTGAAGGCAGTTCACTAGCCCATGCTTCCATCATTTTTTTACCTTGTACCTAATTTTATCTTTGTAACTCCAGAACCCCACTGTTGAAAAAGAAACGAACGTAAGACATACGGAAGCGAAGCTGCACTTTCCGTCTGCATAAATCCCGCACTAGCCCAGTGGCTTCCTCCTTCCTCCTGACTTCCTTCCTGTCATCTCCCTTCCCTGCTGCTAAGTGATTGGTCTTAAGCTTAGATGCTGTGTTTGTCCCAGCCACTGCTGGGTCCTTGCACTTATTCTGAGCTGATGCAAGGGAGGTGATAAATACTTGGTGCGCCTCAGCCCTCTAGGAATCCTTCGGGTTGGGACTCTTCAGAGGACTAGGGCACTGAGGCCCTTGGTTTTGGGCTCTGTGCTTTTGTTTATTGTAGCAAGTGTGTACTTGCAGACATGAATTTAACTTGATGAACTTAAAGCTTGGAAGCATTTTTTAAACAACAGTTCCACTGCAATATTGAATAAGTAAATGTTAGCTAAGTGAAAGAACAGTTGTGAGGCTCACACAGCAAATGTAAAAGTGGCAAATGTAAAAGAATATATTTTCTCATATAACAGGACTTAAAATTTATTTCAGGTTTTGACAGAAAATTCACTATCAGGCTGCCTAAAAAATCTTTACAATAATGTAAGTATTATTACATAAAATATCACTTGTGTCTTTGTTACTCTTCAAAAAGTGATTAGGTGTATGTTGAGAAGAATCAGGGAGAGCAACTGAATAAACAGAGCAAAGAACAGGAGGAAAAGGAGAGCAGAATTAAAGCAAAGCATAGAGCTTGCAGAGTCAAGGGGAAAAAACGAGTTCTGAGACCAGGCGGCAGACGGTAAGGGCTGGACACAAGGAACGAACGATGAGAGTTTCATTTTGGAGAAATTTTTAAGATTTCCTTTCCGTATTTATCTTATGCAAAAACAAAAAGAAAAGAACAACTGAGTACATTTACTTTTAATATAATTTTAGGTTTTATGAAAGCTATTGATGCTTTGCAGTTTTGCTTTTCCATGCACTGCCAACATTGTGTCCCACGTTGCCAGAGGTGCAGTCAATAGGGCCCCCTGTTCTTGGACCAGACTTTCCAGAGTCATATCCCTAAACAACCATTTTCTCTTCATAAGCTCATTACCTCAGCTGTCTCATTCTAGTGATGCAAAGCTGAATGGTAGCACACCAAGCTACATGTGCTAGAGGCTTGGCTGATCTGGGAGTAAAACTGCACTGCCATGTATTTGAGTATCCAATTAAAAATTAATTAATACTTTAATATGATAACTAGCTGCAAAGAAGAAAGCAAGGAAATAAAACCAAAGAAAACATAGACTCACCTTGTGGTTGATGTAACGTACACCAGTAGAAGTTAAGGTCAGTGAAAGCACATGGGGAGGTGCACCTGTGTTGTGGGAGCCCCATACATGAGGCTCTGCAATTTCTGAGAGCTGCGAAGGAGAGCTGAGGGGTCCGGAAGCAGAAGGGAAATGTTTTGGCGTTGAGTCAGATGAGCAGTCTCTCAAAGATTCCCCCTTCTCCAAACCGTGAAGCGACTAAAGCAGCAAAGTACGTGGGCCTATGGCCTCAGAGGAAGAGACCTGGGCAGGAAGGTCCAGTGCTTGCCTGTCAGCGCATGTCTACACGAGGTAGCGCCGACAGGGACATCTGAGCCACGGACTTGGACTCTGTTCCAGCCGGACGTGGCAGGGCACCATTCGCACACCACGGTGCTTGAGGCGGGGAGTTTCCCCCTTAGAACCTCTTACACAAAGCTTTCCTGACTGCTTATGTTTGGTCCTGAGAAATCAGAGTCCAGAAGCCCGACTTCACCACTGTAGAGCGCTGCGCCGCGATCTAGACAGGTCGAAAGTGTTAGTGATTTCGAGGCACGGAGCAGCACAGCTACACCAAAGCTTCAGCAGAACAGCCTTATTCCAGTGTGAGAAGAGATTGTCTGGGGGTGTTGTAAAGAAGAGTAATTGGAAGCCAGCAGCTCAGGCATGTATTGGAAGATTTATGAAGACAATTTTTACAACTAAGAAGAACCCACCAGGACAATTTTAAAATTACTAAGTTGAGACGTGAGAATTGTAAGCCACACTCCCTTCATTTCCTCTTTCTGAAGAAAGATGTGTAAAATTAAAGTCCTGGATTGCCTTTGTTGCTTCCGTCCCCGCTGGCTGCAGTTCTTCCTTTCAATTTGTTAACACGTGGAAGTGTGACTCGGATTTAGCGCTCTCAGAAGATACATGTAGGATTCCTAATTAATACTTTTTTCTTGGACTTCAAAGAGCCTTGATGTTTTATATATTTTGCTATCTGATATGAAGATAACATGTGCAGCAGGGTTTTAGCATAATTTTAGGTTTCTAAGATCCATTGCACAACAGCTTTCTAGATTTTTCTTCTTACAGTTCACATGACCAAGAGTATTTGAATCAGGACATTATATTTCTTTTAAAAAAAACAATGGTGCTGCAAATGAGACAGAGTGTCATGAATCAGTACTAGTCACGAGTTCATATATTTGCACTTGTACGCTCCTTTCAAGAAATATTAATAACTAGTTACATTTTAAATCATAACACTGGATTTTAGAATTGCTATGGTAACTCAAGTTTTTGAAAAATGGAGAACTGCAATGGTTTCTTACGGAAAAACAGCACCCGACCAGGGGCTTGCCCACCTCCCTCAGGCATCTGCAGAATGTTGCTGGGTGAGCTGAGGTCAGTCTGCCTTGCCTTACTGGTGTCCTGCGTTGTTCTCAGCTACTTTGCATATTGAAGATGTAGAAGAAAGCAAAGCCACTGAGAAAATGCTGTGTCTTCTTGTTGCACGTTTCGTAAATTCCCTCTGCCCAAATCAAGGGCTGTGATCAGTTCCTCAGCCTAGACAGGGGTGCTAAGGACAAGGACGCCAGAAGGAGGACAAGTTGGCCACGCTGAGCTTTATCTTATTTCGCTCGCTCTCTGGCGATGCTAGTTAACATCTTGTTGACACAGCAACACACTCACCTCTTCTCTAGAAGCTAAAGTCTGTGAGCTCAGTGTCTGGGTCATGGCTAGATATAGCTGATGTTTCTTAGATGGCTTCCAATAAGCTTTTCTGGTATGGCTGAGGCTCACAGACCAGACCAGAGGTTTCCATAAACCCTTGAAGACCACCCCAGATGTGGGAGAACTTTGCAAGCTTCCATGCATGTTATATTTGCTCAATCACGCTGCTCAAGGCAAACGTACACTTTGCTCCAATCCAGTCAGTACAGAAGATGACCTTCCAAAGCAGATTAAAGGAGGGAGCTGGCAGGCCAGTGCTTCAAGGCTTGTAGCAGCGAATGAAAAGGAAATAGGGTAAAGCTATTATATTGAGACATTTTATTTTAAAATGCTCCATGTATTAAGATATTCATGCTTTAAAATATTTAATGTACTTTATGATTGTATAAATAGACTTAAAGTAAAATGTTTACTTCTTAAGAAGAATACACAGAAGGGGAAAATCATCCAATAGTCTTTCTTTTCTTGCTTGCTGACTGTGAAGACACGATTACCTTCAGCAGCACAGTGTGTACCATGACATTTTCTGGACCACCCTCAGTCTATATTTTCATTATGATTCACAAATTTCTCTAACATTCTATTAGAGGCAGAAAATGTATGGCAGCATTTACTTAAGTAAATTTTCTTTAATTATCCTTACTCTTTCTGTACGCTGTGAAGCACCTAGAAAAGTTGATCACTAAAGAATGTCTTTTCTTGGGCATAGTTTTATTAACAAATTTGTCAAAGATTGTCACTGAGAATATGCAAAATTAAAGCAGGCTTTTGGCATGTTTATCTTAATTTTATATTTCTAGTACACAGGCAAGGGAGAGAAATATGATTGGGACAACATAATTGAGGACATAATGACATCATTGTTATGGTTTGTACCTAGGTGTCCCCAAAAACCTCATGCAGTTACGGGGTGGCTTCTAGAGTTTGTAATTAATTCATGATGTAGGGCTGGGATTATGGATGTGAGTGTTCTTGGGATTATGAGTGTGAGTGCTACCCCAGCCTGGAGCAGATACTCGGCATTACAGTGAGAGGAGGGGCGAGAGGCTGGCTAGCTGCCTGAGCTGCTGCTACTCCCCTGCCCTCTGCTCTGTACCACCACCACGAACGCTGATCTCTGATGGTGCTCCGCCGTGGAGCCAGCTGAGTGCCGACTGAAAGCTCTACTGACTGTGAGCTAAATAGACCTTTCTTTTCCTTCCTTCTGGGATTTGGACATCCTGCTAAGATCAACTGACAGAAGCCTTTTCATGGTTTTTGTCCCAGGAACAAGAGAAGAATAACTGAGGCAATTCCCCTGGTGGACAATTATACATGAAATATGTCCTGGGAGGAGAGTGACAGCACTGAAGAGCTTTGGTTCCCACTCAGAGAGCACAGAGTCTTCAGGCAGATCATTTTCAACTGAGACAAAGGAATGCACACCAATAAAAATATAGCACTGAGTATTTGTATATGTGACATTTTTGAAGATGATATTATTGAAAACTCAGAGGAGAGTATATACTGTTAGCCATCAGTGATGGAGAAATAAGTTAATATGAAGGCTTTTAGAATACAAGGAGTTAGAACAATGAAAATTAAATATTTTAGGAAGATATGAATGAAAATGAAAGTAAGTACTAATGAAATATAGATATAAACAAATAATCAATAAAACCATGAAAAGGCTCTTTCAGTAGAAGTGAGCAGAACGTCCGAATCCCAGAACTCTGGCAATGCCAGCTGTTGTGAAGGGCACGAAGTGACAGAGACAGGTTCTGTGCTGTGGGGAATGTAAAAATATACGCACACTTTAGAAGACAGTTTAGTGTTTTCTTAAAACTGTATGCATCTCTTAGTAAAAGAACCCAGTGGTTTTGTCCCTTAATAGTTACTCATCAGTTTGAAAGATTATATCCACTCAAAAGGTTGTGCACCTAAGTTTATGGCAATTTTCTTTGCAATGGTCAGAACCTGGAGGCAATCAAGATGTCCTCCGGAGGTGGATGTACAAACTGTAGCCTGCACAGGCATTAGGCCACAAAGGAAGGAAAAAAAAACAAAAACCTGAGTCATAAAACCATGAAAAGATACATGGATGTTAGCAAGTGAAAGGAGCCATGCCGAGAGATCTATATTCTGTCTGATCCCAACTACGTATGACATTTTGAAAACGGCATGACTGTGAATACAGTATGAAGAGTGGAAGTTCTCAAAGATTAGTGGAGAAAGTAGGATGAATAGGAAAATAAGAGTACTTTTAGGCAAAACTATATGATTACCATAATGATTGGGACTTTTACTCAATCCCATGAAATATATACACTAAAAATGAACCTAACATTAGAACTGTGCTGCTACTCATGTGGAGTCAATGTGGGCTCAGTCAGAGGCCAAATGTAACACTCTGGTGGGGATGCACGGAAAAGAATCCTATGTAAAGACCGATTTAGGACAAATTGAAAAGAGAAATAAGCAGTGGTAAGAAGTGGGTGCATAAGCACCTGCCTGGCACGTGCAAGGTCCTGAGTTTGATCTCTCG
>NW_004524813.1:1885218-1886505 GCF_000260255.1 Octodon degus
AGAGAGAGAGAGAGAGAGAGAGAGAAATTCAATTTAATTCTCTTTAAAACTCTTTGGAGGAAGGGAGATGGCTCAGTAGAATAAGCACTTGCCCAGCAAGTGCAAGGGCTTGAGTTCAATCCTGGGTTCCAAGAAAAAAAGGAAAAAAACCCTCCTTGACAGAGTCCCACTCTCTAATTCAAAGCTGGCCTTGAACTTACTCTGTAGCCCAGGCCAGTTTCAAACTCACAGCAATTCTAGTGACTTAGCTTCCTGAACTGTGGGAAATTTAATACTTTTAAAACCAAGTGGACCAACAAGATAAATCTCAATCTTAAGTGTCCCAAAATTTATATGTTTGAATGAAGATAGAAGAAAAATAGATAATATGATGAGGAAATCCATAATCTGGGATTTTTAGAAGTTAAAAATAAGGGCCTGACAAATAGCCCAGTGGATTAAAGTACCTGCAAGCAGACTCAGGGACTCAGGGTTCAATCCTCAGGCCTGCTGTACCAGCCCCGCCCCTGGGGCATGCTGAGATGGCAATTGAGATTGGGTGTGGTGGCATGTGCCTGTAATCCCAGTTCTTGGGAGGCTGTAAACAGGCGGATCACTATGAGTCTGATCTAGTAGAGAGATCAGGTACACCTTGTAGACCCTTCCCCAAAATACAAAAAAATAAAAAAGTTAAAAACATACCAAAAAATAGATATCAAGTAATAATATAAAGAATTTCAGATATATTAAAGACATATTCTTTAAAAACTTAAGTACCTAAGTGTTCAGGTAGTTTTTTGTATTAAACATTTAAGTACCTTAAGTGTTTACGTACTTTTAAGTAAACACTGGCACAGGGTCTCACTGGGCAGCTCAGATTCATAGTAATCCTCCTGTTGTAAGCCTCCCAGCACTGGGATTACGCTTGGACTGGGTGGCCAGCACAGCACGGCTGGGTGGGATCGGTGCAGTATCTAGTGCTGGGGATCGAACCCCAGTCCCTTCCCTTGCCTAAGCAGGCACTTAGTGCACTGGACTATCTCACTGGCTGTTTAGGTTATTTTTAAGGAAAGATAGTTCATACTTTAAAACTTTTAAAGTATGAAAAAGTTGAAAGTTCTTTATTTTTCAAGCTAATTCTAACCAAAACTGTACAAAAATAATGACAACTAAGTTATATGCCAAATTAAGTGATGTATATAAATTCAATAGTGTTAAATAAAATATCATCAAATACATATCAGGTGTTCTTTCAAAGAAGCTAATATTAAATGAAAAAATAAGACAAACCTAAATAGCATGTGGTTT
>NW_004524813.1:1888080-1888581 GCF_000260255.1 Octodon degus
ATCACATACTCTAGATTCAACTGCCTCTTAAAAAGCCCTATGGCTGTATGAGGCTTTGGGGAATATCTGGAGATAAACCATAATACAAGGATATAATTGAGTTATGTGTATGACAATTTATGTACCTTGACACTATAATGGTAAGTTTAATAAGTGAGACATACAAGGTTATATATCACATAGCTTCTCTTCAATGAGGATAAAAAAGCAGAAGGAATATAGAGTGCAGGAAGGAGGGTTATGAATGTTTTCCAAAAATTAAGAGAGAGAGAGATGGAGGAACGGGAAAGAAGGGAATTAATGAAAGAATGATGAATTAAGGTACGTACATGTGTCATTTCCCAAAATGAATGTAATCATTAGGTACTGAAAACATCTAAAATAAAAATTTTACAAATGAAAGTAATAGTTAGAGGGGGCCAGGGAGATAGCTCAGTAGAATAAGCACTTGCCTGGCAAGCACAAGGGCCTGAGTTCAATGTCCAGTTCAGCCAAAAAAAA
>NW_004524813.1:1890266-1891974 GCF_000260255.1 Octodon degus
TTCTCTTAGTTCAATGAGATGGTTTTGAACTAATAGTGTTTAGATGAGATATCATGTCTGCATCTTGTACTAGGAACAACTACTACAAAGACAATAATATGCAATATATTAATTATTGTAGCTTGTACTACTAGCCTGTTTTAAACTATGTCATTGCTACTTCTTTCTCAATAAAATTATTAAAATATAAAAATATGATATGCTATAGTCAGCGTGATGAGTTAATATAAAACTAAATGTAAAAAATTACTCTGCTCAACTTTCTGTGACCCTGCTTCCTTGTAGGACTGCAAGGATGCTTGCTGTACCATGGATAAATCATCAATAGACTGAGAGATCCCAGAAGACAGTGCTCCCAGAAGAAATGTATGCTGAGTAACAGTCCCGCTGTCCCTGAAGGTACTGTTCTATGCTAAATGACAAATTTGTTTGCCAAACAGGATACGGTTTCTATCTTTAACACCTCTATACTTCTAAGGCTCCTGGCCCTTTCTCTTTTGCTTGAGTAAGGTCAAGTGGTCCTGGGACCAACAATAAAAGTCTCAAACTTAAATGTAAAGTTTAGATTCAGGTCTGGCTTCTATGTTGAGAACACATAACAGTCAGGTATTAAAATTATTGTTATTCAACTCAGTAAGAAGAGAAAGAGGCTAGCATTTTTACTAACACTGGTGTTGCTACAGGAGGCAATGTGCTAAGTGAAGGAAAAGAAAAGTGTGGAATGCATGCTGGAAAAAGAGCTCACATTTTGACTACTTTTGTAGGCTATGCTTGGCTATAAAAAATAAAGTCAATTAACAGCAATGTGATTTAAAATGGTGTTATGGTTTGTATCTAGTGGTCCCCCCAAAGCCTCATGCAATTATGGGGCTGGGACTTCTGGAGTTTTAGATTAACTCATGATCCACTAGGATTATAGGCCTCAGTATAGCTGGGATTATGGGTATGAGTACACCCAACCTGGGGCAGATAGCCTAAATGTAAAATAAGAGAGATAGATATTGAAACTGTCTTATTAATTGGTTTTGAAACTGTCTCACTGCTATTTGTTTCTCAAAAAATCAATAAAAAAGGAGAGAGAGAGAGAGAGAGAAAGACAGTCTTCCTCTCAGTGGCCATTGTTGCTACTACTCCTCCATTTTCTTCTTTTCCTTTCTTTGTCACGATGAAAGTTGTTCTCCTCCATCTGCCGCTCTGCCTTGGAGCCAGCCGAGTACGGACTGAACCCTCCCATAACTATGAGCTAAATTAACATTTCCTTCCTTCATTTTGGGGATTGGGTATTTGTCTCAGCAACGAGAGAAGAGTGAGACAAATGGTCAGGCAGGATGTCTTCAGGTACAAATAAGACAAATGAGTAGTGTTCCTATACAAGGAATATAAGCAACTCAAAACACATAATGGAGCAGAGAGCCCAGAACACTTGATGTATAATGAAGGTGGCTCTCAAAATGAAATTGTCTATTATTTGACAATTTAAAAAGTAATTGTTTAAAATTCATTTATAAAATATTAAAATGAGATCTCAGCTGAATTAAAAAAAATACCAAGACATTTGAGGGGATATTTAGAATGTGTTTACTGTATTTTTTTCACTAAGTTTATTTTTTTAAATTTTTTTTCAAAGTTTTATTGATAAACAGATAGCAATGAGACAGTTTCAAATCAAATCGGAAGTACAGTTTCAACAAATAATACACTGCATATA
>NW_004524813.1:1913030-1913565 GCF_000260255.1 Octodon degus
TTTTTTTTTTCCCAGAACCAGGGATAGAACTCAGACCCTTGCACTTGCCAGGCAAGCACTTATTTTACTGAGCCATCTCCCTGGCCCCTAGGCTAGATATTTCAATGCATTTTGTTATTACCAGAAGTGCAGGCTAAATTTAGTAATTTATTACTTAGTTTTCCTAATTGAATTCAATTGATGCTTTTTATCTAATATTCAAGAATATGTTGTTTTTTATCACAAATAACATCAAATATGAAAATATTCTTGTTTATATTTTTCCATTAAAATTTTTCATTTTCATTATCCTATTGAATGTATTTTAAATTGTTTCTCATATTTTGAACCTATATGCTTTTCCTGTATGAAAAATATACATTTTAATTCTGGAAATTTTTATTATTTCTTTAAATGAAGTTTGTTTTATTTTCTATGTTCTTTTTCTCTGAAAGAGCTGTTGTTTAGTTATATGTCTACCCTCGAGTTTTTCATCTATTTTTCAATTTTAGTATATCTCTTTATGGTTAACTATTATTTTGTAATTCTGTCATTA
>NW_004524813.1:1914595-1915718 GCF_000260255.1 Octodon degus
ACGGTGGAATGTGTCGCGTCTTCTGAACCCAAAGCACACACACCCCTTCTGGGTGGTTTCTCCAGAAGCCCATTTCCTCCACGGTACCACTGAGGGGCCCACCGATGTTGCATTCTAGAGCTATGCACCGGGGGCTCTCTCTAGCTTCTATCTGAGTGACAGATCAGGTTAGATATGTTGACTGATAAAGCAGCCTCTGTTTTGCTAAGACACTGGGATACCCTTTGGCTTAAGGGCGACAGCTCCCTGCAGGAGTGTCATGGTGGAAATCGACTGTGTTGCTCAGGTGAACTGTTGGGAAACAAATGGCAGTCGGAAAGGCCGCGGCGAAGGGAAAGAATAAGGGGACGAGATATGTGACAGCACTTTCTGGAGGTCGTTTGTCTCACTTGAGAAGTCACCAGAAAGTTAAAGCCCGAGGTGTCTTGCTTTCTGATGCTCAATTTTGGTCTCAGTTTGCAAAAAATGTCCCCTGGATAATGACGGAAAAGTTATTCAATCAGTAATAATGCCTGATGCCTGGTAGCTGAAATGTGGAACTGTGTCAGTTTTAGTGTGATGGGAACAATTAATGCACAGGACATATAGGAGGTACAGTTTAGTTTTTCTTTTTATTTCAGAGGGTTCCATCTGTGATGAACAGACTTCAAGGCAGGAATATTATGGTGAAGGCAGAGCAGAGGACTGGCGCGAGGGGTGAAGGGCCCAGGGACCACATATAGGCCCCCCATTCATGTCTGCATGATCCACCTAGACACATCCTGAAGTGCGTTACTCAACGCCTGGGAGCCTCCCAGGTCCATCCAGTTGACAACCTTACCACCCAGATTACTAATTCAAAAAAGAAGTGGGATAAATATTTCCTCCTTCTCAATGTGTCAGCATTTTAGGGCTTTGAGGGGGTGAAATTGATAGTCTGCAGTTTTGATTCCCAAGCTCTAAGATACTGGCAGCATTCACCTCATCTTCTGAACATTTCCCCACGGAATTCTAGGCCAGCACCTATGAACTGCCCTAATGCGGACAGACAGAAACTTGGAGAGCGTCTGATGTAGCATACGACGGCTGGGGGCTTAGCTGAGCCCAGACGTTCCTATCAAAGCGGTTTAGTAAACACTGTCAC
>NW_004524813.1:1917786-1920814 GCF_000260255.1 Octodon degus
CTTGTTTTACTGAGCCATCTCCCCAGCTCTTCCTCCACAGAATGAAATGAAAAGGAGCCAATAAATTCTTGGAAGGACACAGATAGGAGAAAGAGGTCCTAAAATTTACAAATTCCATTAAATTATAAAAACTCCAGAAAATCAGTTCTGGGATGAGTGTATCCAAATATGAAACAGAATCAAATTGTGATAATATATAGTATTCCTGTAAAATAAGCTCACTAATTAAAATTTTTAAATTTGGTGAGTTTATGTATAAGGTGATGTTGAATTTATAACAATTGAATATACAAAATAACCTGAAAAAGAGTAACTCAAGAAGTGTAAAAGGTACTGACCACAGAACCCTATAAAATGAAAGAGTCATCCATTTGGAGATTTTAGCTGCCAGGAGTCTGGCCCTTCCGTATTTGTAACTGATGCCTTAAAGAAGAATCATTTGGCAGACTACAGTTTTTGTGTAGTTGCATCCCATAGAAGGTTTGTGCTGGAGACACAACTTCCATTCAAGCAGTATGCCTTTATTCATCCGTAATGACTACTACAAAGTGGACTATTTATGGGCCAGGGAGATAGCACATGAGAGTAAGTGCCAACTTAGGCAAGCTCAGGGAATGGCTTTGATCCCTGGCACCGCAGGCTATGCCGGCCCTGCCCCTTGGAGCGCTGAGCCGGCCTGTGGTCCCAGTGCTGGGGAGACTGAAAACAGGAGGATCAGTAACACACCGAGCTGCATCGTGAGACCCTGTACCAAATACACATAAATAAATAAATAGACAAATAAATAAATTGGACTATATCAGTACTGACTCGAGGGCTTGTGTAAATACAGGCTTCCCTTCAGCTGACCTCTTTCACTAGGACTTTTACCCAGCAAGTAAGCAATTAGTTACTGGTACCTTTAAGACACTGTTTTGGCTCTTTTCGTTTGTCCAGATATTGTTCAGGATTTATACTTAATATAAAATAATTTTATTATCTCCAGAAATCAAGTCTTTGAAAATCTGTGGAAAACTCATCTAGCTATTCTATTTTTTAAAAAGGTAGGAGTTAGAATTTATTATGTATGAAACAGATGTAATGGTAAATTTCAAATCACAGTAACACATTATTCTAAGTCGGTAAATAATGGTAAAATTGGTATTAGGGATAGAATATAATCAATTTTTTATACTTGAGTAGAATAGTTTTCATATGTTTACTATTTTTAATTTTAATATATTTATTATTGATGTTTTGCTTTATGAATCTGTCACAATAGATATCTATTCAGATTGATGGAATAGAAAACATAATTACTATGATTCAGTCATATTTTTACTCTGCCATTCTGGAGTGCTATAATTTGTATTACTGCAAAATTAAATTGCAAATATAATGCTGAACCTTTAATGAACTGTTTGCTCATTGAGGTTGACTTATGCTAAATACTGTCTAAAAAGCTGTCACTGAAAACAAGCAAAATGTGCTTGAACTATGTTTACAGTTATGTCATAGAAATTTGTAAGAGAATCATTTTAACAGCATAATAACTGATATTTGCTTAAATGTGAATTTCCACTTGATTGAAACAAATGACACCAACGTTGATTTATTGAAATTATCTTTATTCCAAGACAAAAATATATAACTGTTTCTTGAATTAAATGACAGCATGTCCGCAAACAACAAAAATAACCTGGTATGTTAAGGAAGAAAAAGACACTAGTATTTCTGTAGAAAATCTGTCCATAAAATTGACACTGGTGGAAATGAACTGGCCTACTCCTGCTTCTGACCAACTTCTGTGGTTGGCTCTCGTCACCCTTCCTGGGCTTCCTATTTTCAGTTATGCTCATAACGCTGACCTTAGCCGAGTAATATGTTTCAACCACAGGAGAGGGTTAAGGTTGGGATATTCTGAACTGAGAATATATTAGGTTTTGCTTCAAATATTCAGGCAGGGAAAGATGTCAGAAGTGCAAACACTAGAGACGTCTTGTAATAAGAAAAAATCACTAGAAAACTAATCTTTAATAAAGTTCACTGAGGAACTATTCTTCAGGGCCCATTTATTTAAATTCCACAGAAAAAGCAATGACTTTTGTTCAACTCCGACAGTAACCTTCCTCGATGTAGATACAGCCATAGAATGCACCATTACATTTATCTGTTTTTCAGTATGGGCTACTAAAAATTTAACTGTGTACTGAAAGCGGGATGAAAAGAGTGATCACCATTCTAAAATCTATTAAATCTAAGAAAATTCAGCTTTTAAATAAATCACTATAAATTAGTAATATAATGAAACCACAAGTATTGGAAATACTCTGTATTCTTATTATTTTCAATGATTGCATTTTATATTTTCCAAGAATATAAAGAAATATATTCAATACCTTTTAGGATTGTACACTTTTGAAAACTTTTTCTCTAAATTTCTGTATTTGTAAATAAAGAAGGGCCAGCCAGACAGCTCAGCAGAATAAAGCACCTGCTAGGCGGACTCATCGACCGGGGTTCGATCTCCGCTGTGCCGTGCGGGCTCTGACCCCCAGGCATGCTGAGAAGGCAAGTGAGATGGCGAGGTGCAGTGTGCCTGTAATCCCAGTGCTTGGGAGGCTGAAAACAGGAGGGTCACTACGAGTCTTATCCGTGTAGCGAGACACTGTAGACCCTGTACTAAAATACATAAAAAATTATTAATAATAATAAAGAAGATGTGTGGTCTCTACTTTCAAGGTTGTACTTCTTATAATCTGAAAGTTTTCAGCAATTTATCATCTCATTGTCTTTAATGTCTATTGAACTATGCATCTTTTGAGATCTACAAATATTAAATGATAGTCTAGGTTTGTAAGTGTATTACTAAAAAAATTCAATATAGGGCTGGTGAGCTAGGGACTCGAGTTCGATGCCTGTGTACCACATGCCACACTGGCCTCCCCCCAGGGTGTGCTGAGCAGGGCATGGAGTCTGGGCGTGCTAGCGCACACCTATAATCCCAGCTGCTGGGAAGGTGGAAAACAGGAGGATCACTATGAGTCTG
>NW_004524813.1:1921044-1931180 GCF_000260255.1 Octodon degus
TTTTTTGTGGAACCAGGGATTGAACTCAGGCCCTTGCACTTGCCAGGGAAGCACTTACTATACTGAGCCATCTCCCCGGCCCCAGCTGATTGTTTTTAAGGCCTGTAAAACACATAATCAGAGAATAGCTATAGTAAATATTGGGTCATTAGTTGAAATAATGAAGAAAGGTTTGTTCACAGAAAACACAAAGCTCGTGGAAGAATGCAAGGCTTATCTTCTGAACAAGTGCCGAGCGCTCACCCCTGCGCGCCTGGAGCTGCTCCAAGGTGTGTCTGAAGAGAGGATTTAAGGCAGAGAAAATAGTGAGCACAGAGGCTCAACACATTATAATCTTAGCTAGGTGAAAGTGGCAGTGACAGTAAAGACCAAACAAAGAAAGAAATAAAGTCAAAATGTTATTTCAGGCATGGTCACCTTGGCCTTCAGGCCATTATAAGAATGTTGGATTTAAATTTCATAGAATTAGAAAACCACCGGATGTTTGTAACTCGAGCGAAGATAAGATTAACATTAGTACTGGAAATGATTTGAGTTCTAGGATGAGAAAGCAAAGTTTACGTCAGGCAGTGTTCCTAGCAAGCAAGAGGAAAAGTGAGGTCCCGGGACTTCGTTTGCTTTCAGTAGGCCTTAAATCACCTGAGCCAATTCCTACTGATGAAGAGTTGAAGAGGGAGTGACAGATGCACTTCGACGTGGCAACACTTTTCCTTTCCTTCACCCACAACTACTGCCCCAGCTTCTAGTGCATCCCTCACCTCTGTTCAAAGATCTGCTTTCCTTATGCTTGCTGGATCCCAAGGGAAGTGGTCATCTAGGTATTATTAAAAAGCAAAGCTGATCTCTTCCTAGGTCTTCCTCCCTGACTTTTTTTTTTTTTTTTTTCAGAATTGGGGATTGAACTCAGACCCTTGCACTTGCCAGGGAAGCGCTTACTCTACTGAGCCATCTCCCTGGCCCCCTCTCTGGCTTTTTGTCTCACCACGTGATCATTTCTTCTTGCACGTGCTCTGCTCAAGATGCTATCTGGCATCCGACACGGCCCAGGAAGGCTCACCAGAGCCTGGACAGAATCAGAATTGTGTTCTGTGGATTTCCAATATCCAAAATTGATAACCAAATGAACTTCTTTTGCATACATTTCCCAGCCTTAGGTATATTGTTATAGTAATAGGAGGTGAGCTAATATAGAGTCATTCAACAAATACTGTCACAGAAGTCTGTGCTATTGCAAAATTACAATCCAAGTTGCCTTTTTACTTGTGACACTCAATTATATGGGAAATTCTTCTAAATATACTCAACACATGGTGTATTTCAAGGGGAAAATTTATGCATTTTTTTCCACCTCTTCATAGAAACACTGGATTTATGAGGGTCTAGAACACACAGAATTTTATTAAATTTTTAATTAGTAAATAAATGTTTAAATGGTTCTGTCATCTCACCTCAATTTAAACATTCCTCTAAACAGAAATCTCTACTTATAATACAAAGTTAAGAATTCTTTCTTAAAATTATAATAGGAAGAGGGCTGATGAGTTAGCTCAGCAGAATAGGTGCCTGCTTTGGCAAGCACGAGGACCAGGGTTGGATTCCCCTTCCTGCATGTTGTGTTGGCCCTGGCCCCAGGGCATGCTGAGAGGGTGAGTTGGGGCCTTGTGGGGCACGCCCGTGACTCCTGTGTAGCAGAGGCTGAAAACAGGAGGATCCTTAGGAGTCCAAGCTGCATCCTGAGACCCTGTACCAAATATATTTAAAAAAAAAAAATCAGGAAGCTCTGAATTTACACAAAAAAGTGAAACTGTTGGGTAAGTTTTCATGTCAAATAGTAGTATAAATAATGACAGTGAATTCTTTGCATTCTCAAGCAACTTAAAGATTATTATATATCACAGACTTCTCTATGCTTCTGTAGAAACAATAAGCTTTGATCCATCACTGAGAAAAATTTCCCTGAACTGTATCTTGGGTGTATCTTTTGCCTAACATATTAAAAGCCAGGTTCCAAAGCTTTTATGCCTTCTGTAGTATGCTTACCTTTTGAGATACTGTTTTTACGTTTCATTGTCACGGCAGTGCAAGTTGATTTTTGTACTTCACGCAGGGTGAGTGATGGTCTAGAAGGCTTTCTCTGTTGAGTGGAGAGCTGTGGTGGGCCGTCTCTTGCTTTCCATACTAGATGATTTTAAAAAGTTCGCTTCCTAATTTGATTTACATTACTCATCCTTCCTAACAGTTCATGTGAACCACCGCAATGCAATGCTGTGTGATTCAGAAATCATCTGGAATCAGAACATAAAAACAGATGCATCAGACAGTGTTGATGGTGTTAGTTAGACAACTTCACAGTGCACACAAAATGCACAGCAGCTCAAAAGCTTTCTTGACTCTGTGTGTGTAAATTGCATTCACAGTTCTTAATTGGTGTTAATATCAAGACAAGTAAAAATTAAGATATCCATATAGCTTAAAAAGTCATTAAAGCAGCAATTAAACCATTATAAATTTCTAGGAATAAACCTAGAATTCTCTATAAACGTAGAGAAATAGATATTGAATAGGGAATCAATATAATAAACTCATTACACTACATTCACTAGTGTGGTCATCTTTCTAAAGAGAATACAAAACAGTAATAGCAAAGAAAAAATAAGAAATGACACAGAATTTCACTAAACAAAATAATACGAATTCAACAGCATTCTTTGAGGCAGTCCTGTGATACTGCTGTATGGCATAGTATTGTCTTCAAATCAGTTATTCAGATGACCAGATACATGAATGCAAAATTGGAGAAAGAAAGAAAGAAAGACAGGAAGAAAGAAAGAGTTACAAGAAATTAAGAATAGAGAAAAACAGAAAAAAAGCATTAAATGCTCATTTCCATAGACCAGCAGAAATCCACAATAAAATTATCTAAACCATCCTGCTTATACACATAGATATAATTCTTTCCCCCACTCTCTCTCCTGTCCTCCTAATTTCAGTAATTCCTTCCTTTTAAATGGATTTATTTCCAGGTGCCTTGCACTCTGGCCACAGTATGCATGGGATAATTTCAATTCCTTTCATTTATATAAACATGCTCTAAAAAAATAAATAAAAAGAAGAAGAAGCATGTTCTATGTGCTAGTATCTTGTATATTTTGGAGAACATCCATGCATAGCTAAGAGAGATGGGCATTCTAATTTTACTGGGAAAATGGGGTGTAAAGGTCTACTAAGTACATTCCTTCACAAACTTGGTTTAGTCCTGTTATTTTTTTGCTGATTTTTGTTTATTGCCCAGTTGATCTGTCTCTGACTGACAGTGGTGTGTTAAGGTCTCCTATTGCAATTTTGTTGTTGCTCATTTAATTTTTCATGTCTTTTACAATTTGTCTTATGAACAGGCTGGTGAGATGGCTCAGTGGAATAAACTCTTCCCTGGCAAGTGTGAGGACCTGAGTTCAATCCTCAATTCCGCCAAAAAGAAAATAATAAAAAAATTGTCTTATGTAGATGGGTGCCCCTACATTGAGTGCACAAATGTTTATGATTGTTATCTCTTCCTATTGAAGTTTTCCCCTAACAAGTACATAGTGACTTTCTTCATATCTCTGAATGATTTTTGGCTTGAAATTGGTATTGTCAGCACCTACAATAGCTACTACTTGGGCTGGGAATGTAGCCCAGTAGCATAAACACCTGCCTGGGAAGCACAAGGTCCTGAGTTTGATGCCTGGTACAAAAACAAAAACAAAACTATATAAAGCAAAGTAGCTACCCCTTCTTTTTCTGCAGGGAGACGTTTCTTGCTGGGGTACTGATTCCCATCCTTTCGCTGGCAGTCTGTTAAGTTCCTTTTTAGTTAAGCATGTTTCTTTTATAAAGCATATTGTTGCATTTTGTTTCTTAAACCATTATACCAGACAGCTTTTTTTGTTTGGCTCATTAGAGCCATTTACATTGTTGGGTATAAATGATATGTATTGTCTTGTCTTTCTCATGCTATTTTCCTGCTATACGTGCTGTACATTTGCTCTCTTTTTAATTACTTGCTCTGTTCAATGTTTCCTTTTTGTTGTTATTCTTGAAGTTGTGGTTACTTTTACCTCTTTCTAGAATATCTGTCAGTGCCTTTTGTAGGGTTTGGTAGTCGCGAATTTCTTCAGTTGTTCTTTGTCATAGGAGAATCTTATCTTGCCATTGAATTTGATAGATAGTTTTGCAGGATACCTCAGTCTGGCTTGGAGGTTATTTTCTTTCAGAACCTAAAATACTTCACTCCAAGATCTTCTTCACTTGATGGTTTCTGTGGAGAAATTTGATGTGATTTTTATTGGCTTTCCATGATAGGTGATCAGCTTTTTCTAATAGCTTTTAATATTGTTTTGTTTCTGATGAATTTCTGGGATCTTAATTTTTATGTGTCTAGTTGTATATGTATTTTGATTATGGCTAATTGAAGTTCTGTATGCCTCCCTTAACTGTCTGTGAGATTTGTTCTCATGATTGGGAAATTTTCTGCTACTACTTCTCTAAATAGTTTTTCTGTGTCATTTGTGTTGACTCCTTGACAATTATTAGTCATATATTGTTTTTATTTGTGTCATGTTGTAGCTGCTGGATTTTTATTTCATGATTCTTTTTAAGTTTTAAGACATCTTTCCTTTCACGTTCATTGGCTGCACTGATGCCTTCAAGGTCTGAATGTCTATCTTCAGGTTTGTTCAAGTAGTTTTGCCAGCTTTCCATGGAATTCTTAATTTCCTGGTTGGCTGCTTGAATCTGTTTCATGCATAGTAATTCTTTCCTGTATTGTTCATTGAGTGTTCCTATCATTTTTGTATTTTCTGCCATATTTTTATCTGTGTCTTCTTTAGCTGTGCTGAGCAATACTTTCATAATTGTTGTCATTTCTTTTTTGACCTTAGAGATTATTTCTGATCATATTTCTTCCATAGCCCGATGGACTTGTTCTTTTACTTAGTTGGTATCATTTCAGAACTTGCAAATGTGTCACTTACACGTTCTGGTATGTCCTTGTCTCCAGGACTTGTTCTGGGTGGCCTGGAGGACTGAGATTGCCTTTATTTTCCCCTTTGTTTCAGCATTTTGAAGCTCCAAATGATCACTTGGACTCAGCAGTGGTGGGGGAGCAGTGGAGTGTGAACCAAGGTTTGTGCTGTTGGGGGGCAGTGCACTGTAGAACTCAGCAAGGCTCTCTGACAGTTGGGGACACGGAGTGAAATGCAACAAGTTTTTGTACAAGTAGTAGGCGAAGGCCACTCTCTCCAGGACCTTGCAGATGCCCAGCATCAACCTAAGCTCTCAGATGGTGGCATAAAGTGCCAGCACCTCAGCCATGCCTGTGTACTGGTGGCCTATTAGGTGGAACCCACAATCCCATAAACACCCAACATCTGCCTAAATTCTCAGATATTTTAGTTATTTTTTATTCACTGTAGACATGTCAGTTTTCAATGCTATAAAATTTTCTTTCTTTCTTTCTTTCTTTCTTTCTTTCTTTCTTTCTTTCTTTCTTTCCTTCTTTCTTTGCTTTTATGGTATTGAGGATGGAACTCAAGACCTTTCACTTGCTAGGCAGGCTCTTATACCACTGAGCTATATCCCCAGCCCACAATGTACTATTTTAGTAGATTTGTGTGAATGAATATTTCATTTTGAAAGGGAGAATTTCTTTCCAGAGATTTAAATAAAATTATATTCTTATATTTATATAATTATCAATAATGACCCCAGTGATGCTCTAATTAAAAAAGAATATTACCAAAAGAATTTCAGTTACTTGTTCAAAAGTTTGTACTATTTCTAAAAAGAGAAAATATGTCAATAAATGAATATTTGAATTATAATGAGGACTATGTATCATTTATCTTCCCTACATGTATTTATCCCTACTTTCAAGACATTTGAAAGTCATTATAAGGTATATTATGATCATTATATAGAATTTTCATATATATCAATCTTATTTGTCATTTCACATACTTATTTGGACATATATAATGTATGTAATTTATTTTTAAATATAACCATTTTTCTGAAGATCTCTCATATATTTAGATTTAATTGTTACTTGACAGAGTTGCTATTTTCAGGAAATTAGTTTTAAAATTTTCATTTTGAAGTTAGTTTCACTAAGCATAGAAATACTGATTTGCTATGTTTTAATTTTACTTTCAATATCTTTTTTCTATAGATACTATTGAATTTTCCGTACTGGTAATCATTGGAGCAAATTATTACAAAATTTAACATGACTACCTTGTAAATTCTGTATACTTTATTCCTTTTCCACTTCTTTTTCTCTATATAAAGTAAATATCCTATTGAATAAAACCTATTGTGGGGGATAATTCTATTTCTTTTATTAACACACTTTTCTGTTACTGGCTGAAATTTGTTTCAGGTTTGATCAGTAATTGTAAGAAGTAAAAGTGGTTTTTTTTTTTGTTTGTTTGTTTTTCAGAACCGGGGATTGAATTCAGGCGCTTATTCTACTGAGCCATCTTTTTATTACAATTCTGCATCTGGAAGTATTTTTCATAAATTATTTTAAAATTTTACTTAATGGTTTTATTATTCTAATGACTACACTAAAATAATTATTTTTTGTTAGAAATTTCAAGTAGAAAAGTTTATTAATTTATGTCCTTACATTCATAGGAAAAATCTCAATTGATTAGTATGTGTATGCTTCTGAATATGCATAAACACATGTGGACATATTATTGGTTTTCTATCATCTAATTTATATTCATAAAGAGAGTTGGCCCACATAATCTTTTCTTTCAGTATTTTATTAGGGATCTCCTGAGGAAAAGAGCCAGTAGTGTACACATAAGTGAGATTCAGTGTCAGAAATTGGCTTACACAATCATCTAGGCAGACTTCTCAAGAGCAACAGAAGGAGTTGGCAAGCTGGAGACCCAGGAGGACGGCAGGCCTAAGCTCCGGTCAAAGCTGCCATTTCGTCTGCAGTGTCAAGTCAGAAAAAAAGCTGAAATCCCTTTTAAATGCAGTACAGGGCCGGCGGGATAGCTCAGTGTTTAAAGTGCCTGCTCAGGCAAGCGTAGGCAGGCGCAGAGAACTGCGGTCCAGTCCCTGGCACCACGACCCGCACCAGCCCTGCCCTCAGGGTGGGCTGGGCCAGCCAAAGAAATAAAACGAAGTAGAAAGGAGGATTCTTTCCTTACTTGGACATTAGTCAGCCTTGTTCTGTTCTGCTCAGCTTTCCACTAATGCGATTAGACCCGTCTGCGTTAGGAATGAGGGCGTGCTTTACTCATTCCCAGCAATTAAATGTTCATTTCATCTTGAAACAACCCTCCCAGACACAGAATAACATCTGAACAAAATTTGGCAACCTATAGTCTATTGAAGTTATAAGGTTTACTATCACACCTAACTTTTTGCATTATACCAGTATATTAAATTACATATGCAAAAACCCTGATCATTTTCTCCTCCTTTGATGCATTTGATCAATGTGCTGAATAAATTTGAGTTTATATATTTCTCTAATTCCATAAACAGCATCTAAAAAGTATACAGTCATAGTGATAATTTTATGAACAAATTCTGTACTAATATCCTACTTTTTATATTTTTGTCTCTTCAGATTATATTTCTTGGCTAAGAATGTACAATTAGTCTTCTGAAAACACCTTATTTTACTTAGAATATCTATTATTTGTTTGATTCCCAGTTTATGTCTCTACCTTTATAATTATTCCTTGCCTTTTCTCTCAATTTTTTTCTATACTGTATTGAATTTTATTCCATATAATTTGATACCATTATTATTTATAAATATTGTGGCTAGAGTACTCTATTTCTTGCTGTATTTCTCAGATATTAGGTTTTCTTTTTTAAAATAAAAGAAGACAGGAGCTGGGGAGATGGCTCAGTGGAATAAGCGCTTCCTGCACAAGTGCAAAGGCCTGAGTTCAATCCCAGTTCCGCCAAAAATAAATAAATAAATAAATAAATAAATAAATAAATAAATAAAGACAATGTATTTGAAGGTAGGAGTATGACAGAAGAGAGGGCAAGAGAGGGAGGGAAAGGGGAGAGGACAGCTGCTCTGGCTGAGTGGGAAATATTTGAAGGGTAAATCTCTATATTGTTAGATTTTTATTTCCACAAAGATCTGAATATTTAATGCTTTACATTATGCCAGTAATAATTTGCAGTTCTGAAAGGAAAACAATACAATACAGGACACATATTTTAGAAGACTATTTTATAATGAATCACCCGAAAAATCAGATACCAAGAATTCAGGATATCTGTCCGTACGCTAAAGAATACTGCACTTCAATGTCCTCTGAGTCCAGATGAAGACCAAAGCTCATAACAGCCTCCCATATGTCCAGTTGGAGGTCTAGAGCCCAAAGGGAAGGCCCAAAGGCCAGTGGTGGAAGCTAGAAAGTCTGTGGGATGAAGGATCTCTGCTAGCCGGCTGAGCGATCTGAACTGGAGCCAGGAAGCAACACTCGAAGAACCAGAGCTCCCACGAAAGCACCACAGCCGTCCTCAGCCACAGTGAGTTCTGCTGATGTTGAGGAAGGCTGAGCTCACATCAGTTCAGAGTTTCACAAAGAGAAAGCCAATGTGAGAGGCTTCTCCAGCAGGCTGAGCTGTGCACCATCCTTCCCTCTGGAACCAGGACATGATGCTCAGGATGAGGACCAGAGCTTCCCCAAAGTGAATCACAGCCATCGTCTGCCACAAAGTCCCTCGCTCTTCCAACAGTGTGAACAGCCAAGTTCATGAGGAAAGTCAGCAAGAGAAGGTCCTCCAAGAGAACCGAGAGCTTCCCAGCAGCCTCTCTTCTCCTTCTCCAGTTCGGTCTCTTATGCTGCAAGTGCAGGTTTAAATTCCAAGCCAGAAACTCGCTTCGTGTTATTTGTGCAAGAGATGGTTAAATAGCTGAAATGTAGAAGCCCTAATTTGTGTTTCCACCGAGAGTATCTTATCTCTTATTGCACAAAGATAACACGACCTTTTTCATACATTAATCATGTAAGAACTCCTTCTATCTTCCAGCCCAGGAATTGGTGCTTTATAAACCTATTCACTAATTTTGAACTTAAATCAAGTTTTAGAATTATTGATCTTACCATTTGCAAACTATATGACTTGTGTATCATTTTTTAATGGAAAAGCTAATTCTCATTGTTATGGTAAAATCACATAATATAGAAAAATCAGTTTAAAAACTATAGTCATAATCTGACATATAGAGTAGGAGCTGAAGAGCCATACTTTGGGGCAGGGGATTATTTATCCATGTTTTTTCCATTTTCCATTTCACCTTTATATGTTCTCTTACTCTTTGTATTAAAAATTCTTTATTTTTTGTCTAATTTTTTGATTCTTGTATTATAATAATATTATGTATTTGTATTCTTCAAAATCTATGAATTCATTTTGATGGAAGATTTGTAATTATTCTGTCAATTGGTATATGTTTTTGAAAATTGGAAAGATACCACTGATTAATTTCTTTTTATTAAGAGCACAAAGCAGTTGAAAAAACAGAAATGATACAGAATTTCACTAAACAAAATAACAAGAATTCAACAGAGGTTGTTACACTGCATAACATTGCCTTCAAATTAGTTGTTTAGATTACCAGAAAGAACCATGCGATATTGGTCAAAAATTATTTTTAAAAAATTTAAAAAGAGAGAAAAAATAAGCATTCACTGCTCTTTTCAATAGACCAGCAAAAATGAGCAATACAAGTCTCCACACTACCCTGTGTGTACGCGTGCATATTTCTTGTCCTCTTCTTTTGTTCTTCTCTCCTCTCCTTCCTCCCAGTTGGTCCTGCCCTGTGCGGTTTCTTTTCCTTTCCCAGTATCTATTGTACTTTTCAGATTTCATTTACTCTCTCAGGTTCTTACACTCGGAAGAGAGAATATTTATAACTGGGTGTCTCATTTAATTCACTTATGAGTATGCTTATAAGTATGGTCTCCAGTTGCATCCATTTATATATAAAATCCTTGAGTTTATCTTTTTTTTCCTAGCTGGGTAATATTCCATTGTGTAAAAATAGCACATCATTTTTGTCCATTCCTCAGTTGATGGGCATTTGGGTTGTTTCCAAGATTCAG
>NW_004524813.1:1931391-1935200 GCF_000260255.1 Octodon degus
CTTTTTCCCCAAAGCCCCTCCAAAAATTTGCTATAAGTAGATTTCTTGATGATAGCTATTCATTCTAAAGTTAGATGAAATGTCAATGTTGTTTTAATTTGCATTTCTCAAATGATGAGTGCTATTGAACATTTTTTCATATATTTATTAGGATTTGTATTTCTTCTTCTGTATATTCATCTCAGATGCTCAGCTTTGGATTAAGTTTTGGGGCTCGATTATTCTTAATTCTTTATATGTCCTAGATAGACATGCTTTGTCTGAATGACTTTTGGTTAAGTTTTTTTTCTGAATATGTGAGTTTTCTTTTCTGTTGATAATTTTTTGATGTTCAAAACTTTTGAGTAAGGTGCAATCCCAATTGTCGATTCTTGGAAGTATTTCCTCTGCTGTTTGGTTTTTATTCTTGAGCTCTTTACCTACCCCTATGTCTTCAAGGTTTCTACCTACTTTCTCTTCCACTAGACTTAGTCTCTCTGTTTTAATGTTTAGATCTTTAATCCATTTTGAACTTCGTCTAGTTGCATGGTGATAGATTTGAATCTAGTTTTAGTTTTCGGCATGAGGAAAGCCACTTTTTCTAGTAACTTTTGTGAAAGAGTCTATTTTTGTTCCAGTGAGTGTTCTTGGCCCCTTTGTCATGGATAATTTGGTTGACTGTGTCTATAATTATGTCTGCATCTTCTAATCTAATCTCTTGGTTCACACTTCTAGTTCGTTGCTAGTAGCTTTGTGGTATAATTAGATAGCAGTCAGACAAGAGAGAGAAGCAAAAGGAATAAGAATTGGAAAGGAAGAAATGAATTATCATTATTCACAGATGATATTTACTGTACATAGACGACTCCTAAAACCTCATCAAAAGACTTCAGAATTTAATAATCAAATTCAGTAAATAGAAGGACACAAACAAAGTCAACACTCAAAAGTCAGTAACACTTCTGTACACAAACAATAAACACACAAAGAGAGAAACTAGTGAACCCAAGTCTTTCACAGTAACATGCAAACATTGGAATACTTAGAAGTCAATCTAAGAAGGGATGCAGAAGATCTATACAGTGAAAATCACCATAACCTGAAAAAGGAAATCAGAGAGGAGTTCAGGAAATGGAGAGATAGCCCGTTCCCTTGGACAGGAAGAAGCAACCTGTGAAAAGGGCCGTACTCCCAAAATTGTTATACAGATTCAGTACAGTCTTGATTACAAAACTATTAATACACCTTTCAGATATAGAGAAAGCATCTCAAAAATTCATCTTGTACAAGAAGAGTATGAGAAGAGCCAAGCCAATCCTGGGCAACAAAGGAAAGGCAGGAGGAATTGCAATCTTTGGTTTTAAAATATAGCCATTTGGTTTTGATGGATAACTGAAGTGTTTCCAGAGTTGATTATGTTGAAAAAAGCTACTAGTATCAGTCTCATAAAAATCACTTTAAGGATATCCACATGAACTAAAATAGAAGTAGACTTAGTAGTGTATGTGATCATTTTATTATCTTGCCTGTGTATCAAATATAGAAGACAATTGGTGGTGTATAGAAGACATGCATAGTGTATGTGTGTGTGTGTGTGTGTGTGTGTGTGTGTGTGTGTGTGTGTGGTGAGAGAGAGAAGGAGGGAGAGAGAGGGGAGGGAGGTAGAGGAGAGAAATGGAGATTGAGAGAATACAGGAAGAGACTGAGAGGTTACAGGGAAGGATTTTTTAAAATTGAATGCTAAACTACCTTAGATGTAGTAACTGTAAGCAGCACTTATCAATTCTAGATCTTGTGAAAACAAAAAGGTTGAAGCATCAAAGATTAAAAGATCGAGGAAGGATCCTTGTAAGGACTTACAGGCAGGGACATTGATGCGACCCTCCTAGTGCTTTCAGCATGAAGTTTGGTTAAGAGGAAGTCATTTGCCGATGGTGTCACGTGGAAGGTTCCCGACCTTGCTACCTGGGCCTCGGAAGGCACAGAAGGGGACTCTGTCTGTGACTGCCAGAAAGACAAAAATTAGAATCAGGGTATGCCGCTGACTTTATCTTTAAGTGCCAGTGGGAAAATTCACTGTTGAGATGTCACTGGTGGGATGAAATGCAGGAAACTGTGACCAGTTCTTGTGTATGGGGGAGGGGGGTCGGGGAGATGGCTCAGTGGAATAAGCATTTCCCTGGCAAGAGCAGGGGCCTGAGTTCAATCCCTGGTTCCACAAAATAAATAAATAAATACATAAATACATAAATACATAAATAAAATACTTGTGTAAGAATGACTGAATAATAAATTTTCCAGATAAAGCTATTTCATTATAGTATCTCATAGTAAATAAGATCACAAACTGAGAAAAAGAAAATTTTTCCTTTTTCATTTTTTAGAAACTAAAATTTAGTAATTTGAGCTTCTATGTTTATATAACTAATAATATCATAAAGTTATAAATACATTTAAAATGATTAATCCCTTAATTTAATACATGAACCTGCTTTTCTTAAAAATATATAACATCATGAAATAATAATTTTGTTGGTTCTAATATTAAGATATTTTTGCTGAAATATACTCTGTACACTAAGTAAGAAATAATCCTTCTTCCCTTTGAATTATCCCAAATATGCTTCTCTGCTAGTCATAGTTGCTTTGACAGATCCGTGCTTTATGAGCTTCACCGAGATCACAGCGCACCAGGATCCACACAGGAGCGCGCTGCCTGTGGGGGCCACATATTTCAGGTAATGGTGCCATAATTCATTCTTTCCCATTATGAAACAATATCCTGGCACTACTGCTAACAAATGTATAAAACACTGGAACAGGCAAGTTGACATTTTTACTAGAGTTCTATGATCCTATAATATTTTTTCTTGGCAGTGCTTCCACTGAAAATCTTTAAAATGTCCTTTTTTTTCTTAAGTAGTTGCTGCCCCTTAAATTCTCACTAATATTGGAGGATAAAATAATGTATAAATAATCTTTACCACTTTCTGCAAGTTCTCGTGGGACATTGTGGAGCTGACCATGTTGAAACATTTTGTTATAAAAAGGTAAACAGAATTTACTTTTTAAAAAATTTCGAGGGCCAGGGAGATAGCTTAGTAGAATAGGTGCTGCAGGGTCCTGAGTTCAATCCCTGGTACCACAAAAAAAGAAAAAAGAAAAAAAATTCTATATTTGTGGGACCTGAAGGAAATATTGTATTTAATTTGATTTTTAAGGAAAAATATGACAGCCATTATTTTAATAAACTGTATGGTTTTTTAAAAATAAAGAATCAGGGGCTGGGGAGATGGATCAGTGGAATAAGCGCTTCACTGGCAAGCGCAAGGGCCTGAGTTCAATCCCTGGTTCCTCAAAAAGAAAAAAAATAAAAGAAATAAAAATAAAGAATCATGGAAAGGAAATAGTTTCAAATTAAAAATATTGTATATACCATAATCAATTATATATGGTTTTATTTGCTTAATTTATGTAATACAGAATGTTAAAGAAGCTAATTAAAATGGATTTTTTAGATTGGGAATAGTGGTGTGTGCCTATAATCCCAGGGAATGGAACGCTGAAAAGAGGAGGATCACTACAAGTGTAATCTGTGTAGTGAGACTCTGTAGACCCTGTACTAAATACATCAAGAAAAATAAAAATAAAAATGAAATAAAATGGATTTTTTTTTGTGTCTCTCATTTTTGGCTTCACACATGCTCTTTCAGTTTCAAGTGATGTAGTTTAAGAATTTAGTTAACCTAAAAATATGTATTAAGAAATCCATATGCTCAAGGTCTATTTCAAATGATTAATATTTGGTGGGCCAATAATAAAGCAGGCAA
>NW_004524813.1:1935769-1936886 GCF_000260255.1 Octodon degus
ACCCCTCCCTTATCTGCTCCCACCGTGAGCTCAGCAGCTCTGGGCGCGGGACTGCTGCGAGGGGAGTGTCCGCGCTGGAGCCGGATGGAGCCCGAGAAAGGGCACTAGCCCTCCGCTCCTTGCGACAGCGGCTCTTGGGTCATCGTCCTAGTGACGGAAAACTAAGTGACACAATGGCTTTCCAGAGTGATATTTGTATTACATGGGTTTGAAAGGCAGAGTTGATGTCCAGATGCAGTGTGTCCTAACCAGGCATTAAAGGGAGGGATTAGGGGCGCAGAGCAGAACTGAATCCGTGAGCTCCGTGCAGAAATAATACCTATGGCAGTGTGCGACATAATTGAGAATTAGTTTTAATTAAGTATGAAAATAATTCATAAACTGAAATTAATGAGGACTTTCTGTAGGCCACTTTATCTGGGAAAGTTGTGCCAAGAAGACAGGGAGAGATGACATTAAATATACTCAACAAGAAATTTGAGATTATCAGTGTGAGGCTTGAGGAGATCAGGAAATGGCTTGTTCATTTCTATAGACTTTATGTTTAAATTCATAACTATTAGATTATTATTATTATTATTTCTTCATTTCCAAAGTAAGCGTTCTTTTATTTGCTGCATTTTCTATCACCTGTGCTACACTCGCCATGTTTGTTTTGTCCCATAATTATTTGCTCACTTAATTCACTATTCTATTCATCTGAATCTTCCTTGAGGAAAAGTATTTACTCAAGTATTTTTTAGTGCTTTTAATAATACCTTACACACCAAAGGATGCAACAAGCATGTACAAATCACAACAGCTTAGATGAGAACAAAAATATGCTAAGCTGGAAATTCAAAGCTAAATTTCTTAACCTTGTCATCTTGAGTCCAGCAATGAAAACTCCAAGGCGGATGGACAGACTGAGGAGGGGCGCACTTGGTGGTTGGTTAGTTACAGTGACGTGGAGGAACGAGGGCTCGCCCTGCCTTGTGGGTGATTACGGGTGGTGGTAGTGCACTGCAGGGTTCAACAAGGCCACAATAAATAATTTGACTGTTTTCACAAAAATAATGAGTAGGAAGAGGACAAATATCTTTACCCAGATTTAAGCATTACAAAACACATATATATG
>NW_004524813.1:1943381-1955982 GCF_000260255.1 Octodon degus
AATATCCACACTACATATTTTGTTTTCTGTAGTGGAGAACACGCTGTTCTTCATATCTCTCATACATAAAGCAGCACCTGGGGAATAAAGTCCCTCAGTACATTTGCTTCTGAAATAAATGCTTTATTCATGAATGAAACCTCAAACCTTAGGGATTCTTGTGTCGTCAGTGACTGCTTTAATATTTCTATACCTGTTTCTGGCAAACATAACGTTGAGAACCTGAGACTAGATCAGTTCTTACAATGAACCTTCACTGAAGCATTTTGTTTCACAGCGTTGGGTTAAATTTGGCCTATTTGCAAGAAGATTGAAACGTGGAAGTTTCCAGTGAAATCTGAATGGTCTTTCCTCATAGCCTGGCCTCGCAGCTTTGCTCCCGGGAGCACAAGGCAGAGATGTTTCCCAGCTTCCCTCTGCTCTGAAGTCAACATGGCTCTCCTTGGACATCCCCTCCTCCTTTTGCTGATTCTTACTCTCTCTCAGTGTCGATAGCCATCTTTCCAGTTTTACCAGCATCTCCAACCCCTTTCCATGTGTTATTTCACTGCATTATCATTTTCTTTCCTATGAGCCTGGATCCATCACCTGAGACACGGTGGCTCTCTCCCCTTCATGGGCAGTTCTGTCACTCTTTCTGTCCCGGCCTTGCAGTTCTGCTCCAAATCCAGCCAAACATTCTGTACTCCTTCTTGAAGGCAGTGATTTTAAATTATTTGCAGATAAAAATAATAAAGCCGTGCCTAAATGAAAGTACAATTTTATTTTCAAATTTTAAGGGGATTGTTAACTGTGTGCACTGTTGCCCAAATTTCTTAAATGCTTTTTGTTCCAGGAAAGCCAGGATAAAGCAGTTTTATGTAATAATAAAACTTGGATGTGGCTCAGACATAGAGTGAGCTAAGGGTGAGCAGTAATGTCTCTCTTGAAATCGCAACGCAGGACAGCAAATGTCAGAGGTAGTGGGAGAAGAAGGCGGCAAAGCCATTATCAGCAGAGGGGGCCAGTCCCCAAAGATCAGGATATGCGGAAACCACACGATCACGTGACCATTGTCTTCTCTTAAGGGCCACTCACAGATTTGTCCTGAGTATTGGGCTTTTATTGGGTGGTCATTCTGCAAACAGGACCTTCAATCTAAACCTCTGCTGAAAATTCTTAGCGTTTGAATTACCAGGTTTCAATCTAACACACTTCCTTATATGTGAGAATCTGAGTATGTGTTGAATTTAACCTCTTAGAATCTTGTGTTAATGGACCACACTGCTCCTTGTTAACACTCATTTAGAACTGGGATAGTTATGAGATTTCAAAATTCTTGAACAAACATTAGAAAAACAATAGGATAGAAAAAAAATACAGCAGATCATAAAGAAGGCTCTAGACGCCCCTTCTGGCCAGACACAGATATCAGGAGTCCAACACCTACAGGGAAAGTGATTTCATTCAAAATGGCAGAAGGTTTTAAGAGAAGGGGTGGGGCTGACAGGCAAATCTTTTTCTCTCCCCACTTTAGTGTTGGGCTGGGCTTTAAATTTAAGCCAAGGACATCTCTCATCTTGGAGAGTAATTCAGCCTCTAACAGCCTTTCAAATCTGCTACAGCTTTACAGTTCATCAGCAAGAATATTTCTTTTTTTTTTTTTTTTTTTTTAGACTCAGCCCACCCTGAGTATGGGGCTGGGATGGCATATTGTGCTGGGGATTGAACTGTGGTCCCCTGCACCCGTCTAAGCTTGCCTAAGCAGACACTTTAGACCACTGAGCCACCTCACCAGCCCAAGGATGTTTTGCATATAATAGATAACAACTTTTTCCAATGAAAGAAAATGGAATGAAGATTCTTGTACACCATACCCTCAACACCAATTCCTGTTTGAAAATTAAACCATCACCTTTTCTGTTAACATTTGACAATATAATTCATTGAAAATGAAATAAAATCCAAAAGACTAAAACTGAATCTTCCCTTCAAAATGACAACAAAATGAATAATCTGAAGTATACAAGACAGAGCTGAACACACATTTAGGGAAAAGAGGCCTGAGGTGAAGGGGGCAGCAGCAGGGATGAGGGACAGGACGCACCCAGGAAGCAGATGCGTACCGAGTGGTGGAGGCCAGGAAACGCTCCATGAGGATTCAGTGCCTGTGTGCGAGACGCAGGGTCCGTCCATGGCTTATGCGAGAGTGGAACTGAGAGAGGAGGCCTCTTCTTACTGCAGTTTTAGAAGCAGCCCTTGCAGACGCTGTGGTGCCTGGATGGATGAAACCCAAATACCCAGTGGAATCCTAGCAGAGTCTGGCGAAATATTTTGGCTCTCTGATCCGCACTGATATGGGCAATCCCTTCTTATCAGCCTCAGAAGGATCTATAATTTTTAAACTGGGTGCCATTCTGAGTAACAGGATGAAGCCTGTCTTGTGACACCCCGCTCTGTCCAGTCTCATATGTGATCACCCAGTTGTCAAGTGTACCCACAATGTATAGGGCCCCTCCTCACTGATCACCAAGTAGCTGTCTTAATCATCATGATCTTTCTTGGCAATGACAGTGTTCAAGAGCTTGTGTTTATGCAATGTTTATTGTGCTTAACGATCACAGATGTGCTGGGAAGTTTTACATACTAAACAGAAGTTGTAAAGTGCTTTCTTTAAGTGAAAAGATGAAAGTGCTCTACTTAGGAAAGAAGATAATCCTAGATGATATCTATAGTAAGAAAGTATTTTCTTACTATGAACTTTTTTTTTTTTTCTTTCCGGAACTGGGGATTGAACTCAAGCCCTCTCACTTGCCAGAGAAGCACTTATTCTACTGAGCCATCGCCCCCGCCCCAGTGGAAAAAGGAAAAAAAATCTACAGAAGTTACAGCTACAGTGTGTGAATAAGTACTTAGAGATTCACCTCACCTCATCTCGGCCTGTAAGCGTTGTATCATCTCGTACCACAAGAAAGGTGAGTACAGTAAAATAAGGCAGTTTGAGAGAAGAGAGAAACATTGCATTCCTATCATTTTTATTACAGTATATCACTTTTTAAAAAATTCATTTATTTATTTGATACAGGGTCCCACTACGCAGCGCAGACTCATACTGACCCTCCTTTCTTAGCCTCCCGGCACTGGGGTTACCGGTGTGCTCTACCATGCCTGGTTTTGATGGCCAGCGCAGCTTCAATGGGCTTGGGGCGGCACGGCATGTGGTTCTGGGGCTCAAACCTGGGTCTTTGCGGCTGCTGAGCAGGTGCTTAAACCACTGAGCAATCTCCTCAGCCCTATCACAGTACATTATTTTGTATTTTCTATTTATTAAAAAATTGCTAATCTCTTGCTTTAATTTATAAATTGAATGCACTTCGGAGGCTGTAAACAGGAGAATCACTAGGAGTCTGATCTACGCAGTGAGATCCTACAGACTCTGACCTAAAATACAAAAAAAAAAGAGAACGTAGTGGAGATTTGCAATATACAGCAGATAATTCAACTGAGACAAACCTGTGAAGTACCTTCTCATATGAAAGACTTTGTAAGGAACAAAATGATTTCTTTTCAAAATATAAATAGGAATTAGTGGCATCTGACTCTATGTTGGCTGGAGTTAGGGTAAATGAGGTGCATCGTTCTTTTTTTAAAAATTGGGAATATGTTGTGATTCAGTAAGAACAGAGGTGAGCTCTGGATAGCTGAGGTCATACTCAGTTTGGGTGTTTGGATGTTTAGAGGTGAGCAGAAATTCTATCCCTCTCATTGATGCATTTTATGTTTCTGCAAATGCATTAGGTTCTTACAATTTTAATTTTGTCTTTGCCTTCTGTTGTCGTTGCATGAAAGAAGGAAAACTTGGAAGTACAGGCAGGGCTGGCAACAAAGAATGCCTTAGAGTTCTTTATTTGACTTTTTGGTTGCATTTGTTTTTTTTAAAGAATACAAACTAGTCATTATATAGATAGATAGATAGATAGATAGCATTAGAAATGATGCAAAATTTCACTAACCCAAGTAATAGAAATTCAACAATGGTTGTACTACATGAAATTATCTTCAAATTGTTGTTTAGGTTACCAGACATAAATGTGTAAAATTGGTTTAAAAACAACAACAAAGTTATAAGAAATTAAAAAGAAAAATAACAATTAACAGAAAAAAAAGTTGAAGCATTAATTGCTTCTTTCAAAAGATCAGCAGAAACTGGCAGTCCAGTTATCCAAGTTGTCCTGCATGGTTTATTTTTTGGTTTTGGAGCCAGGACCGTATCAGGGTTTCCAGCTTGCTAGGCAAGCATTCTGCCACTGAGCTACATCCCCAGCTCCTCAGTTGATTTTTAAGGGATTTCATGTACGTCATTTAAAAAATATATTTTATTTATTTATTTGGTACATGGTCTCACGATGCAGCTCAGACTCTCAGTGATCCTCCTGTCTCAGCCTCCCAAGCTACGATTACAGGACATGCCACCAGGCCCGGTTTCAGTGGCCAGCTCCACGTGTCTGAGGAGGGCCTGAATGGTATGTGGAACCAGGAATTGAACTCGGACCCTTGCGCTTGCCAGGCAGGTAATTAGACTGCCCAGCTATCTCCCCAGTCCATGTATTTCCTTTTTATCCTGGCTGGGTTTTGGCAGACAACTCATAAATAAAAATTTTAAAAATTCTCAAAAAGATTGATGCAAATATTTCTAAACAATGAGACTAACTTGAACCCCATACATCTTAGTTCTCATCTCTGTATGTTGATGGCTGATTTTGTCCTAATTTTCTAGATAGAAAAGGAAATCAACTATGTCAAAAGATAACATGATAAAAATTTTTATGCTTAGAAAAAAATTTCTTTGTTCAAATATCAATCATGTGTGAAGTGAATTGAATAAAATTAGATTATAATATTTGTGTTGATTTTAGCTTTACAATAGGGATTTGATTGTTTTCCAGATTGATCAGAAAATGTAAGCTCAAGCCAATCTTCTGTGCCAGTTTCTCATATAGCCGGACTGTAGGTGTGCCCCACACATTCACATGTGGCTTTGAAAATATTCAGTTTATGATGGAAAAGTCAGCTGTGGTAAATTCATATTTCATGTAGTTTACTACTAAGCAAAATAGATGCAAGACATAAGGGCATGCTATATGAACTTTTCAATTTCACTAAAATTCTAAGGTTGTTCCAAATAGTTTTTAAGAAACAAAATGTTTTATTTTATGGAATGAAAAGTTTTCAAAAATCACCAGTATTTAAATAAAATGATGATAAAATATATTTTAGATATGAAGTTGAGATTCCAGTGTGTTATTTCATAACAGAGACTATCTACTATATAAACAAAAAGCTATGGTAAAGCCTTTGTAAAGTTTCTCCAGCAAAAATATGAAAAATTTTTGAGGAGGCAAACGCATTTCACAAGGCTTAAACACTGTAGGATGTACACACGTGAAAGATGTAACATAGTCTTCCTAAATAATACAGTTCTAAAGTTTTGTATAGTGTAAACATTTAACAAACTAATAAACTTTCAACTAATTTGTAAAAGAGAATGTTTGAGATGTCATAAGATCTTGGGAACACACAAGACATCATGCAAAGGTTTCAGTTGTCTCTTCCTACACTGTACATAACCTTTAGCACAGTGACATTTAAAGTGAAATGTAATATGATAATTATAAATGGGATATTTTGACTTTTAAAAATCATTTCCCATTCCTTTTACATTCAGATAATTTTTATTGAGTTTTGGGCACGGAAAGTATCTTACAGAAAATGTAACCCATGTTCATTCTTTTCTGTACAATAACCAATTTTGCTTCAAATTCTCCATGTTTCTCTTTTCATTTTCTCTGAATGAGTGAGCTCCAGGCATTTTCTAAGCATTGTAAGGACATAAAAGAGAAACACATAAGTAAATGAATATTTCATCATGAAATGTAACCTTTAGAATTTAACATAATATACTAATATATTATACTTTCTTGATTTCAATTGAGAATGTGTAAAAGAAATTTGAGTGAATAAAGAACACACAACTCAATGTGCAATATTCTTTATTTTATATATCTTGATCTTTATTCATAAATGTTAACCATCCAAAAAATTTAAACTTTATGTGCTGTAATATAACTATTCTTGCTTTCAAAAACCTAATGGTTGTAGGATATCTTTTTCATTATTTTATGTCTTTAAAAATTTTTAGAACAACTGTGGAGTTTTAGAAAAATGAAATAATCCATATAGAGTTCCCCTACATTTTGCAACTAGGTTTTTCTTTTAATAGTAATACACATGAAATATATGGCATAATTATTTGAACTAATGAATCAATCTTGATATATTATCAATATAGTTCACAATTATTTGGAATTATCCAGTTTTTACCTAACGCCTGCTGCTCTGTTTCATGAAGCTATTCAGAGTACCACTTTCCATCTAGTCATCTTGTTTCTCTAGAGTTTTGGCCATACTGGTCTTTTAGGGCTTCCCTGTTTTTAACAACTTCGACAATTTTGAGGACTACCAAATAGTTATTTTGCAATATGTCCTTCTGTTTAGCTTTACAAAATCCAGTTAATCTTCTGTACCATGCTGTAGTCCTCTCAGCAATGAATAAAGTTTCATGGGGCTCTCCATTATCTCAATATTTGGTGCAGACAAGTTTGAAAAAGTTTTGTTTGAACCATGCTAGCAAGTATGTGGCGCCTTACATATTTTAACTTTCATTGACCTAATGACAAATGCGAGTTATAAGAAATAAAGTGGGGTCACTTTTCTTTCGAACTTAATAACAATAGCTACAAATATCTATCTCTCTGTGTCTCTCTCTGTCTCTCTCTGTCTCTCTCTCTCTCTCTCTCTCTCTCTCTCTCTCTCTCTCTCTCCATATATGTATATAGATGTAGATAGACATGTAGATGTGCAGTACATAGCTCTGGGAAGTTATGAAGGAGCGGATTTCGTGTATGACCACTTCATAATAATAACTATTCACAAAGACTTTGTCAGAACCACCATCTTGCACAGCCACCATAATCTCAGTGACAAAAAGAAAAAAAGCCTTCGATAAAGGCATCTGTCCTATCCAGCTGTTCTCTGCTCTCTGTTCCCTCAGCTGGGTGCATCACTCCTTGTTAATAACTGTAGATGAGGAGAACAGCTTCAGCCTACCTTGTGTGGCATTCCTTCTTCCACCTCAGCAATCTTCCCTTTGCCTTAAGCTCTTGGGAGGCACTCAGGTAATTGCGGCATGTGCATTCCCTTTGAGATGCTCTGTTGTTTCCAAATAGATACCATTATTCTTTGGAGAATTTCTCAGGCTGCTATTTAGAAGGTGTATTTGGTGCCCAGAAGTGAGACCAAGATCCCCTTCAGAAGGAATCAGTGACTCTTAGAACCAGGTATGGCATAAGAATTCATCCTATGTGCTCTCTGATTCACGACTCCCCTCTTTCTGCCCTCGGCACTTACACCTCATCTCTATTGTGTCTTTTAACTACAGCTTCCTTGCTGACTCTACTTGAAATCTGATTTGGATGATGCTGCCTTATCGAGGGGGCTTTGCATCACTTGCAGAGATTATAAAATAATGCTGCCTTTGCTGGCCACACATATATTGTGTAAGAGCACTATCCAAATTTGAATACAAAAATATTTGTTTCATTTTCATCTGTATTACTATGGGTTTGCAGTCCAAAATTGCAGCACACCTTTTGGTCCTTGTCTTGGTCCAAGAAGCTTACTGCTGTGGTGCCATGGATAAATGATTGGAACTGCATTAAGTTAATTCCGACCTACCCCTTCCAGTGTAGCCCATGGCAGTAATAAAGGCAGTAAGGCATATTTATAGTCATGGGGAGCCAAGGGGGCCTGAGTCCAGCCACGGCGCTGGCTATCTGGAACAAAGGCCTTGACCCAGGGCCGGACCCAGGTTTTATTTAGTCTTGAAGGAGGAGTGGCTTGAGGATGAACACCTGAGAATGGCAGGAAGTAGGTGAGCACTGAAAGTTGGGCCAGGTAGGCCTGCATTTACCTCTGCGATATGCAAAGAGGATAGGCAGAAAAAGTAATTTGCATTATACTATTGAGATAGTATCTAATATTTGGGGTTCAGGTGCTTCAGCTCCAATGTATAATCTTTCAAGCCCCAGGAAGGCATAGCCTGAGGCTTGATCCCAGCTGACGGCGTGGAGCACTGACTCTTCACCCTGGCTCATATTAAAGAGCAGCAGGTGGGTGTTATCAGGGAAACACGCGTGCTGTCTTCAAAGACTACCCCCAGCACCTCAGTTAGACCAAGGTGCACTGCTTAAAGCCAGTTGAAGGAATAAAGAAAATCCCTAGCCAGCTCTGTACCTATCAATGCATGGAAATAGGGTCAGGCTAAGCCAAAATGGAGACAGCTGCTCTTTTTTTCAAAGAGTCGCCCAGGTGGCCCTCCACACAGAATATTTACATTCCTGATGAGTTGGTACGCATTTAAACACATCTTAGTTTTTTTGTAATTTCCATTCCCTGCCCCCTACTCTGCCTCCATTTCTTGGTCCCTTTTCCCTCTTTTCTGTGAGCAGCACAATCTACATAGCTGAATCTTTGAAGCAGCCTATATTCCCGTCAACAGGTAAATGGGCAAAGATGATACGGATACATCATGTGGTGCTACTCTGCAACAAAGAAGGGCAAACTTCAGTGCTTTGTTGGAAACAAAAGGATGCATCTTATTTTACTTTTGTTTCTGAAGTGCTGGGGATTGAACCCAGGGCCTTGCACATGGCGGCAAGTGCTCCACCACTAAGCTGTACCCCTGGCCCTATGGATGCATCTTGAGACCATAAAGGTGAGTAAAATTAATCAGACACACAGCTTAAGTATCACATGGCTTCTCTTATGTGGGACACCCAAAATATAAGAGCAAAATGCAAGATGGTAAAGTTCTTCCTTTGGGTGCTTAATTTGCACTTTTTGTGCACAAGTCCAGGATGAACCCTAGTCAGGCAGGCTCCTCAAGCCACCTACTCCCTGCACACCAGGCTCACCTACGAAGCTCATGGATATTACTCTTCTTTCTCATGAGAGACTGGCAATAAACAAAATGATATTTCCAAACTTTAGAGCAGGCAAAGAAAATGCTTCTTCCAGGAATCCAGTAGGTTACATTACATTACCTTCTCTTATGTGTTATTTCTTTTTTAAAATAAATACAAGTTGATCAGTATGCTGCAATTAAAGTATTAACATATAAAAAGATTCCTTAGCTGTAACATGTATCTCATGAATTTAGCCTCTTTTTGCTTTGAATCTACTTTTTGCTTATATGAAGAAAGGGGCAAATTGAAATGACAACAGAATAATGCCTGCTTAAGTCTCTAAAGGGCATTTTGGCCAAGACAGGGACTTAAAAAGAAAACCTTTCAAATAATGAATTTGTAATGCATAGCAACAAAGGAGGGAATTCCAATAATCACCATTTTGAAAGTGAAAATTCAGGTTTGGTGGTTACTGATGACCAAGTGGCATGAAATAGTTTATTGAAAGATTAGCAACATCAAAGGAAAGAGTTAGGAAAACAAGCAAACAACAAAAACCACTACAAAATCTTTCAAACAGTCTTTCTTAAAATGTTTCTCACCATCTTCATTAATCAAGCCAACCAAATTGCAAATAAAAGAGAAAATTTTTTTCTTATTACACTCAGAATCACTAGGAGGTTTGTTATTCCAGCTACTCAAAGCTAAAATGTGAATGGTGAAATGTTAACCTCTAATTTCATTGGACTAGAAAAAGGGACAAAGAGGACAAAGAGCTTTTGAAACACTAAGTTGCTTTTAGAACAGCTTAACCAAAAATTAGATCCACAGCATTCATAAGATCTTAAGATTACCTGTCAAAGTAATAAAAATCTTAAAATGTAGCTATATAAATTGAGAACTACAATGTGTTTTGCTTTGTGGAAAATATAATATGCAAACATAAAAAAATCATCTTTTCACAAATAAGTGATTTTATATTTTCCTGTTATGACTCAAATTTTAAAATGAAAGCTCTAAACCTTTGTGTTATGTGTTATGTGCATTATACATGTGAACACGTGTTGTCTATTCAAATGGGTGTGTGTATAAATTGGTAGAGACACACTGCTGTGAGTTTAAGGCCAGCCTAGGCTGGATAGCTTGAGTTCGAGGCCTGCCTGCACTACATAGTGAAACCCTGTCTCAAAACAAACAAACAAGCAAACAAACAGTATAGTAATTAAATGAAAAGCCTTTTAATTCACATGATTTCAGAAAATCTTTGATAAATAAGCTGGTTTTAAATTTGTTACTAGAATGAAAAAGATGTCTTCAAAATTGTTGCACTATATTTTCATCTGTGTTTTTTAAAATTAAGGTCTAATTTAAGAAGTAAATATAAAGATAAAAATACAGTGAGGCATACATAGCTTGCTGCCTGCAGCCCAAGACAGTAATTTTATTTTAGGAGTTTTGTTTGATAATAAAGAAATTTGGAACAATGGCTATATTTATCTAATATCTCTCTTTTAATAAGTAGCTGAGGAATAATTTTTAAAAATAAGATTAAAGTAAACAGGATGACTTTTTATAAATAAACCTTTCACATAGCTCAAAATTTTATCAGTATACACTATTAAGATAAGATGTAATAAGATGTGTGTGTGTGTGTGTGTGTGTGTGTGTATGAGTTAGGATAGATATACAGCTACTTTCTCTTAGTTCACTGAGAATAAAAGTTGGTACTAATATTGTTTAGACAAGATATGTCTTCATCTTGTCCGCTGAATAACTACTATGAAGACAACAATATACAATATATTAATTACTATAAACTTTCTACTAACCTGTTTTAAAACTATTTCATTGCTATTTTATCTTTTTTCCCATTAAAATGAATAATTTTTTACAAGCTATTAATTAAAATACTGAAACATCAGTTACTAAATAAATTTAGGCATTTCTTCATTTTTATTTTTAATTAATTAATTAATTAATTTTTGCATTTTTCTGTAAGGTTCTACAGGGCCTCACTATGTAGATTGGAGTCATAATGATCTGCCTGTGCTCGGCCTCCCAAGGAGCTGGGATTACAGGCGCGCCACGCGCGCAGTCTCAGTAGCCGGCTCAGCACGGCGCGGGGGCAGGCCTGTCACAGCAGCCAGGGCATCAAACCGTGGGCCTGGGTCTGCTTCTAAGCGCTCTAGGCGGATTTTTTTTTTTTTTTTTAATGAAGCCTAACTTCCAAATTATTAAAAGTGGAGGTTGATTTTTTTCTTTCTTTTCATCGAACCCAGGATTGCACTCAGGCCCTTGCGCTTGCCAGGCAAGCACTTACTCTGCTGAACCAGCTCCGCGGCCCCTGGAGGTTGGGTTTTGTTCATGTAAAAACTCAATTCCAAACACAAGTTCTTATGACAGTCCTCTAAAATAGGTCTTGTTTTTTCGTCTGGTCAATTTGAGTGAATTTTTAAGTAAAAGAAAGTAACTGACTAGTTTTTTGCATATAAATATGCAATTATTTTAGTGCTGTTTTTGAGAAAAAGAATCTTTAACCAATGGATTGAGTGTGTTATCTATTAACAAACAGTTTACTACATAGATATGGGTACATTTCTGAGTTCTTCAATTCTCTTCCATGATCTGTTCCTTTATTTGTACCACGCTATATGGATGATTTTTTTTTTTTTTTCCCAGCACCGGGGCGAGCTCAGGACTCTGCGCTTGCCAGGCAAGCACTTGTTCTACCGAGCTGTCTCCCCAGTTTAACGGATGAATCTTGAGGTCATGATTCTACAACGTTGTTGTTCTTCAATAATCTTTGATTATTGCCTTTCCGCATAAAATTCAGAATCATTGTGCTTCTATGTTTCAAACCTCCATCAGGTAACAAACACAAGCACAGCAGCTTCCCTGCCTGAGGAGGAATCTTCCCCAGAACCACGGAACAAATTAAGCTCCAGAACTGAAGCACCACTATATTTTCTTTCAATTATTTAAACAGAGCAGATTTAGATCTTTGAAAATATTTATAATAAATATTAAGACTGCTGTATATGATGAGTTAATGTGAAACCAAATATCAAAAGTTACTCTGCTCAACTTGCTGTGGCCTGCTTTCTTGCAAGGACGCTTGGTGTACCATTGATAAATCTAAATCAATAGACTGAGAGCTCCCAGAAAAAAAGTATGCTGAGCAATGCTCACGCTGTCCCTAGAGGGACTGTTCCATGTTAAATGACAAATTTGTTTGCCAAACAGGATGCAGTTCCTGCCTCTGTACTTCTAAGGCCCCTGGCCGTTTGTCCTCTCCTATGTAAGTATGGAGATCCCGGCCCGGTAAGAAAAGGCTCATATTTAAATTTTAATTTTGGATTCTGGTCTGGTTTCCATGTCGAGAACCCATAACATTGCATTCTAAGCATAAGCAGAAACTTGCATGACTTTAATAGGAAAGAGACATTCCCCAGTTCCAAGAAAGACATGAAGAATGACGAGCCATGAGAAGTGAACCCGAGCAGTTGTAGCTGGATTCACGTGCCTGCTACAGAGACACACGAGGGCCTGTGCATGTGTGATCCCCAGCGCCCCTGGCTTCATGAACGGTGCTATGTGAC
>NW_004524813.1:1959946-1961484 GCF_000260255.1 Octodon degus
TAAGAAAGGGAGAGAGTGAGAGGAAAGACAAAGAAAAAAAGCAATTATGTTCTAAGTGTGCAATTTGTAGAACAAAATGACTTTCTTTCCAGTTCTTGTCATCAATGAGTAATGGTTTCAGTTGGTGTACTGGAATCAACATTAGAAATGATTTAAAGAACAAATTGAGAATTAAGTATTTTATTTACCCTTGCCCCAACTGGATAATAAAGTAAAATAAAATAAAATCTTGCTGTACATGCTTATCTGTAGTAGTTCTTCTCATTACTGAGACAGAATATCTGACGCTCAAGGCTAAATAAAGGACGAAAGGTGCATTTTGGCTCCCAGTTTGCACAAGTTTCAGTCTATAATTGGCTGCTCCTAGGCTGAGCTGCACCCTAGACCAGAAATAGTCCTTCTGGGGTAGACAGGAGAAAGCAAAGCACCGGGCAGATGCCGCAGCGAGACCCCGTTTCTGTCCCTTACGTAATTACCCAGGCTACCTACCCTCAAGGCAGGCTGGACTCATACCAGAGTGGGGCACTCTTAATCCTCACCAGAGCTATGCCAAACCAACCAGTGAACTAATCTGACCACATGCACCTGATCCCAGCATCCCTCACTCCAGAGCCAGCCGCATCGGAGAAGTCCCAGAGGCTGTGTGGGGATGTGTAGACACAAACCATAACAGCATCAAACACTCCTGTATCGCTCTTGTGGGTTTTACATTTTGTAGGTGACACACATGGATATTGGAAGATACATAATATACTATACTGTAACATGTTGGAAAAGGACCAAAAAAGATGAACATGTCAATGAATTAAAATGAAGTCCGGCTTCTATAAAACTTTGAAAATAGAAATGCTTGTGATATTACTACCTAAGTCATGAATCTCAACTTGTAAAAATGTACTATCAGTGTCATTTTGAAGGGTCAAACTGTTCTAACTGAAGAACATACAATATATTTTATTTTCAAAATTACATTTTATAATCTGACTCTCCATTAAGAAAGTAAAGTCAACCACATTGGATAGCCAAAAAAAAAAAAAAAAAAAAAAAAAAAAAGGATTTAGGTTTTTCTCCCCTCAGTTCTGTAGAGAGACTCTGTAGACCCTGTACTAAATACATAAAAAAAAAAAAAAAAAAAAAAAAAAACCTTTCTCAAAAAATACTTGAATTTTGATACCCAAAGGTTTGGTAACTTACTGAATTTCGAGAGTAATTAATAGCGCATGATCATCTTTCTCTAAGAAATGTACTCGTTTTCACATGGGATAACATTTAGGTTGCATTTCTGTCAACCATATCATATAAGATATTCCTTTATATAAATGGAAAATATAATAATTATTTTTATCACACAACTTTATTGAACTAAACATTTGTATAGCACACAAGTTACAAACCTCAAACACAAGACTGAATAGATTTAAGAACACTCACACAGTCGTACAGTTTATATCCAAAATCAAATCACTCCCCTACCAGCTCTTATCTACTAATCCCTACTCCCTACCCTGAATCTAGAAAACAACTGCTCTAGTCTCTAC
>NW_004524813.1:1962019-1967356 GCF_000260255.1 Octodon degus
CTAGACTTAAAAGAGGTCAGGTCCTGTGTGTGGACCGCTGCAAAAATCATCCACAGCTGCTGACGTGGCTGTACTGGAGAAGGTGATGGTGGAGAGCGGAGTGACATGAGTGCTGTTGGTGGAACTCACATCTGAAAGAATCTTTAAAGAAACAAACCTTCTAACCTTCCTCGGGCAAAAGAATCAGAATTCATGAACTCTGTAGGAAATCTGTGAGCAGAAATGATCTATATATAAAATTACTGACTCTTGAAAATTATAGTTACAAAAATCTGCATTTAAAGCCAAAAGAATTACAGGAAAACAATGAATTTGCAATTAAATGATCATTTCAGGAATCCACTGTAGGAATTAAGTAGACTTCTGAATGTGCCTTACCAACTTAGCTTTACACAGCAATGTGCTTTGGGGATATTACTGAATGATTAAGGGCAAAAGGCTAGGATGCTTGTAGTTGAAACTCTCAAAGTCTAGACAAATTTTGCTACACAACACTTATTTATATTGTGCTCCAATGAGATCCACATTAAAAAGTAATACCAATAAAGACAACTTATTCTTTGCTTATAAATATCGTAATGTAGAATGGAAAACTCCATCTCAATATCCCACTTTCAGCAATTCGGTGATGAAGGGGAGCCTTTGCTTTTGGCTCTAGCAGGATGCTGACGTTACTGGCAGTTGAATTAGTCTGAAAGGACTGGTGCTTGCTCCTTGTCCTACTTGCAGCAAAGACAGGCAGCGCAGGTTCTGAGCTGTCCAGGTGGCCCTGCTCCTCTGCACAAAGACAGAGGCAGCACCTGCAGTGGATTTGTGCACGTTCTGGATGCTCCCAGGACGGTGACCGTACCTGCATTGTGGCGGGATATTTTGAGCAGACATCTGTGAGAATACTTATGGAAGCCTTTTGGCCGTGGAAATTCCAATCCCTAGTTCAGCTGACTGGAAACAAGCAAGCACTAGTGACATATATAAGGATCTGGTTGCGCAGGTTTTATCAAATGGCACGGAAAGGAAAGACCTGAATATTTTGCAGTTTGAGCCAAAGCATGTAATTATATTCTTGAAACATGGAAAAGGATGAGGATTGAGATTTTATTGTATCTAAAGCTATGAACTGGAGCACCATAGCCCAAAATTAGATACTGTATACCAGAACGTAGTGAAAGATTCAAAGCCACTTTTCTCTTATTTTGAAAGCTGTGATCTTCCCACCATTTTAACCTTTACTTGGAAATGAAAGAACAGAAAAAAAAGAGCCATGACTTGCTCAAATCAGTTTAGAAAAAAATCACATAAAAGCAAAGAAAAGACTAGTCAAGAACTGTGCTGAAAGAGCTACTTGAAATATATTTTTCGTACTGCTCCTTTTGGAAATGTGCTACGGCACAGCCTAGAGAGGACATTTAGACTATGTCCATGTCGTGTTACATGTCTGATACTAAATAAATATGGCTGTATTTTAAAAATAGTTCTATAGAATACTTCTAATTTGTATCCATGTTCCTTCATTTTTCATGTCCCTCAGTGCTATGCAAGTATATATTTTATTAATTTTTATTTTTTAAGATGCAAACTAATTCCTTTATTACAGGAATATATAAAACAAGTGTAACAGCAAATGTCCATAGGCACGCTATACATTCTGACGGTATCAGTTCAGATTTGAGGGAAGAGCATCTTTATAAAGTAAGTTTTGGCAGTTCCGCTACGTACAACCGAAATAAATGCACTTGTTTTCGCTAAGAATATAGAAATTTTTGCTGTCGTAACTTTTTCATAATCTTAACATTCCGTGTACTTCTATTACTAAAGTTAACATCCTTTATTACTAAAAAACCAGCATTTTTTGCCTAACAGTGACAGTATCTTTAAAAGTTAACAAATAATAATTGACAGTTCTTCACCCACTTCCTTGTATCTTTGGACACAAAAACACACAGACTCAAGCTCTGACCGGGGACCCTTCCTGCCGCTGAGCCTTGGAAAGCTCCCTGCACAGCCATTTCCAGCTTCATGGCCGGGTGGGGATCGTACCCCTCCAGCTGGAAGTCTTCAGCGTGAAGTCAGAGGAAACACGGCAGGGCACAACCATAAATTTATATGTGCGAGATGGTTAAGGCAGTGGTCCTAAGCATCTCCACCAGGTGTCTGAAACTAGCAGTTAATTGGTAGGATTCTCACCTTGACTAAATGTATACGCTGATATCTGTGAATTAAGCAAAGGCACTAAGGGTAGCAATGTGTAATACCAAAATTATGCTTGGAATACCTATCATGCTGGTCTTCTATATGTGTACTGTTTCTAATACCATATCAAATATTGCTACACACTCTCTCAAGTAAATGTTTGTTTAAAAGAAAAGGTAATAAAAGAAAACAAGAGACAAAAAAATGTCATAGGATTGTCCTGCTACAATGCTGTATATGGTTAGATTTTTAAATTTCTGTGTAAAAATGTATAATTTTTTTCACATTTTATAGGGATTCAAAATTTAGAATAGCAACAATTGTGGAAAAATACCTGTTCCATGTTATGTCTAAGGCATTTGATATTCAGACAGATAGTGATATTAATCTCAACTGCCTATGTTATATGGTAATAATATCATTAAGCTTCTCTTCTGGATGGTTAACAACTTAAGTATGCAGACAAAAAATTAGAGAAAAAGAAGGGCTGCAAAGACACCCAACATTTTGGCCCTAGCCCTTCAAGGTTAGTGAGGACTCAGGACATAAGAGAATCTATACTGTAACATCCTGCAACTCAGTGGCGTCCCAAATTTTCTGTTCAAGGAGATTATGGGGCCACAGAGGAAAGTGATTGATGTTGTAGGATGTGCCTAAGGAGAGTAACCTAGAGAGAAAACATTCTCTCAGGCTTTCACAGAGAGCAAATCGGTCAAGCAATGACCGTGACTCATCCACATGGTTGACATTGACAAAGGATCTACAAAGTGTGGTACAGGGCTTCAGGGTGAATCCTGAGGGGACTTGACTGAACTTTTCAGATACAAAAGTTACATTTCTTGTTATATAGGTCTTGCTTTATCTAGGTTTTAACCACCCAGCAGAAAAGTATAGACACCAGGTTTAAAAAGTAAAGCCAAGGGCTGGCGGTATAGCTCAGCAGACTAAGTGCTTGCTTAGGTAAGCACAGAGGCCAGAGTTCGATCCCTGGCTCCACATGCCATGCTGAACCCCACCCCTTAGGGCATACTGAGCCAGCAATGGAGTCCGGGCATGGTGGCGCATGCCTGTAATCCCAGCACTTGGGAGGCAGAAATTAGGAGGATCACTATGTGTGTGGGCTGTGTAGTGAGACCCTGCACCAAAAATAAATAAATAAAAATAAATAAATAAAAAAGTAAAGCCATATTAATATGCTGAGCTGTAAAAGGCTCAAGTCAACAACTTCTGACATTTCCAGTCATGCTGATAACCCATTACTATTATGGACTATTGGACTTTATTGGGCTATTTTGCTGAATTCATGCACCTACAGTATTGGAATGACAATGGAACACCCCTCTCTGACAAAACAAAACAAAAAAGGGGATATAAATGAAGGACCATTTCGTAGTGAATATATAAATATAGATATAGATATAGATATAGATATAGATATAGATATACAGCTGCTTTCTCTTCGTTCATTGAGAAGAAAGTTTTGTACTAATAGTGTTTAGACAGGATATAATGTCTGCATCTTGTACTATGAATAACTACTATGAAGACAGCAATATGCAATGTATTAATTATTGTAACTGTCCTATGAATATGCTTTGAAAGTGTCTCATTGCTATTTCTTTCTCATTAAAATTAATTAAAAAATAAAGAAAGAAAGGTTGAACTTTGTATGTCATATATTTTTAGTGTGTAGTAGCACAATTCTAGACTCGGTGACAATTTTCAAAATTTCTTCAGTGGGGAGATCAGTAAAAATGTGACTTAGAAGCTCTATTCATACTTGAAAAAATAAAATAACAGAAAGCAGGTTAAAGGCCAGAAAATTGGCCATCGGACAACTATTTCATTTCAGCTTAACTGGCCACCTATGACGATTCCCACTAAAATGAAATAAACACATCACAATTCAGGGATTGAGAAGTTCTTCAGTCCTCAGCAGGAATTCATTAATCTTTGAAAGGTGTAAATGAAAATGCTTTGGAAATGACTTGGAAAAGACAGCTATCAAAACCGAATTTTCAGCTTCCATATAATATTGTTGTGGAAAGCGTTTATTACTTTGTATGCAAAATGCTCAGTTCTTTTTAGAAAAGAGGATTAAAATACAGATTTTTGAGTATATTTGATTGAAAAAATTCCCAGCATGTGCTCTGTATCATACAAACAAAAAACAAACAAACAAACAAACAAACAGCACCTCTGGTGTGGGCTAGCTAAGAAGGGACTGTGGTTTGTATTTCTGGATACCTTCTATTCTTCACCTTCCCAAGGATTAAATTTCAGCCTTTGAATCCTCAGACAGTTTTGATCGACTTGCTCAGTTTTGTCCAGCATTTGCTAGCCTCCACTTTGTATGTAATACAAGGAAGTAGGAAATTTATGCTCAAATGTATTAACTGATAAAGAGCCTACTTCAGGAGAGAGAAAACGTTGTTGGAAAATGTGTGAGGTCTTTAAATAATTGCATCAGATAAAATGATCAGTATGCAGTAATGTAAGTAAAAGAAGAGTTTAAATATTCAAAGTTTGCTGACTTATTGATAAAGGAAAGCCCAGGGACAGAAAGAAGAGATAGATCTTTTGCAAATGGAAAGAAGACCAAGAGAGGGTGGGAGGAAGGAGGAAGGGATGGGAGGGGACAGCACAAAGAATGAACGTGTGCTACACGTGTGCACTAACTCATCAGTATGGACTGAATATAGACAAGTTTTTAGTTTTTTATTTTTGTTTATTTTTTCAATTATGTACTTGGTTTGGGGTCTCACTACACAGCTTAGACTTGTAGTGAACCTCCTGTTTTCAGCCTCCCCAGTGCTGGGATTAAAGTTGTGCACCACCATGCCCAGACTTGGCCAACAACTCAGCATGCAGGGCCTGCGCAGCAGGTAGGACCAGAGATAGAACTCTGGTCCCTGAGCTTGCCAAAGCAGGTGCTTAGCCCTCTGAGCTATCTCACTGGCCCTTATACTAATTTTTAAAATAGATAAAGAATCATTTAGACAATTCAGGCAAAAGAAGGACCTAGAGAACTTTGGGAGCTCTCCACAGTGTACCGTACTGTACTTACAAGCTGTCTCCTCCACCACACATTTCACGTTTCTTTTTGCCTCAGCCACTAGCACAACTGCTAGAGTTCTGTGTTCACGT
>NW_004524813.1:1968082-1968892 GCF_000260255.1 Octodon degus
TGGTGCCTCGCTTCACACTTTCCTACAGTGCATGGCAAGGGCTCGGGCATAAAGACATCACTGAGGGCTCTCAGTACGAGTTGCTAATCATTGTGCACAATAGCGTGCATAAAGCAGTAAGTCCTTCTGGGTTACTACTAATAAAAGAATGCTAGATGAAGAATAGAATTTGAGTATCTATTCGAATGAAGCAAAATATTGATCAAAGCTTTACAGGTGATTTGTAGCGTAACCACCACTACAATACAGGTGATATGCTGTTGATGGCTCATCAGAAAAAATTAGGCACTCTGCATTCATGATTCACTGGACCAGTGAGGATATGCTTACTGTGTGAGCCTAAGCAGAGTCTGGCTTTATTACTCGGGATGCATTTTGTGAGTTCTCTGAGAACTCTCTCTAGTCAGAAGATGATGATGAACTGTTTTTACTTAAGATTTGCTTATTAAGACCTCATATAATTTGGGAAATTCCTGTTGAGCCTGAATGTCAGTAAAGGCATCATACAATATTCTGAAACAGCAGAGTTTTAAGAACCACTGATTACTGTTAAATGAAAGACAGAGCTGCTTGAGGTGTAGTCTACACTAAATAAAGAGAATGCCTTCTTCTCAAGCATGTATAATTCAAAGTTTATAGGGTTTTCAGACATTTATGAATATATTTCAGTAGCTATCCAAGAGCTTATATATTGTTAACCAATGTGGTGATGCTAAGTATTTCCTCTTTCTTAATTATAGAGAGTAGTGCACGGCAAGTTAGCATTAGCTTTGGAGTGGATTTTTTTTTTTTTTTTTTTTTTTTTTTTTT
>NW_004524813.1:1990280-1991096 GCF_000260255.1 Octodon degus
GCTTGTCAGGGAAGCGCCTTTTCCACTGAGCTATCTCCTCCCCCAGGCGACTTACTGAATCTTTTATTTTCTTTACAATAGCAAATTGAAAATTCTTGTTTATGTAAGAGTTCTAATTTTACACATTGAAGAGTATCTAAGCAAATCTTAGGAAATTTTACAGCTCATTCACTGTTCGAAATATTTTAGGATGTATGTTTTGCTTTCACTGATAAAGGTACTCTAAAAGACATTAAAAATGTCATTTAACTGAGTTACAGATTAAACATATTCCAGATAAAACGTTACCCTTGTTAGCAAAGTGTGCTGCATCAGACAGGTGTTAAATAAAGGAAACACATATTTGTAACTTGGGGAAATAAAAATAATCTTTATTTATGTGTGTCCATTTGTGAATAAGCAAGATTGTCACTAGAAATATGTTTTTTCTATACAGTACTGCTGTAAGACATTGACTGTCATCACTAACTCCAACATTCCATTTAGTAAGAGTACATTAGACAATATACAGAGAAGATACAGCTTCAGGTAGGAAACAGTGCATGCGATACACAGAATAGTAGCCCAGCAAGTTTGCACCGCTCTCCCGGATGTTAATATAACCTTGGGTCACAAGACAGCACCCACAAAAGTCTTAAGGAATACTTTGTAAATATTTGTTTGGTGTCTTTAATATGCACAGAGCCTTAAAGGAAATAAATATAAACAAAGTAGCGTGAAATATCCTTGCCAACTGTACAGGAGACTTTACAAAACTGACCACACATTAGGCCATGAAAAAGATCTAAGAATTGACATCATCCAGAGTTATACTCT
>NW_004524813.1:1991891-1992881 GCF_000260255.1 Octodon degus
CCTATGTCTGTTGTACCTTCCAGGTTTTACTCATTCTTTCAGGTTCTTACACCAGGAAGACAATATGCTGTTTACACATGTGGGTCTGTTTAAACAACAAAGATGAGAGAAAGGAGAAAAGATAGGGAAAAAGGAAGGAGGGATGCACAGGCACGTGGTCATTCAGGGTGGCCGAGATGATTGTACTCACAATTTCCATCAGTTCTTTTGCAACTAGCAGTCAATGTTTAGAATTTTCACCTTGACTAACTGGGTATGCTGTTATCTGTGTTCTGAGAAATTGCATTGAGCACCACAAAGTGTAATGCAAAACCCATGGCTGAATGGCTCTCATCTTGGTCTTCTAAATGGACAACATTTCTGATGGCTTATCATTTATTGTACTCTCTTTAAAATAAATTAAAACATAAACATGAGAAAAAATAAGATTTCTTGAAAGGAGGAACCAATATTCAATTATTTCCCCAATCTTGCATAACTATGTCTTTAATCTGAGCAACAGATTTGATGATAGAAATAGATAATATAAGCACCATTGTTAATCAGCTATTCCTGCTTTGAAAATCTGTAACATATATGTTGTTGTATGTTACCATATTTCTGTCATTTTTTTTATTTGTTTTTGATTCTGTCTTTACTCTTCAAAGTACAATAAAATAAATAATATGAGAAAAGTCATATATTAGCTCTCAAAGAGAGTACTTACATGACACATGCTAGCATGAAAATATGTTTAAACTGTTAGTTACTAGATAAATGGATAGTAAACCTAACTATGATATTTATACAAGAACAATGGCTAATATTTTAAGAAATTTATCAATATCACAGTTGTAGAAGAGTTGGGATCCTTGGATCTTTCATATATTACCGATAGGAGAACAAGTGACTATAGTAACTTCTGAAAACTTGTCAATAGCTGCCAAAGTAACACCCTGCCCTGTGGCATAGCATCCTGGTCTGATGTAGCTCTCCCACAAAATCATATCT
>NW_004524813.1:1994526-1998628 GCF_000260255.1 Octodon degus
CAGTGGATGTGGGTGATAATTACTACACAGCATTCAAAAAATCCATTTTAATTCCTTACTGAATACATGTAAGCATTTTTGAAATAAACCAAAGTTGAAGTTTGTGATTAACTATAAATTGAGTTATTCATGGCTGGTGTTTTTTTGTTTGTTTGTTTGTTTTTGTGGTACTGAGAATTGAACTCAGGACCTTGCATTTGTCAGGCAAGTGCTTATTCTACTGAGCTATCTTCCCAGCAAATTGAGCAAGATCTTTGGGGTTGCAGGCACACATGACGATCCTCTGTCTTCGGGGTTGGTTTCGATGGTGCTGATCACATTGTGCAGCTGGTCAACTCCTTGATTCGGGTAATCTGAGCCCATATCTTTGTAGTCAGCCCCGAGATGCCTCCACTGGAAGCCATGGATGGGGCCCAGGTCTTCACTCCTTTGGATGACAACTTTTTGGCATTTGTAGAACCCTTGACAACCCACAGCAGCTCCTTCAGGATACCCTTCCAGAACACGCTGTTCGTGGTCAGCAGGGGAAATTCATCTTGCGGGCTGCAGTGGGCCTGCATGCTGAACAGTGGCAGCGTGCTGGAGCCCGTGTGGGCCTCCTTGTGGGCTGCTGTGCAGGATGCGCCCCACCTGCCGCAGGTGTTCAGCTCCCGAGTGGCCCCAGCAGGTGGCAGGAGCTTGGCCCGAGGTGGCATGGTCTGCAAGTATATATTTTAAATGTTTTTTTCTTGTCTCTTGTTTTCATTTATTACTTATTTAAAAAACATTTACTTGAGAGTATAGCAGTAATTGATATGACACGACCAAAAGTAGTATTTAGAAGACCAGAAGGACAGGCATTCCAAGCATGGCCCTAGGATTAACATTGCCATCTTCAGTGCAGTTGCTTAGTTCACAGGTATCAGCATAGTTAGTCAGGGTGAGATTCCTACCAATTAACTGCTAGTTTCAAAAACCTGCTGAAGATTCTCAGGACCATTGCCTGAACCATCTTATGCATATAAATATGTGGCTTTGCCCTTGTCATGTTTCCTAGCTTTTCTCCTTTCCTTCTCTTCATTGTTTAATCCTTATGGGTTCGCTTTCCTTTTGATTATGTTTTACCTTTCTATTTTTATTTCTTCTTTTGAGTTCTTACACTAGGGAAACTATACGATATTTACACATGTGTGTCTGGTTTATTTCACTTAGGAGTATATCTTCAAGTGGCATCTACTTAAATACAAAGACTTTGAGTTTATCATCCTTTATAGCTGGGTAATGCTCCATTGTATAAAATACCACATCTTTTTCATCCATTCCTCAGGTGATGGGCATCTAACCCTATTAGAGAGTGCTCTATTGCTGTGGAAAGGTTGTGCTCAAGTGCATGACTTTGTCCCTCCCGCCCCATTTTCCTTGCTGCTCTCTAATTACGCGGTTGGGCTGTAGCGACTGCTACAGATGGACCAGCCTGGTCGAAAAGCCACTGCTTACCTCGAGGTAAGTTCATTGAGTGATGTGATTTTCTCTAGAGTGTAATTGTCTTGTTTTATTGTAGAAGCGCCTGAGAAGAGCGGCTGTTTAATAGCATTTCCTCTCATACTCTTCCTACTCATAGATGCACAAAGCCGTTAGAGTAACACGAAGCAAACATTTTCAGACTTTGTCAGGTACACTATCAGTCAGTTTTTTGTCACTGTGACAGACTACCAAGGAAAAGTAAAGTTCTTAGCAGGAGTGTGCCAACATGCCTGACTAGTATTTTAACACACATAAAATTATTACATTCATTTCTCCAGACGGCATTTTAACATACACAAAATTATTAATACGTTTCTCCAGAAAAGGTCATTGTGGTGGTTGACACATCGCATCAACTTGAGATATTGAAGCTCGGCCGGATGGGCTTGGTGACACCACTCCCTGGGGCCAGGGCCCACTCCACAGCGACTCAGCACAGAAGGGCATACATAAAGGGGTTGAGGACGGCTTCTGCACCCCACCTCCCTAGAGGAGCTTGATCAGCACAGATGTGCCACCTCATAGGACCTCGGTTCTTGGCAGCAGCCTTCGCCACTTCCTTGGAGGAGCTCCAGTCTTTACAGTCAGCCGGAAAGGAAGAGCGAGAGGCTTGACAGACGCCACAGCTGCTGTCCCCCTCTGCTCTTTGTTGTTGTCTCTGGCCGTGAACTGTGGCCTTCTGCCCTGGAGCCAACCGAGGATGGCCTGAACCCTCAACTGACTGAGCTGAATAAACCTGTGAGCACCAAATTCTGTGCCAGTCTGGCCTCCGGCTATGATGAGCCATCCACCAAGGCTGGGCTTGTGATGCACGTCTGCAGTCCCAGCGCTGTGGAGGCCAAACGCAGGAAGTTACCATGAGTCCAAACTGCACGGTGAGACCCTGTGACAAATACCTTAAAAGCAACCAAACTACCTATCAAGCAACAATAGATATTAGTAGTGTGCATTCATCCCAGCTATCCTGTGCATAGACATGCTTGCTTTTCCCCTTCCTGTGTTTCTTTTCTTTTTTCCCTTCCCTCATTCCAGTTGTTCATGCTTTTTGACCAGTTTCTTTCCCTTTTACTACATCTATAGTAACTTTCAGATTTTATTTACTCTTAGGTTATTTTACTAGGGACACAATACAGTGTTCACACATATGGGTCTTATTTATTTCATTTAAGAGTATAGCCTCTAGTTGCACCCATTTACCTATAAAAGTCTCAAGTTTATCTTTCTTTATAACTGAGTAATAATCTGTATATAAAAATAGCACATCATTTTTATCCATTCCTCAGGTGATGGGCGTTTGTTCAAGATGTAACTAAGACTGATTGTGCCGATACAAACATGGGTGCAAATTTATCAACTGTATCATGGGTATGATGTTTTCAGTTCTTCTGGAAAAATATCTAGGAGGAGAAGAGCTGGGTCCAATGGGAATTCTAATCCTAGTTTTTGAGCAATCTCCTCACTGATTTCCACCGAGCTTGTACCTGTCTACACTCACATCAGCAGTGCACAAGTGTTCCTTTTATCCACAGACAACCCAGCATTTGCTATTAGTTGATTTCTTTAGGACAGCCATTCTTTTTGGAGTGAGATGGAATCTCAGAGTTGTTTTAATTTGCATTTCTTCAATGGCCAGTGCTGTTGAACATTTTTGCATATATTTATTTGCCATTTGTATTTCTTCCTCTGAGAAGTGTGTCTCTCAGATGCCCATTTTTTTAAATTGGGTTTTGAATTTGAAGGTGTCTGATTTTTTTTTTTTTTTAGTTCTTTATATATTCTAGATAGAATTCTAGGCTGAATGATTCTTGGTTAAGATTTTTTTCCACTTTGTGGGTTTTCTTTTCGCTTGGCTGGTGGTTTCTTTGGATGTGTAAAACGTTTTCAATAAGATGAGATGCAGTGGTGGATTCTTTGAAGCATTTCATGTACAGTTTGCGATTTGTTCCTGAACTTTCTGCCTACCACTGTCTTCAAAAAATCTAGCTATTTTCTCCCCCAGTAGATTTAAAGTTTAGTATTTTCTCCCCCAGTACATTTAAAGTTTAGATCTTTAATGCATTTTGACTTTAGTCTAGTTGCATGGTGATAGAGCTGTCTTGGGCCAGTCAAATAGCTCAGTGGATTAAAGTGTCTACAAACAGGCAAAGGGGCTGGGGGTTTGATCCCCAGGCCTGCTGTGCGAGCCTCATCCCCAGGGCACCCTGAGATGGCAACTGAGACTGGGCGTGGTGACACACACCTGTAATCCCAGCTCTTGGGAGGCTGTAAACAGGAGGATCACTAGGAGTCTGATCTAGTAGTGAGACCCTGAACACCCTGTAGACCCTTCCCTAAAATAAAAATAGAAAATAAAAGAAAATAAAAAGAGACTGTCTTTCTTCTAGTGAGTGTGTTAGCCCATTTGGTCAAGGATAAGGTAGCTTAGTGTGTATGGAATTGTGTCTGCATCTGCTAATCTGTTGCACTGATCCTCAGGTCTGCTTTACTGTGGCAGTGCCGGGCTGATTTTGTCACAGTAGCTTTGTAGAATAATTTATGGTTAGAGATTATGATGCCTCCTGCCTTGTCTATGTCTCTTCTGTTTCACTAGATCTGTGAA
>NW_004524813.1:1998763-2010748 GCF_000260255.1 Octodon degus
CTCAGGCTCTTGCACTTGCCAGGGAAGAGCTTATTCTACTGAGCCATCTCCCAGCTGTTTTACAATGTCGGTTCTTCCTATTCATGAGCATGAAATGTCTTTTCATTTGCTGAAATCCTCTTTGGTCTGTTTTATCAGAGTACAGTAGTTTTCATTGTATAGATCTTTTACTTCATTTGTTGGACTAATTCCTAATTAATTTATTATTTTTTTGGATGCCATTGTTAAGGGTGTTGTTCCCCTAATTTCTTTCTCAGTGAGTCTTTGTTTGTGTATAAGAATGCTACTGATTTTTGATTGTTGACTTTGTATCCTACTATGCTACTGAATTTGTTTATTAATTCTAGCAGTCTCTTGGAGGAGTCCTTTGGGTCTTCCATGTAGAATATCACATCATCAGTGAATAATGATAATTTCACTTCCTCCTTTCCAATGGTTATTCATTTTTTTTTTTCTTTTTCTTGTCTAACTTCTCTGGCTCAGGTTTCTAGAATATATTGATTAGGAATAGTGATAGTGGGCTTCCTTATCATGTATTTGATTTTATAGTAAAAACTTTCAGTTTTTCTCCACTTAGAATGATGTGGGCTATTGATTTGTCATAGATTTCTTTTATCAGGTTTAGGTAAAGAATGTCTATTCCAATTTTTTTGTAGAGTTTTTAGCATGAATGAATGTTGAACATTGTCAAAAACTTTCTGCATCTATTGAGATGATCATGTGGGTATTGTTTTTGACTCTAGTTATATGGTATATTGGGGCTGGGGAGATAGCTCTGCAAAATAAGTACTTTCTTGGCAAGAGCAAGGGCCTGAGTTTAATACCTGGTTTCACAAACACGCAAACAAAAAGATGTATTACGTTTATGAATTTGCATAAGTGGAGCCACCCCTGCATTCCTGGGATGAATCCGACCTGGTCACGGTGCATAACGTTCCTGCTGACTTTCTGCATTCCATTTGCTGGCACTGTGTTGAGGATTTTTACATCTATGTTCATTAGTGAGATTGGCCTCCACTTCTCTTTTTTGGTCAGGTCTTCACCTGGTTTTGGTATCATGGAATACTTACCTCCAGAGATGAGTTAAGGACAAACACTTCCTTTTCAACTTCATTGAAGACTTTGAGGAGTACTGGCATTAAATCTTCTCTAAATTTCTTGTAGAATTCAGCTGTGAAGCCATCACTTTTAAACTGCTTGTGAAGAATAAATGTACAACTTAGAACAGGAGAAGAAGGGCTAGGGAGAAAGGAATATTTAGGGAGATAACTTCAAGACATTTGATTGAATCAAATCATGACGGGATACAAAGAGTGAGGAATGAGTGTAGGACAAGTTGCCATGGAAACATAAGTAAAAAATATATGTAGGTACAACATGAAACTTGAATTCATAAGTAATAATAAGCATGAATAATCAAATGCATGGACAGGGTAACCTATTTAATTCTGAGTCTTGCAGTATTGATTTTCATTGATGCTAAACGTATTTTAATCCACATGTAATAAATCAAATCACTCCTTCTGACACATGACTGACCTTAAAGTGATGATGTGAAATGACATGGCTTTGATATCGTCTCTCCATTGCAGTGAACTTAAAAATGACAACCTTTAACCTCAGTGAACACGATCTGAAAAGTGAAATATTGTCTAAATAGAACCAAATAATATTGAAGCAAGAAAAAGGAAGTCATACAGTCTTTAGTAGGTTCTATTCAAGAAGTTGTACCACCCAGAATTTAGTCTATGATCATAATCAGATTTGAGACAGAGATATATACTCAATTTTTTTACATCAAAAGTTAACCCTTGACCATGAGCTCTATTATTTCATATATTTCTTTAGTTTTGGAGTAGCATTTTAAGTTTCTCTTAGTCAATTACTGAGTAAGAAGTTTGTTCAAATACTCAACATTTGCATTTTTCTACTGTTCTATCTCCTGACATATTATTCAAATATTAAGCTTAATAATTTACAAAAATTGAATTTATAGACTTCAGTATCAAGCTATCATTAACTTTACTGAATTTCAGTCAATGTTCCTTGAAGTGAAAATAGTAGGGAAATTTTTTCATCCACTAAAACATCATCTCTTCTAATCACAAACAGCTAAGATGCAAAGAAGCACCATGTGCTGCTATCAAATAACTTTAATGAGCACACCTATCATTTTCTAACAATTCACAGATCAAATAATGCTATTCCTTCTTCCCATGCAAATAGTTTAAATTAACAACTAAAATTAAAATTTGTTTGAGGTTACTTACAAAGCCAGAGGAAAATCTAGATTTTTAAAATTTTTAAAATCTTTTATTTACTTATGTATTTATTTGGTACAAGACCTCACTATGCATCTAGGACTCATAGTGATCCTCCTGTCTCAGCCTCCCAAGCACTCGGATTACAGATGTGTGCCACCACCTCTTGGCGTGGGGCCAGCATGGCTTGCAGTACCAAGGATCAGGGATCAAACGCAGGTCCTTGTGCTTTCCAGGCAGACACTTAGACCTCTGAGCTATCTCTCCAGCTGAAAATCTAGACTTGAAAACAGATCTATGCTCACAAAATTATTTTTATTCCCAAAACACTTTAGTAACTTAACATGCCATATTATAGCTAAACTATAAACTTTATTAATAATGATCATTAACAAATCATCTAATGAAAACTTTTTCTAAGGGTTGAAAGTTTATGTCATGTTGAAATTGACATTATTGTCTATCTAAAACACATTTTATTATTTTATGTAACATTTGCAAAACATGATAAATAAATGGGTAGAGTGATCTGGCCTTTCTACATCCTAAAAACTTGGGAAATCCAACACATTACAATAATAATTCATTGTTTTAGTAGTTTGTGAAATTAATAATTACTAATTACACATATATATTAAATAATTGTAAAAGCTATTTTGAATTAAAATAGCACAAATAATAAATATCCAATTAAGCATAGATCTCAACATACTTTTTGATTTAAGTCTCTTGCAATGGTTAAAAGCTTATATGAAGTTCACAGGGCCACCAGGAATCTAGATATTAGTATAAACATTTTTCTGTAGGGTCTGTGGAGGTGCTTTTGAAATACATTAATATTTAAATTGTAAGACTGAGTTAACTAGGTGGCGTTACGTTGCAGTGGATGTACTGATTCATTAAGTCCTGAATAGAAAGAAAGCATTCATTCTCTCTGTCTTAGTACATCTGACATAGGACAGGGGTTGTCCATATCTTTAGGTTAAGAGTCACATTACAGTTTAGACTACTGGCGCCTCTCGCTCTAGAATTTGAATTTGAATTTTTTGGCATTGAGCCCCCTCCTCAGGCTCTTGCACTTGGGTGTGATTGGCTCTTCCAGTTCCCTAGAAGGATGTTGGTGGAAAGTTTCCAGGAACACCATGACTTGAAAAAGGGTAAGGTCTAGAGATTGGTTATTTAGGTGGAATAAAGAATGCATTGCTATATTTTTTGATAAATGAAATCACATAGCAGGGGTTGCAGAACTTCTGTAATGTCATGTTACACTGTAAAAAGAAAAGAAAAAGTGATGATACGTAACATGGAAGGGGAAATCTTGGCTTTCGGAACCATTAAGCAGGTCAGGTGGGCCATTGGAATGCAGAAGTACGAATGCAGAGGGAGGGAGAGGTCTGAGAGGGCAGCAAGACTATATTATTACTATTGTAATTATTATTACTATTATTATTATTGTTGGAGTCATGTTCTCAGTGAGGTCATAGACTGATTTCAGGGAGAGAAGATTGAGGTTTGGAAAGAAAGGATAACCCGAAACGTGCAAAGCCCTATGATAGGAAGAAGAAGAATGGATTCAGGAAACATGGGTTTTGCTGTCATTCCGGCTTTAAATTTTATATTTTACAATTTCCATTAGTGACATAAGGTTATCACAAAGGAAATAAAATATTCATAATTCCAGAAATGTGTCTTCTTCATTAAAAGACATTCGTGAAAGCTTTAAACTCAATTGTTTAAATATATGCAAACACACAAAGCAGATATTTCACAAAATTTGATTTGTAAAAGTGAAGAAAAAAACAGGATATATTTGGAAAAGATTTTCTTCGAAGCCCTGACAAATTTTAAGGCTTTCAATCATTTCTTAGTGTAAAAAAAAAAGAAAAAAATTGTTGATAACTTTAGATTATAGGCCTAGGGGATGAGAGGAGTTTGGAGCATGATATGTTTAATTCTGCTGAATATTTAGCACAGAAATTTCTTATGCAATTTCAATGAATAAACATGAATGTACTTTGCTAATTTTTATTATGAACACATATAATCAAGATGTGTTTTGGTAAGCTCTCTGAAACACTTAAATGTCATGGCCTCTTAGAATTTTAATACAAAATGATATAATGCACTTCCAAAGATTTTTAAAAACACGCTGACCTTTAAATATCACCTGAAACAATCCCGAGAGATACACTTAAACTTTCAGTTATTTTGTTGACTAGGGAATTTGGAAACATTCAATTCAATTTTCGCACGATATCATCAAATTAAGACAAACTGATTTAAAATTATTCCAGTTGGGGACGTCGGCACACACCTCTACTCCTGACTATTCAAGAGGCTAAAGTAGGAGGATCGCTTGAGTCCTGGAGTAGGAGACCAGCCTGCGCAATAACTAAGACCTCATCCCTGAGAGAAGCCAGGCATTCGGAGTTGCGGCGGCCCTGCGGGATCACACTCCCCTCTTACTGCACGGACAGTGCGTAGTGTGCAAACTGCAGAGGCAACTGCGCCTGGAGCGGTTCTGCCAACTCGCCCTCACTGCAGCGCGTTCTCACCCAATGTGTCTGAATTACATCTCAGTAAATTTTGCAAGGTTTGAAAATTTTTTTAGTCTGTATTTCTGTTTTGAAAAGCTGTGTTTCACAGTCTTTTAAAAGTTAAATTTAATATTTTAACATGATGAATAAAAATATGAAATTCTTCATATTTATGGGGTATCATGTGACATTTTGAAATATGCATATAGGGTGCAGAATTTATATTAGATTAAAATTTTCTCAAACATCATTTATTTATAATAAAATGAGAATTCTTTTTTGACTTTTTGAAATACACAGCACATGATCATTACCTGCAATTTGCTCAACAGCGTCCTAGAATTCCAGCCTTTTGATTGTGACTTGCGCCTGTTGCTCAACCTTCACCATTCTCTCCTTCCCCTCTAACATCCTTAGCTTTTGGTAACACCATTCTACTCTTCATATCTATGAAACCAACTCTTTTAAAAAGAATTCACAAAGTACTTGTCTTTTTTTGCCTGACTTACTCTCTTTATACAATGATTTCCAGTTGTTAGCTTTTTTTTTTTAACCATGTTAAGCAATACAGCAGAGAAAATGTAAAAGAGTCAGCGGTGACAACCTTTGCACGTGGTCTCCACTTGTGTTGTAGTAACTGACAGAATTCCAGTCCTTGTTTTTAAAATGTGTTCAGTGCAGGCAGGGTCTACGGGGTCTCACTGCACAGATCGGACTCCTCGTGTTCCTCCTGTTTTCAGAATGTTTTCTTTTTCTGTATTTAGGACAGGGTCTACAAGGTCTGCTTACTAGATTGGACTTGTAGTGATTCTCCTGTTTACAGCCTCCCAAGCGCTGGGATCACAGGCGCGCCCCTCCACGCCCAGTCTCAGCTGCTGCCTGGCATCTGAATTTTATTGTCTTAATGGCTGAATAGTACTATGTTGTGTGTATGAACCACATTTTTAAAAGTCCATTGATCAGGGCATTTAGGATATTTAAATTGCTTTCACTTCTTGTTTCAAAAGAGGATGGAATATATATTTGACATACTAGTTTTTTTTTTTTTGGGGGGGTAGATGAAGAGTATGGGATTGCTGGATAATATGGTAGCTGTATTTTTACTTTTTGATCAAATTATATACTGTTTTACTTAATGCACTAAAAGATGTTTCATACATTGTAAGTGAAAATAAAAAAAAAAACCTTTCAATTCAGTCTCCCAAATTTTATTTTAAAATACTGCGTGTAGGCATGTTTTATGAAACCACATTTTGTTTATAAGTTATTTCTCCAAAGATTAACTGTATAATTGAAAAAGAAAAGTGGAGAGAAACATTATTTCATACAGTATGACAATCTTTCATGAATTAAGATATTTTTACTAAGAAATCTAGTGCTTGTGTCAGGTATTTTGGTGTGATTTTTCTCTGTTAACAGTAAGGAAGGAAGAAAAATTTTTGTACTCACTTTTTTCATTTCATAGAAGCAAAGTATAACTAAAGGATTTTCTACCTAAACTAAGGTGGTGGCACCCCATATAGTAAAACTCTTCAGCCATTCTCGAATAGGATTTTGTAAGAGAAGGAATCCCTAACCCAATTCATATGAAATGATAAAAGTAAGTCACGCGTCTCCTGTGGCACTCATTACAGACTCTCCTAGGAAACATTGGGAAAATGACTGAATAGAGTTGAGAACAACTATAGGAACAGCCTACAGTATCTAACTACAGCGTAAGAGCCGAGCTTCCCCTTGTAATGACATTTAGCCGCCTCTCTCACCTGGCCACGGGCACCTTGCTCTGACTTGCCTCCTGCCCCTGACTTTGCCCTGCAAGGTACTGTTTCCAGCTCTGTCTACATGCAGGGCCGCTTCTGACTTCTACACTTCCAACTTTCCATCAGTTGCTTTTAAAAGCTTAATATACGTTCCTCTCTTTCAAAAAACCATAAGTGAACTCCTCCCACAGGAGCACCCCTAGCTCATTGCCGATTACTTAGTTAAATCTTTTACCACGAAGGCCAGTTGATGTTAAAATCCATTCGCTTGCTCTTGCTCCTAGTCTTTCAAATGCCAAGGCCTTCAGACAAGCAAGCGCACTTCCACTTGGGTTTTGTCCTTGCCTACAGATAACTATCTTAGGAACTAGAAGCTGTTTCAGTTGGAGGAGATTATCATCCTGACTGGGATTATTATCTTCTGTTTTCCATCATCAGTGTCATCTTTGCTGGCACCTGACAAATGAACAAGAAATTGTACAGTTCGTTCTGACTGATTGTTCTCTGATGCAACCTCTACTACCTTTTTCGTCTGTATCCCTCACTCCCCTCCTGAGTGGCGTGTTAATTTGAGAAGTAACCCAGGAAGGGAAAGTGAATGAGTGGGGGCAGTGAGACAGTGAAGAAGGGACAGGGCGGGCTCCGAGTATTGCAAGGACTCACACTCACTGGGAGCAGTGTCGGATATGGGTGAATCTTACACTTTGCCTGTGGCACAAGGAGGACAAAGCACATAAAATTTATAAATTATATATACAAGTATCCACAGTATCCATCCCATTGTTTTTTATGTTTTAACACATTAATTTGTTTTTCAAAAAACACAATAAGCCTGAGTGTAGCAATGAAGAAAACTTACATACCTCCTTAGTAACAATGAACCCCCTTCTTCACAGGGCAGACCTGCGCAGGTAGGTTGTAGTACTTCTGTTGCAGCATTTCACGCTGCACACTGAGCAGGCAGGTGCAAGGTCTGATGCACACAGGTGTACAGTGTGGTGCGCCCCGCGATGGAGGCAGGTCTACGCTGTGCTCTCCAGCACAGGCATTCCTCTGTCACAGATGCAATCTGAACTCCGCAGTCAACAGCTGAGTCCTGGAAACTCTTGCTAAAATTCACACAGTAATGTTAAAACTTTCAGTTATTGTGGGGTCACTCTACTAGCTCTTCATGGATGCGTGTGGCTCGAGAGCCATGCGTTGGACACACTTGCTCTGGGGACCGTGCATGGATGAACCATCACAACTGTTCTCCTGGAAGAAGGAAAGCGATGGAGCTGTCTGTCAATGACAGCGCCCATTAATTGAAGGCTTTCTCCATGTTCATGTAAATGCCCTCAGTTCCCCACTTGAGCCTGCAGGAATGAATGAAGCAAGCACCCCAAGTCCTGCGAAGCCTTTGGCAAGGCTTGAACCTAGGAGAAGGTGACCTGAGTGGACCGAGCTTACGCGAGCCTGCATCAAGTGTCAGCGGTGTGGCCTCAGGATGCGTCGCACAACATCATACGTTTGTAACTGCTGGTGTGGCATTTGTTATGCCCCATTGAGAAATTTGAGAGAGAAAATTCCAGGTGACAGATCCTAGTGCTTGGAGTTTTGAATAGTAACTGTAAACAGGTCCTATTGATTCAGTTTCCTAATTGGTTCTTGAATGCACCTCCGATTTTTCTCACAGAATATTGCATCGTTTATGCTTGAGTGCTGTAATACCTTCACCGCTGACTCTCCTATCAGTTTTCTTGCTTTCCTATTTTTTAGCTTTCTTATTTTTAGAATAGTGTTCTTTCAAATATATCATTATCTTGTTGCTTAAAATCCTCAAAGTGACATAAGACTCCTATATTCTACATTAATAGTTGCTAGTTATAAAATACAAATTTAAAGCTATTTCAGAAACATTTATTTAAGACTGGGCATGGTGGTGTGCACCTGTAATCCCAGCTCTTGGCAGGCTGTGAACAGGGGTATCACTATGAGTCCTATGTAGTAGTGAGACCCTCAACACACTGTAGACCCTTCCCTAAAATACAAAAAACAAAAAAATTCTTTAAATCTTTCATCCTACCAACATTATAAGAAGATACCATCAAGCTTAGGATAAAAGATTTGCCATTAGAAGAAATGCTAAAAAGGACTGTTGCTCTTAGAATGATTGTAAGTGAACTGCGCAAATAGCTTATTTTTCTAGTTCTAATCCTTATCTGTTACTTTATTCTTTCTTTCTTTCTTTCTTTCTTTCTTTCTTTCTTTCTTTCTTTCTTCTTTCTTTCTTTCTTTCTTTCTTTTTGTATTTAGTAGGGGATCTACAGGGCCTCATTATACAGATTGGACTTATGGTGATCCTCCTGTTTTTAGCCTCCCAAGCACTGGGATTATAGGAATGTACCATCATGCCCAGTCTCAGTTGTCATTTCAGTGTGCCCCGAGGGCAAGGCTGTTACTTTAAACCTTGCCAGCGGTACAGCCTCTGAAGTGGCCTCCGGGATCTGAGCATTCTCTAAGAGCAAGCCATGCGTGTGGCTGAAGCTGCTTTGCTGTCTCCTGCAGAACACAACACCCTCAGTAGATGTCACTGAAGAGTTAAAATCCTCAGGGCGTCCGCCAAATATGGTGATGCATGAGGCAGAGCATAGTGTCTGTTTTTGCCGTATAGTATTGAAAAAGATAAGCTTATTTTATACCTGATGTATTTTAGTATTTAATTTTGGGGGTTTTTATTCACAGTCTTATCTATTGAGAAAACCTAAGTCTTTAAGGGGCTACAAAGGTGGTAAGTGCAAGAGGAAACATTCTGCTCTTCCTGCAGCTGCACCCTTCTTAACCCTGCAGGTGTCACTAAGAAGCTGCCGCTTCAGGACGCCCCTCCAGAGGCCTTGGAAGCCTGGCTGTGCTGCATAGCGACCTGTGGGACTGAGGGAAGAGGGAGGAGGGCCACATGTTTGAAGCCAGCCTGGGAGACGTAAGGAAGACGCCTAAAAAGCAAAAGGCCTCGGGCTGATGGAAGAACCATGTTAAGAAGATATAAGTGCATTTGTATCCCAGAAAATAATTCAGTTTAATTTCCATTGTATTCTCCACTACAAATATATGTTCTGCATAGTTTTTAGTGTAATTATACAGTAATATCAAAGTTACAGTCTTACATAATCTTATCATTTGTATTCCCACATTAGCTTCCAATCCATATCTAAATGCATATATAGTGTACACTGAGTTAAAAGTGAAGAGGAGTAGAGATTTTATGAGAAAAAGCTGATTTGGTCCTTATACTTTTAAAATTTGGTTCAGAATGGATTATGCTTTTACAATGCATTGCGTGACCCATGAAAGGATCATTACTCTATGCTGATGTGCACTCTGGGAAGGTGACAGTGCTTTTTGTAAGGTTCAAGAGAGTAGAGGTACCGGACCAACTGAGGGTCAACTCAGGAGCAAGTGCTCATTTTCGCAAGATTTACTTTCATGGCTGAACAATGGCTTAATCTCTTCAATAGAAGCTGTCTGCTGAATTCTACAAAATCATATTTGCCACATTTCTACCAGGAATGGCATAGAACTTAGAGACCTGAGATTGTTCCCTTAGAAATCACCCTCCCTAGCTAGTGCAGTCAATAGATTGCTACTGTTGGAAGCTGCCGCATCCTTCTGTGGAATGAAAGAGGATTATGTCAAAGAGAAAACTTGAGATGCTCCCCTGTTGTAGAGGTCATGGAGATTAGTTTCAGACTATTTAACCCTGAATATCTCTTGCTTACGAAGTTTCCCTGAGTTAATGTAAATTTACTTTGTGTCTGTGATGCTTGTCCGTCACATGAATTATTTTAATTTATGACCATATTAGCTATAAAAGTTACTCATGGTTAATTTCAGAAAAGGAAAGATCAGCAGATAAAGAATGCGCTTATTGTTACAATCCTATCTTAGCACCGAGCTCTGAACCACTGAGAGAAAGCAATATTAATGTAGATAGCCAGACACACAGCAGTGTCAACAGAAAACCAGGAATATGAACAATGCCCAGGCAAGTAAATAAAACATCACTAGATGGGATTTTGGAATTTGCATGAAAAGGTGGTACAGTTTAGCTCTGTGAATTCATTACGTGCTTTTATGAGTTATCTAAGCTACATCTGTAGGAGCATGTGCCAGCAAAGCTGATAACATCAGGAAACGCAGGTGGGGGCAGGATAAAAGAGCTGTAGAGACACGTGGATTAAAGTAGTTTTGGTAAAATCCGAATTTTCATCAAAGTTAGTGAGGATATTTGACCAGTAATTGAGAATGACGTTATATTAAGTAATGTTAGGTTCTGAGTAATGACTTTTGATTCAGCCTTTTTAAAAAATGCATTACTTTAAATGAATGATACTAATTTCTTATCTTTCAAAATGTGGCTAGTGTTAGTCTTTCTAGGGCCATTTGGAGAATTTAGCTAATTAAATGTGAAAATTATTGGTATATATTAAGTAATTCAAGAAGTCTGCAGCCCACCTAAATCTGAGCCAAAGAGGCGCCTTACTGCTTTATGAATAAGTAAAATTTGAAACATCCTGGCATGCTTCCTTTAATAAAAGTAATCGACCGTTTTGATTCCTGAAAAGAAAATCATTTGTATTCGCAGGGAGATTCCTGAGCAACACCTGTGTTGCCTCTGGGACTACTGCACTACTACTAACGTGACACAGCTCCATAAACTTTAGCATAATTTTCTCCTGCAGCTTATAGGCCGCCTCATCCTGTTCATTATTTCTTCAAAGTACACCCTACATGTACGCTTCCCTTACCTGATCTCCAGACTTAAGTGTGATCTATCTTCATATGTGGAAGCTAAAAGACGCATACAAAGTGGGCTTTGACGCAGAAAACCATGAGATTCTGAACTATGCGAGGCACATTTTTAGCCTGGATGGAGAGAAATTCAAACATAAATTTTGCATGCTTTACTTGATTTGACACACACACACACACACACACACACACACACACACACACACAAAACCATTACTGTAAAAAGATATATTTTTATACTTGACATTTATATTGCTATACCTGTCAAAGTGTTCTATATCATTATAAATCTACGTTTAGAATTTGTGTATAGGGCTGGCGAGATAGCTCAGTGGACTAAGTGCCCACTTTGGCAAACACAGGGACCAGGGTTCGATCCTGGGTCCCGCATGCTATGCCAGCCCTGCCCCTGTCCATAACATTGACATAGAGGCTCTCTGGACATGGAGGCTTAGCCGTGGGGTAAAACTAGCTACCGGAAGGTAGCTTGCCCAACTGTGGCAGGCCTTCCCCAAGCGAACTTTTCCATGAGGATTTCAGGTTCAGGCAAGCAGCAGCATTCCTTTAAAATGGTGATTCCATGTGAAAGCACGTCTACGATGTAAAGTAATGGTGATTTTTCATGCAGGCAGACTGTGC
>NW_004524813.1:2011163-2017635 GCF_000260255.1 Octodon degus
GCCTGTTTACAGCCTCCCAAGAGCTGGGATTACAGGCATGTACCACCACGCCCAGTCTCAATTGTTGTCTCAGCATGCCCCAGGGTCAGGGCTGGTACCCCCTGGCCCCTGTACCTGCTTGCAGGCGCTTCAGTCTGCTGAGCTGTTTGGCCAGCCCCTTTAATCTGAAATTTGATAGATTATATATGAAGCGCTTGTTTCACACTGATAGTGACAGAGAGGTAGGTAGTTCAAGACACTTCACTTCAAAATAGAAAAGCCAAGGAATGAACTCAAAGCGCTGGGTGCTGTCAGCTGTGCCTCTTGGGCAAACTCTTAGTCTCTGTACCTTTCCACCTAAAAAATTATACTAGACAGACGTTTCCACAAAAGCTGGCTTTAAAGCTTAACCGAAAGGGCCTGACATGCATTAGGTGCTAGATATACACTATACATACTCAACACCCAAAACCAAAATAATTTATTAATAATAATCTTTTAACTATATTTAATTAGGGTTGTTAATGCATTTTAAACTATAATATACTCTAAATTTATAATAATGTACAATAATGGTGCTTAACTGAATTTTGTACAAAATAATCTACTATATATTATTCTATTTGGAAACAAAACTCAGGAGGCTCACTAATAAAGTAAAAATTATATAATTTGCTAAAAAAATCCTTGAAGCTCAAAAAGTGATTTTAAAGAAGTTGCTATCTAATGACAAGAGTTAATGTTGCTTTTATTCCCCTTTTCATTATTTGCATGAAAATACAACATAAGTATAACAACATTTTTGTTTTAAGGACATATTCCTTAGCAAGAATGGTGCCTTCACTACATAAAACAATAAAATGGTGGAAAAGTGTAGTCACTGTCAGTTCTATTGTTCAGGCAATTGTCATTTTGGGCACGGTGCGGCCAGGTCTGAAGAGACAGCCGCTCTGAGTGGATAGCTTGGAAGGACATGCCGCTCCCAGCCGCCCCAGCTGCCTGTGCTTCCCGCCTCCATGACAGCAGCAGCTTCCCTCCGCCGCGCCTTGCGCTGCGCCCTCCCCTCGTTGGCGGCCCCTAGCCATGCACTGAAACTGAGACCCGAGATAAATCATTTCTCCCTGAAGTTGTGGGTGTCAGATGCGGACAGACAGTGGCCAGGACCATCAGGAGCCCCTCGCTGGCGGCTGGGTATGAAGACGCGACGACAGAACCATGAAGATGACCTCTCTCTTCTTACCACTCTCTTGCACTAATCAAGAGCAACTTTCACATTTTCCAGTTACAGACTTAGAAATGAACTTGCTGTACACACAAGAGTTCTAGAAAACTTTCTAACAAATGGCACCACATCCTACTGTGAATTGGTACTCAGAAGTCAAATTTTTGTGTTCATTTAGTGCATCAGTTTAGTTGTACATTAGGGCTCACAAGGCCAAACAGATGAAGTAAGGTGAAATGCAATACTTCACCTGCAGGACAGAAAGGGCAGATTTGAAACATAGGTGAGTAGTGAATGACTTTGGCGTAGAAGAGTGAATTGGTATGTATATAACTGACCAAATCCTGCCCCGCGTGCCGTTCCATCTCTGCATTCTTCCTTCTATAAAAAATGGAAGGAAAATAGTTATTTTACATACTTTGAAATAAGGGCAAATTTCAAAGACAAAGAAAAGAGTGTCAAATATTTTCTGAGCTTTCATATCCTCAGGAAAAGTTATTACAATATCTGAATGAAATACTTAACTCATAGCTTGTAAATTAGTATACATTATATTTTACAGTTTTGAGGTTTGTTATTGTAACTTCCCATTAAATACCTAGAAGTTCTAACGTTATACAGTCTGACAGTGGGAAAGATAGTAACAGTGTGATGGTGTGTGAAGTGCTCTGTCCTAGGCAGACAAAATTAAAGTAAGTTAATATTAAATGTGCAGAATTATATATATAAAAACATGTATGAAATTAGTATATTGAGACTTATAGATTGCTTTCTCTTGGATAACAACTTTGTTTCACTTGATGTTATTCTAATAATGAAAATAAATTAAAAGTTATTAGAATAAATTTGCCTGGATGAATCCACAATGTATTTATTATTAAAGCAATAAGGGACAATTTTAGAATTTCTGAAATGTCATGGTCATGTGGGATAATCCCAATATAAATAGGTAGAAATCCTCTCCCTACCCCGTATGCCATTCTACAGTGAGTTGTTATTAGTAGTTCCTGAGGGCTCATGATGTGCCAGCCTCCCTGTTAGCTGTTTGCTTGCCTTCCATGTTTTCATTCAGTTCTCAGTCCTAAAATGACCCTTGCTAATAATTTACGATTTGTAAGTAGCTTGACTTTGTTTATTATTTTTTGTTTGTTTGTTTGTTTGTTTGTTTGACACTTCTGTCTATGGTGTGTATCTCCCTCCTTAAGATGTGGGAAGCTTATGGTAACATCCTTGCCTAAGCAGATTGGATCAGGCCAGTGTTCGTACTTCAAAGGGCTGGAGGTGGTGTGGGAGGGTGTATGTGTGATAATCAGACTTTCAGTACAGAGAGCGCTGAAAAGAAATCCATAAATTTCCAGTCTAGCAAATTCCAATAAGGATGAAAGTCCAGTAGGAAAATAAAGACAATAATCAAAGAACTGAAATAGATATCAGGGTTGATTGATTGATGATAGATGAATTTGTAATAACAATTAGAAGTGAATCAAAAACAAAAATAAAAAGTATTAAGAATTTAGAAAAAGCTCTAGTATTTAGAAACATTTATTTCTCATGGAGAATAAATTAATGAAAGGGTTGAGCTGGGTTGTATGTAGGTCAGTAGGGTGACGACTACTTTATAAATGTAATGAGTACAGGTCATACCGTGATGTACTAGTGTTATTTTAGTAGTCACTTGTCATATGTCAGAACTAGAAACAAACCTTAGAGCTAAGATAGTCAATAGGTAAAGATAATATGTACTGAAGTCTCAGCTGTACATGTTTCTTATTTTATTTAATTTTTGTACTGGGGATTGAACTTGGTCTTGCCTGGAAGGCACCTATGCCACTGGGCTATCTCCCTCACCCTTAATCACCTATTTTATTGGTATAGTTGTGTGGATTAAAAAAGTGAAAAGGAAAAATACTATTAAAATATATACAACATTCAATAAATATTTTTATCATCTGATTTATTTCTGTAATTTGTATTTTGTCTGAGAAAATACTCTTATGTATACTGCTGTCAACTCACCATATTGCTTTATCTCCTCTACTCATTCTTCTAGTTTGATCTTTAGGGCAAGGGCCAAAATCACACCGAGGTTCTTTTTTATGTAATACCTTATTTTATGATAAAATATTACAAATAATTAGAGAATAACACTAGTTAATATACTGCACACTACTGTCTTCAAAGTAGTTACAGACAAAAGATTTGCTCTTAGAAGAAAGAAAAACTTTAGATCTCTTTGCAGCTTTGGCCAAGAGCAGGCACCAGGCTTAAATCTGAGGGTAAGAGAGTAGCGGTTAGACACTCTCTTGTCAGTTGCCACATCTAGAGCTGTACACTCGGCCACATTCAGAAACTCCATTAGCACCCCTTGCTTGTTAGCCTAGGTATGGCAGTGACTTCCCATTACATACACGTGCAGATAGATCATTACTCCTCCTTTTTAAAGCAAGTACAAAATATTTCATTTCCAAAACTAAAAAGTTAAGTTTTTTACTAAGACAAGTAATAATATTTCTAAATTGAGAAAAATGGGGAAATGGTGGAGTGGTGAGCAACAGCAATCCAATCTTTCTGAGATTCAAACTCCAGAAACAAAAATAAGAACTTGGTGAAGAATGAGAGAGGAATGGAAGGGAGGGAAGGGAGAGGATAGCCTAGAATTGCAAAAGAAAATTAAGCTCTGCAAAGAGGCAGAGAAGACAGACCACAAGGTCCGCAAGAGAATGGAAAAGTCTGAGCTGTCTCCCTACATCTTGGCTCATGGCTCATGGGAAAGAAAGACTGAATCTTTGGGGACAAAGTGAATGGGGAAGAGTTTTAAAGAATTCCAGGGGCCCCAGGGAGAAATGTCAGGCGTAGAATGGGTCTGTAGCTGCTGAGAGCTGCAAGGATAGAGACAGCTCAGAGTTCTGCTCCCGTGGACATCTTTCCATGGGCAATGACCGGTAAGAAACTCTAGTGCAGCTACTCCCCACACTTCTTGACAGAGTGCTGGCTGAAGTGCCATCTGGGACTCAGTGTGTGACCTAGGGACTCAGCAGAGCCACAGGGTATCTTCACATCAGGGTTCCTACTATGATCCTCCTGCAGTGATGGGTTGAGACACAGCCACAGGAAACATCCATGGACAGGCACAAGGCTGGAGAGAGACTCATAGAGGGGTTTTCCTTGACCGGGATGGCACAGCCCCTAAATCCTGCAGCCAGGTTCCAGGCACTACTGGCATTGCTCTGCATTTGAAGGGGTCAGCAGGGATCGGTGAAAACCTTGCGTGCTGCCCACTTCTAGCACTGACTTGGTGCTGTCTTCTTATCTATGGACATGAGCAGACATGTCTCACCTACTACACCGAGGCAGGCTAAAAAGAAGAGGGCCTCTGAGAGCACTGAGAACTGTCAGACCCAGAAACTTCAGCTCCTGGAAGAAAACCTCTTATTCAAGATCACAGAAAATTTTTTCTGTCATTCCTTTCTTATTTCTTTTTTTCTTTCCACTTTTTTTCCCATTTTTAATATTTTGGTTTAATTTTTAAAATTTTATTCTGCATATAATGTCTTTTCTCTCCATTTTTTGTTATCTTTTAGTTTTCATAATTTTTCCCTCTATTTTTACCTAATTCTATAAACACCCTTCTGCTCCCTAATTGGATCCTTTGTCATACTTTTTTCTTCTTATTTTTCTCAAAGTGCTGAATCTTTAGTATGATAGCCATTGAACTTATAATATTTAGACAATTAACTCTATAAAATTACCAACGAATTCTTTTCACTCCAATATGTACCTGTCTCATTTAGGACATTTTAGCTATACGTCAATACCTTAGCTGCCTTAGTGTTTTACTATAATGGTGGATTTCATTTATTTAGATTAAGATGGTACATAATTGGTTCTTATGGCAGATAAACACCTAATTTGTCTCAGGCAAGAGTAATACAGGGGAAAGAAATTCTTAAGCTGAAAGCTATCTAAGGTGAGTTCCTGTTCTCTAAAATCAAAAAGTGAATTTTAGGAACAGTGGAGATTAAGAGCAGAATGCATTTATTGAGAAAAAGAAAGAGGGACAGAAGGGGACCCAAGTTTGTTGCCAAAGGTCTTTTCTTTTTGTTTAATGTGTAAAAATCTTTTACTATTTATTTATTTATTTATTTGGTGTCGGGTCTCTCTGCGCAGCTCAGATTCATAGTGATCCTCCTATCTTAGCCTCCTCAGAACTGGGATTACAGTCATGTGCCAGCACACCTAGTTTCTCTGGCCAGCACAGCATGCTCAGGACTACAGGGTCAGTACAGCATGTAGTACTGCGGATTAGACCCGGGTCCTTGAACTTCCGGGTCAGCAGATAGATCTCTGAGCTATCTACCCAGCCCAGAAATTGTCTTTTCTAGGGATTTTTATAGAACAAATCCTAGAAATGAGGCGTATCTAACGTGGAAACCATGGGAACTCACTAGGTGGGCATGAGGTGGGACAAAATATGGTCAACCAATGAGATTACAAGCATGATTGCTCAGGTAGAATTAATTTCATCAGGATCAGATGGAGAAGAGAGTCACAAGGCAAGCAGGCATGAATGCAGAACAGGGGCTTTTCCTGTAGGGCTGGATTATTGATGCTTTTTGACCTTCTCACGGTGATAGAGATATATTTAGCATATCAATCCCTGATGTTGACCCTTATGGAAGTATGCATTTGTTTGGTCTTTTGCCTTGAGGTCTGGCCCACAGGAGCAGTGTCTGTCTCTCCCACAGTTGCAAGGTATCTTGTCTTTCATACTGACTCAATCTAAGGCCTGGCCCTGGCTGACTGTTTATAATATTTATACCTAGCAGTCCTAGCCCAGGCCCGGTGAGTGTGTGGGAGAGCTTCCTGCTACCCTGCACAGGTAGGACCTACCGGTCCCAGCCCAGGAGCAGCGTGGTTGAGACCCTATTCCACCCCCTTGGGATGCGCCCCTGACTCGTAGTAACCCCCATGGCACCTGCCAGGCAGGAATTTTTGCCACATTCCGGGAAACCCCAAACCAGGCCTAGCCCAGGTCTGGTAAGTGTGTGAGAGAGCTGCCTCTCTGCGCTACTCCAACTTATCCCCTTCAGACTCAGCTCAGGCCTGGCATACAGGCCTGGGTGAAACCCTGCAGCTGCAATCCCTGCAGACAGTGTAGGGGACAGAACGATCAAGCTAGTCCAGGAGCAGAACATCTTGCCAGAGGGGCAAAACAGGTTCACCCCCAAGGGCAGCAACAGGAAAGAGCTGAGCACAGCAGCCAGACCCAAG
>NW_004524813.1:2023910-2037881 GCF_000260255.1 Octodon degus
AATAATAATAATAATAATTCTCTCTAATTCAGGTATATACAATGTTCTCCCCTCTGAAGAAGTAATTTTAACTACCATGAGGGAATAATGGGAAATGACCACCTTGACTTCTTCAGGTGGAAGGGGTCATTGTTGTTGATTGATAGTCAGAGACACTCTGTAGAGATTGTATCTACGGATCCTTCATAGGTGGCAGGCATTTTTTTCTGGGCTAAGTGTATAGCTTTGAGTCTGGAGGACAAAGAACCAAAGAAGCAGTTAAATATGCATGGACCCAATAACTACATCGAAAGGATAATTTGAATACAGTCAAAGATTTCTACCAAACAAGCCAGTAATGGTTTCCCATAAAGAGGAAATGGGTTAGGATTAGGGGATTTTTGAGTCTGAAATGTTGTTGATCTGTCAATTTAATATTTTGAACAGCTTTTAAAGTATTAGGAGAAGAATCAGGAATGTACGCACAACATTCAGCTTTAATAATTTAATAAGTATCTCTCTGTGCTGCTGTTAGAATATCTAATGTTATCCAATTTTTGGCTGGTTTGTATCATCATCATCATCATTATCATTATTATTATTTTATTTGGGAAAGACCAACCGTGATGGTACTTCAGACCAACTGATCGGACTCATAAAACTTTGCTATGTGTCATATAATCTTTGGTCTAGAAAAGATCTTGTGGATCCAGGTAAAATTAATGTGAAAACAATCTAGCGTATTTGTTACAGGTTTTATCTGTATGATTATAGGAAGTCTGGTGTCCTTTAGGCAAGAGTAGCTTTTGAGAAATTTGAGCATGTACAATCAAAGCCTGAGCGTTAGAGCTGAGAGGTCAGTTGAGTTTTGTTTTGTTTTTGGTGCTGAGTATCAAACTTACTTTGTACTTATATTTTCCAGGCAGGTGCTGTGCTGCTGAGCTATATCCCCAGCCTAAGAAACATTTTTAAGGATAACAATTATAATCCATTGACTCTTAAGCCCCTTTACCGATAGAATCTGATGTTTTGTTATAAGTTTTTCTAGTTTAGTTATAACTATCTCTAAAGTTTTTAGGATTTATAAAACCCACACTAGTACCATGTGCTAAATGACTTTTAGTAAGGTAAAGCAGATATGCAGATAGTCCTCCTTATACCTTGTGAGAAAACAATGACATTCATAAGTATTCCATTTTTTTCTCATATGTCTTTGAACTCAAAACTTGTTGCCTTTAATTTCCAATTTAAGATTAAGAAATTTGTAAAATATTTGCAGTAAGAGAATCAGGAAATGTTTTTGTCTTTTAATTGAAAATACTTGCAAACGTTGCCTGAAATCATGACATTTAAAAATATATGCATGTTTATGTTAAGTAGAACTAGGGAGGTATACACAAAGACTGGACGTGTTATATATATTTCTCTTTAAAATGTAGTCTGTATTATTGTTTACCTGTTTAAACACACATAATATATTTTACTATAAAACATTAGGCATTGTCATTGTTTCTTATTTATCTTAAAGAGACTAGAAAAATATTTTTTTTCTCTTTTGTATTTTTTTAGGGAAGAGTCTACACGGTGTTCAGGGTCTCACTACTAGATCTGACTCATAGTGATCTGCCTGTTTACTGCCTCCCAAGAGCTGGGATTACAGGTGCGCATCACCACGTCCAGTCTCAATTGCTGTCTCAGTGTGCCCTGGGGGCGGGGCCAGCACGGCAGGCCTGGGGATGGAACTCTTGACACTTGTACCTGCTTGCAAGCACTTTAATCTGCTGAGCTATTTGCCCAGCCCTTAGAAAAATAATAGAGAAGACATGAGAAATGCTTCTCAATTTTAAAAAGATGATAGGCATTTAACAGCGGCTATTACATTGCACAGAAGGTAGAAAAAACAAAGTAAGGGGGAAAAGGTCACACATGTGTATACAAAGGAGAGCTACGATGGTTTTACTAAGAAAGTCTATTGGTATTTTGAAAGTAATAGTGTTACTTAAAATTTTTACTTTGACCATTTTACATGCTTATGTCTATAATCTGAGAAACTACGTTGGAGAAAACAGTAGCAATGTTACTGTTGAGATGTGCAATCTGAACGGTCACCCTGTATTTACAAGCTGCATAAAACACAGGAAGAGTTACATCGGAAACCGACCAGGCGCATTCCCATCCTGCCATCACAGCGTACATAGCATTCAATCAGACTAACACAGTGGGGGCTGCAGCCTGCTCCCCCACTCACAGGAGCCTCCTCGAACTGCAGCCCACAGCCCTCCACTGCCATGGAAGGTAAGCTGAACACCGGACAGTGGGCGTTTTGGTGAATCTAACTTCCCTGTGGTGTTGTAGGAGCCTTGTTAACCCATGCCCTACCCTCCTAACTTCACTGTTGAACCCTGGTAAACATTAGGAGCTTCACAAATGTCAAAATGAAGGATCAAAATGCAATCTCAGAACAAGTCCAAGAGATAAGAACATAGAAAACATTCAACTCACATACTTGCAATTTCTGAAATGATAGCAACCAAAATAAAAAAAGACAGCTCAGTCAGGCTATTGAAACAATCAGAAGAGAAATAATCTCTCAGATTAAAAAAAACCTGTCAACCATCAAGAAAGAACAGCCAGGAATATAGTTTAGCAGCTCAAACCCACCTGGCTGGCAAGGGCAAGGTCCTGAGATCCATTCCTGGTACAAAACAGAGAAAGAAAGAAGGAATTGCTGAGTGCATCTAAAGAGCACATAGATAAAAGAGAAATGATCAGAGAATAGAAAAATTATAGAAACATTGAATGAACAATATAGGAAAGAATTGCAGAAACAGCAGCAGAATATTTCCCAAGCTTGGGAAAAGAATCAGACATACAGTTCGTGAGGCATATAAAATTCCAATTCACCATAATCAAAATAAATCTACACCTAGAAAGGTAAAAATCAAGATCCCAGAAGTTTAGCAAAATAACATAATATTAAAATCTGTTAGAGGAAAAAAAACAAAACAAACAAACAAAACACAGATTGTCTATAACAGAAAGCCCATCAGAATTGCAGGAGATTTCTCCAGACGAACCATCAAACCATCAAGTCAAGAAGACTTTCGAGTGGAGTATTTTAGCTCCTGGAAGAAAACAACTTCCAACCCAGACTGATATACTCTGCAAAACTATCTATCTAAATTAATGGAGAAATAGGACACTTGTATGACAAAGAATGACAGAAGAAATTCATGACACCAGGCCCACCCTAACAAGAGTACAGACAGATGTTCTGGAAAGAGACCACAACTTTGAGCTCAACTACAGAAAGGAGCCATCAAGAAGAATAAGCAATTTGACAAATGGGGAAAGTAGGGAACCTAGAGCAGGAAAAAAAACATGGCAAAGAAAATCTAATCCATATCCGTTATAGCCACGAATGTCAGTAGCTTTAATTCACCAGTGAAAACAAGCAGACTGGCAGAGCGAATCAAGAAATAGCATCCAGCAATATGCTGTATCCAAGAAACACATTTTGCTCAAAAGGATAATCACAGAATGAAAGTCAAAAGATGGCAAACAATACTCTATGCAGTAGTCACCCAGGAAAAGCAAAGATGGATATTCCGGCTGCTGACAAGGTCAGCTTCAAATCGAGCAGTTAAAAGAGATAAAATTAAAGTCACTACATACTTGTTAGTGGAAAACTGCAAGGGGATGAGCTAGCAATCATAAATATATATTCCCTCAGCATAGGAGGATCCAATTATATAAAATAAATTTCAGCAGACATGAAAAGTCAGCTGAGCCGCAAAACAATTGGAACACCTGTAATGTTGAAGGATGAAACGCTTTACGATGTGCTCAAAAGGAGTAAGACTTCAACTGTGAATATCCCAGGTCTCAAATACAAAAAGAAATAGACTGTGCACCCATCACTGTTTCTAATTGATCTTTGTATCCATGCGTCTCCCCTTTCCACTTTAGAGCAGTTGGAGGCCAACTTGAGTGAGACTGGAAGACAAAAATCTAAACAGCCTATTCACCTTTGAGCTGGCAGGAGAGTTCATCCTCGCCAAAAGCTGGTGTACTACGCACTTACTCCTATTGGACTCTTAGAAGCATAAGCTACAACTGGTCTGTGATAGGAACATCTACTGGAAGCATAACTTTGTAATAAACTACTGCCTAAAAAGGTGAGCTGGAAGTGGAGCATTTCTCCTGCTGTAATGTGAAGCAGATGATACAACAAAACAACAATTGACTTGAAGAATTCTGCCCTAGGCCCTAGAGCAAAGACATCTCCAAGCACTTGTGTCATCTCCAAGGAAACCTTTCTCAAGGGCAGGACAAGGTTATGTTCTTGTCTTCTTTGCTTCTGTTTTTGTTTTTAATCTTTGAAGCTCACAGGTCAAACGTATTTATTACCTATTAATCACCTTTTACATGTTGGTAAAGGCATATTAGTTAAGGCTGACCAAAATCTCTTTCTTACTCTTGATTAACATATAGAAAGCACAAATGTGAATCATTCCTCTAATAGTTGCTGCAAAATGTAAATTGTTGAAAGCTTCCACAGACTAATTTCAGAAGAGAGGGGTGGTTAAGTGGTTTTACTGAAAAGCTGAGGGAGAATTTCTAGTTTCCTAGCAGAGAGAGATAAGTATGATAGGTGGAGAAGATTCCTCAGTGGTCAGGAACCAGCTTCCACCAAAGAACATCTGGGTATCTGCCAGAGAGCTCCCTGGCCACGACCCTCAGGTGTTCGCAGTCTCTGTTGGCCTGTGCAGCAAGAGGTCAGTCTCCAGAAGGGAGCCCCGCTGTGCCTCTGCTCAGCATTCCATCAGCCACTGGCTTCAGTGGGGAGCCACCAAAGAGACACTGGGAAGCCCTCCCTCTGCCTTAAAGAGTGGCTCTCAGAGCATTTAAAAAGCTAGCAGAGTAGCCAGTATTTGTGAAAGTTTTATAAGGGATAGTTAAAACCCTGAACAAGATTACCTAGCATTTTACAAGTTTACAGTCAAAGCTTTTAAGGTCTACAGCTTATTATTAGGGTTTTTTTATACACATAAATGATAACTAGCCTTAAGAAAAGGGGAAACATCAGAGCTATTCCCTGGGACTGAATATGTTTTGGTCCCGTAAGTGTGCTGTTTTTGGAGATACCTACTTTTGGTGTTACCCACAAGCCAGTCCTCTCCACTGTGTCTCAGGCTCAGTCTCTCAGGGGCAACCTGCCCAGAACACTAAGCCAGGAACATGTCTTTTATGTGTGCCCTCATGACAGGCAAAAAAATTCCAGATGTCTCATCTGACCCTGAGAAAAGTTTTGTGTCCTTCCTCTAGAATGACTTCACTATCTTTGGCATTAGCAAATGCTCATGGTGTAAGGACTTAATTTGGTTGGAAAAGTCCATAGAACGATTTTCTCCCTAAATTTATATGCCTCTAAGAAGGAAAGTACAGAGAAGTAAGACAAGATTGGAAGGAAGGCCAGAGAAAGGAAACGGAAGCAGACAGGCTTGACATTTCCTCTAGAGTGCAGAGGAGGACCGCAGCCAGTTCATTCCAGTGGAACCTGTCCTCCAAGTCATAAGAACGGCCCCTGTCCTGATGTTATTTTTAAATAGTGGATGGAATTAAATGCCGTATTTTATTATATAGGCATGCATATTTTCTAGGTCAGAGCTAGATTTAAAAAGACTCATTTTACAGAAGTTTACATTAAAGTCCACTAGGGGTATTCTCGCACTGTTATCTAAAGTCAAGCAAGGAATCCCAACAAATCTAGCAAGTAGTTCAAACGAAGAACAAAACAGTAATAAAATGTACAATTAAAGAAATATCATAACCTTATGACCTTCCCAAGCTTTAGCAGATTTAGCAACATTTTAACAAAACTATGAGACAAAGCATAAGTACTTATAGGCAATGACAAGATTTATCAAAATTTGAACCATCAAAATTCATTACCTAGGGGGCCTGCCCCTTAGCTCAGTTCTTTAAGTGGCTGCTTCAACAAAGCAGTCAGGCTCAGGTTGCTGTGGTTCGATCCCCACAACTCAAGCCAGCCAATCATGTCCTGAAGGCATTTGGAGAAAAAAAAAAAAAAATTCATTACCTAGATGGGGGCTGGGGAGATGGCTCAGTGGAATAAGTGCTTCCCTGGCAAGAGCAAGGGTCTGAGTTCAATCCCCGGTTCTGCAAAAAAACAAAAAAATAAAAACAAAAACAAAACTCTTTCCTCTGGCCAATGACCTGAGTGGAAGACTTCCAAATGATACAGGGGGCAAGCCAAATAGCTCAGCAGAGTAAGGTGTCTGCAAGCAGGATCAGGGGCTGGGGTTCAATCCCTGGGACTGCCATTTGTGACCCTCTCTCAGAGCATGCTGAAACAGCGATTGAGACTGGGTGTGGTGGCACACACCTATAATCCTGATCATGGGAGGTTGTAGGCAGGTGGGTCACTATGAGTCTGATCTACTAGTGAGACCCTGAGCACCCTGTAGACCCTCCCTAAAATACAAAAAGAAAAAGAAAAAAATTAAACAAATGATATAGGGCAAAGAAACTACCAAATTGAAAGATATCTGAGATGAGTTCATGTCCTCTAAAACAAATTTAAAAAGTATTTTAGAAACATGGAGGTTTAGAACAACATTTTTATTGAAGGACAGAGGGAGACTTGAGTGAGTGGCCCAGGAATCTGTTTTTTTTTAGTAATTTTTATAAAGAGAACCACTAGATAAGGTGGGCTCTAGATGGAAAACATGGGAACAAAATTATGATCAACCAATAACATGACAAACACAATTGCTCAGATAAAACTGATTAAATTAGGACCAAATGGGGAAAGGAGTTAGATAGCAAGCAGGCATTAATACAGACAGGCTTTTCCTGTAGGGGGTTGAGTTAGTGACTCTTCATGGCTTTCTCAAGGTGATAGACCTAATTAGAATATCAATCCCTGGTGTACATCCCTGGGGAGGTATATGGATTCATTTGTTTGATCTTTTGTCTTGAGTTTTGGCCCACAGCAGAAGTATCTGTCTCTCCCGCAGTTGCAAGATACCTATCTTGTCCTCCATACTGGCTCCTTTGAGAGCCTAGCCCTGTCTGAAGCCCATAATGTTTTTATCTCAGTTGCCTACAATGTTCCCCACTCTGAAGAAGTAACCCAAACTGCCATGAAGGAATAACGGGAGATGACTGCTCTGGCTTCTTCAGGCTGAAAAGGGTCTTAGTTGTTGATCTGCAGTTAGAGACACTCCCCAGAGTTTTATATACAGGCTTTCCATAGATACCAGGCATTTTTATCTTGGGTAGGTGCATAGCTTTGAGTCTACAAGAGGCAAAGCCATAAAAACATGACCACACATATTTCTATCTAACTCAGCTGCATAAAACAATAGCAGCGCGGATGATGTGCTGGATAATGTAAGGATTACGTAATTATTGCTATCGATGGCCTTTCACTGTATGGCAACACCGAGGTTGGCCTAGTGCCGCCAGCAATACTGGGGAGTGTTTCTAGAGAAACCAGTGAGAGGCAGGCAGACTATACCGCAGCCTCCACTTCCTCACTAAGAAAAGTGGTCATATCTTAGGGTAGAATCAAACGATTATATTTACTTGAGCCCAAAACACATTGCTGAAAAGGAGCCTAAATAAAGAGATCAGTATGCTATCAGGTAAGTTTATCCACTATTAGCATCCAAACTCCTCAGCAGAAGAGAAAAAAAATAGAAGCATGAGAAACCACGGCCAAAATCTAATCCCGGCAAAACAAACCAAGAAATAAAAAAATCAACCTTGTGGGTCAGTGGAACAGAACGAAGGAAGTAGAAACAACTAGAGACCTGCAGCTAGGTGACCCTTTACAAGGGGTCCAAATAATGTCACTTGAGAGAAGATAGACTCTATCAATTGCTACTCAGTCAACTTACTATCTACATGCCAGTGATTGAACCTAGATCTGTGTAATCTCAAAATGCATTGGACTGACTTCGAAATAGATCAAAGATATAAATATTAAAAGAAAAACAGTGTGATGGAAGGCAATTTTTTTTATTTTTTATTTTTTAATGAGAGTACAGGACTGGCCAGATAGCTCAGCACATTAATGTGCCTGCTTCGGCAGATGCACGGACCAGGGTTTGATCCCCAGCATGCTGTGCCAGCCCTGCCCGGAGGGCTCCCTGAGACAGCTGTTGAAACTGGGCGCAGTGGCGCACCTGTAACCCCAGAGCTTGGGATGCAGAAAACAGGAGAATCACTATAAGAAAGCACAAATTAGAAGTAAAACAGAAAAAAATTACAAGTGATACAGAATTTCACATAAAAAAGTAATAAAAATTTCACAATATTTGTTATAATACATAGTGTTGCCTTTCAACCAGTTGTTTATATTACCACATGTATGCATGTGAATTGAGAAGAAAGAAATGTATAAGAAATTAAGAAGAGAAAAAATACAAACAATTGAAAAAAGAGACAAAACAAATTATTATTTGCTCCTTTCCATAGTCTGGCTGTCTCAGTTACTCTTCTGTTGCTGGGACAAAATACCTGACATCCAAAATTCAGGAAGGAAAGGTTAATTTTGCTCACAGTTTGTGGAGGTTTTAGTCTATATAAAGCTGGCTCCAAGGTAGACTGGCACATGGCAGAGGGCAGCAGTGCATGGCAGCAGAATACTGCAAAACAGCAAGAGCAAAGGGAGGAGTAACAGCAACAATGGCTGCAGAGAGCAAGACTGGCTCCCTTCCGTTGCGTTCAGGCTAACTGCCTCGGGCTGGATGTGGTACTCACACTCATAATCCCAGTGGGCAATTAGTTAATCATAAACTCTAGAAGTCCACTCACGACAGCATGAGGCTTTGGGGGGATACCTAAACACAAACCATAAAACCAGCAGGAACAAATGATGCAGTTGTTCAAACCATCCTGCTCATACACCTAGATAAATCTCTCCCCCCCCCACCATCCTCAACGCAGTAACGTTTTGCTCTTGAAGAAGTTCATTCCCTTTTCCCAGCGTCTATTGTACCTTCAGATTCCATTTCTCCTTCAGGTTCTCACCCTAAGGAGACAATATGATGTCTGCACATGTGGGTCTGGTTTATTTCACTTACAAGTATGTTCTCTAGTTGCATGCATTTACCAACAAAAGACTCAAATTTATCCTGTTTTATACCTGAATAATACCCAATCGTGAAACAATGCCACATCTTCCTTATTCACCCTTCAGGTAATGGGCATGGGGGTTCTTTCTAGTATTTAGCTATGATAAATCGGGTTGCTGTAACATGGGCACACGCACATCGCTGTGGTGTGAGGTTTTCAGTTCCTCTTGAGAAATACCCAAGAGTGGAACTGCTGGCTTGAATGGGACCTCTAATCCTGGCTTTTGAGGGAGTCTGCACACCGATTACACAGTGGCTGTCCCAGGCTACACTCCCTCCAACAGTGCAGAAGGATTCCTTTTCCTTCACAGACTCTACAGCCTTTGTTATTGGCTGATTTCTTGATGTCAGCCATTCTTTCTGGGGTGAGATGGTATCTCAGCATTGTTTTAATTTGCATTTCTTGGATGATCAAGAATATTCAACACTTTTTCTTATGTTTATTTGGCATTTGTATTTTTTCCTCTGAGAATTGTATATCCATCTCAGATGCCCATGTTTAGATTTGGTCTTTGAATTGGGAGGCATGATTTTCTTAAACTGTTTATATGTTCTAGATAAAAGGCCTTTGTTGGAGGGACAGTCAGGTATAACTTTTTCCATTTGTGGGTTATATTTTTACTCTGTTGGAGATTTTCTTTGAAGTACATAAATTTTTCATAAAGATGAGATTGGCGGGTAAATTAAGTAAAACTTTTGGAGACACAGGTATAGGCATGGACATTCTGAATAGAACTCCAGTTGCAGAAAAAAAAAATACCAAATCAACAAATGGGATCACATCAAATTAAAAATATTCTATACAGTAAAAACTTAGCTAACAGAGTGAAGAGACAATTTGCAGATCTGCAGATGAGGAAAACAGTTTTTCCATGTATTAAAAGATTGGTATCTGAAATATATTCATTTATAGTTCTTTTTTTGTTTGTTTGTTCTTTGTGGAGCTTGGGATTGAACTCAGGCCCTTGCGCTTGCCAGGAAAGCACTTATTCCACTGAGCCATCTCCCCACCCCATTTATAGTTCTTAAATACACACAAATGGCCAATATATATATGAGAAAAGTTTACCATCACTAGTCATTTGATAAATTAAATTAAAACAATATTAAGATGCCATTTCACTCCTTAAAGAATACTTGTCTTTGAGAAATTAAATGATAACAAATGCTAGTGACTCCGTGGGGGAAAATAAAATGTAATTCAAACATTGAGGGATTGCAAACTGGTACAAGCACTATAAAAATCTGTATGGAAATTCCTTAAAAACTAGAAGTAGAGGTCCCATCTTACTTAGCTGTTACCCTTCTAGGTATTATCTCAAAAGAAATATAGACACAATATCACAGTGAAACATGCAGATCCATGTTTGCAGCCAGCCAATTCACAGCAGCTCACACTTAGAAGTGACCTATGTGTCCAGGCGCAGATGAGGGGATGAAGAAAATGCGGTGTTCGTACAAAATGAAGCCCCACTTTGCTGCAAACTAAGATAAAATTGAGTCTTACTCGCAGAATGGACGCACCTTGAGATCATGATGTCATGTGAAATAAGTCAGGCACACAGCATTAAATATAGGATGTTTAATATGAAAAACCTAAAATATAAATAAAGGGCAAAATAAAAGATGTACAATAGGAAATAGTGACACAGATTTTTATCATATGGGAAGGGAATGAAAAGATGAAAGAAGGGGAAGAAAGAGGAAGAAAATGGTCTTTTTTAAAAAAAGTATCATTGTTGCTACTTTATTATCATTATTTTTGTGGCCTGCTCAGCCTCCTCTGGGGGTGGGGCTGGCATGGCACGTGGTGCCGGGGAGTGAAGTGCAGCCCCTGCGCTTGCCTAAGATTGCCTACGCAGGGGCTTTGATCACTGAGCTATCTCGCCAGCCCAAAAATGTATTTTTAAAAAAGTGGTGTTGTGTAAGATTGTCTAACACATCAAGTTCCTACAAAGAATGTGGTCATTATGTAAATTTAAAGATAGATAGGTGATAGGTAGATAGATAGATCAATAGATATGAAGGCATCTCAAGAGATGCAGCGAGAAAAAGGAGGAGAAAGGAAGGGGGTTTAAAAAGAGAATTAGGAAATATTGTGTATGCATAACAAGTCCTCACAATGAATGTAATTATTATGTAGTATAAACATTTACCAATTTAACAAAAATATAAAAAGCAGAAAGGTAAAACAGAAGAGTAGAAATGACATGCAAATAAGCCCAACACAACGTGCTAAAAGAGAGACTCCCAAAGAAGATCGCAGTTGTGCCGTAACAGGTGTGCCAACCTCCTCGGAGCTGAGCGGAGCAGTGAGTCCGGCTGAGCACATCGGAGACTGGCATTCGAGACAATGGGCCCACACTGTTCAGGCCGCACTGCTAACACATGCGGATAAGAATTAAGCATTTGAAGTTTTAAATCGGTTTTAATTTGCTATTAAACCAAGTATGTTATTATTATAATAATGGAAAAATTAAAAGTATGGAATTTTCTTCCATAAAGCAAAAATTATTCGCAAGTAAATTTTCTTTTAGTGAATATGTTAAAAATTTCACTGTATAATATTAAAGTTATGGCTCTTTCAACAATTAGAAGTCTTCATTTCTAATATTTTTCCTTAAAAATGTTAAGATATGATTGCTACTATCTTCTCTTTATTAAAGAAAATTTAATGATCGTAGATTGGCTGTAGATGAGGATTTTATGATAAACTTCACAGTTCATAAATGAGAATGGACTGGACAGGGAGCAATGTTTCTGGCCCTCCCTCTCTATCTGGGCTACAACTAACATGTCAGACCAAAAGTATAATTCTGAACTACATATTTCTGGTATTAAAATAATACACTTATATAAGCTTTTCAAACCAAAACATCCTATAATCTCTGTAATCTTTCGAAAGTGCAATAATTACAAAGACAAAATAGGAAAAGATGAAGTAGAAAAATACCAAATGATTTATGAGTTCACCAAATTCTTCGTTCTGGTAAATCAGCATCACAGTCACAATACGATTCCTCAGTCCCATACATATTAGAAATTTAGATATCCAGAATTTTTCATCAAATTAATTAACTGACATTTCTGAGTTTCTAAACATTTGATGTACCCTAAATATTATCTGGATTCTTGAGAGCTTACAATCAATATATGGATCTATAAGGTGTATAATGTGAGTTTATATACTTACAAAAATTATCAGCTATCAAGAAATTATGCCACAAGGAATATTGACTCAAAATGCCATCCATTAATTTCATTAATTTACAGTCCTAAATAAATTGTTTAATATAATGCCTTACTGTACAAGGCACTTCTTTGATATTCAATTGATATTTGTCTTTGGATTGAAAAATCATGTAAATTTACTTTTTTTCAAAATAGAAAAAATGTTATTTTAAGTTCTTACTATTGAATTAACTATATAGAATATGTATTTTCTATAGTTGATATAGTTTCAATATTTATGATTGCCTTATTCAATGATTAATTTTACTGAAACTGCAATAATTTCTAAAAGATTCAAAATAAAATTATACCTTTATTCAAGAAGCCAGCTCAAAGGGCTGGAAAAATAGCTCAGAGGACTAAGCACCTTGCTCAGACAAGTGCAGCCATCAGAGTTAGATCCCGGCACCCCATGCCACGCCGGCCCTGAGCCCAGCACGCCGAGCTGGTGACCAAGTCTGGGCATGGTGGTGCACCCCTGTAATCGCAGCGCTGGGGAGGCTGAAAATAGGAGGATCACTGCAAGTCTGAGTTGCATAGTGTGAACCTGCACAAAATAAAATAAAACAACAAACAAAAAATTCAATTCAATTGTATCTACAGTGAAGAAGGGAATTTTTTATCTCTTTTCTACATTGTAGTAAAATATATGTACCTCCTATCAGCTGAGAACAAATAGGAAAATTTGATATAATCAGCTTTCACAGAAATTTTAATGCCACCTAAATTTGTAAATTGCCTTAATTATACATTTTAAATTATAGTATTTATAAACATTTAGCTTTAGTATCATGAATAAATGACTGGCACAGTCCTCTTTGGGTTGAGAAATTAGACATAGTGTTTTGGTTGGTGAAATGTTTTAATAATGCTTTCTTACTGTCCTTAGGATTATCATCTGCCCAACATAAAAAAAGGCACACCAGTGAACAAGTAAGAACTGCGCAGTAGGTCTTTTCTTGGATAAGTGAACCGAAAGCATTTCTATGTTAGCAAACAGACAGCAAATCACATTAATATATGATTTAAATCTAAACCTGAAGAAGTCTATGAAAAATTAATAATAAATTATGTCAATGAGTTCACTACCATATCTTCAGAAATTTCTGTGATCATAAATATATTTTATCATAAATATATTTTATCTATAATGGTTTCTTATTTACCATTATAATACTACTTTTATGATGCAATAGAATTTAACAACTCAGAGAGATTGTTCATGGCAGTTTGTTATTAGTCAAGAGATCTAAAGATTAAATGAAAAACGCAAATATATTAAAAAGTACACCATGAGCACTGTCGTTCATTTAATAGTTATTTGTCTTGTTGAGGCAGTCTTCTGTCAGCAGACCCACGCAAGGTGGAATGGAAGCTCCGCGCAGAAGTACTGAAAGGAAGATCACTGTCGATGGCCGAGACGGACTTTTATCAATAGCTATCTATAATGGCTATTTCAAATTTTCAATGTAAAAGATCAGTGGCACAAATACAAAACATCCATAGGCGAAACATGGAAATGACTTCAGTGTTCAGTGTTTGCTTGACTCCTCACCAGATTTTTTTAAAACTTCTTTTTTTTTCTTTTTTTTTT
>NW_004524813.1:2039271-2047682 GCF_000260255.1 Octodon degus
CTACAGGGTCTACAGGGTTTACAGGGTCTACAGGGTCTACAGGGTCTCACTGCATAGCTCCGACTCATAGTGATTCTCCTGTGTTCAGCCTCCCAAGCATTGGGATTACAGGCTAGCGCCACAGTGCCCTCTCAATCGCTACCTCTGCACGTCCCAGGGGTGGGGCCCGCACCGCATGGCAGGGAAACCCCGGCTGCTGCGCTCTGCCTAAGCAGGTGCTTTAGTCGGATGAGCTATAGGGCTGGCCCTCCTCCAACAAATGTAATCCAAATTAACTTAATATTATTGGCTTCTCGGCATTATGTAGATAATAAATAAATTTTATAATGTTCCATAATTTCTGAGTTTGATTTTTACACATATTAAATCTCATACTTTATTCAAAGTAACATTCTGAGTGATTTTACATTTTTCAAAATTTAATTATTACCCCAAAAACTAAACCAAAAGCTTCAGTAAACTTATAAAAACTGCGTTGATATTTCAATGACAATTCATAAGTGTCTACATCAGGCTGGAGCCCATTTTCCCAAGTACAGACAATAAAATCTGTGGTCGTGAAAGGCTGCATATCTTCCTCAAGGATGTTCACGTACTAAATAGTGAAGATGTGCTTATTAGATACGACTAGAATATGCTAAAATAAAGAAGCCGCAGTTGTCAGTGACTTACCTGTTACATAGCGACTTCTTGTCTGATGGGATTTGCTTTAGGTTGCAATGCAAGTTCAGAACCCGACAAATTCTCCGCAGATTTTCTGCTCCTGTGAACACAGATTTCTTGTCCACGTCCTCCTCAAAGTGAAATGCACAGAAACACAGGAGCTGGTAGAAGTGTGCAGCGCTTCACGTGCGCACCTGTGTGTGGGCTGCGTTCTTTTCATTTTCATTCTACTGAGCAAAACAGAGTAATCCCTGTGAAAGGAAGTAAGGGCCGGATTTCAGCTATAAAGAAAGAGTCAGTGAATGGGGACAACAATACAATTAGCATTTAGAATTTCATAGGCATGTGTTCGCCACATAAACCTCTTATTTATTATATTACACTCACCATCTGCTTGGTACAGTGTGTAGCATCTTACAGAATATTACATGGAAATCCTGGGAGGGATTCTGACCTAACTTTATAAAGAAGCATCCTCAAAGTAACTACCTAAAAATAAAATCAAAAGGTGAACCCAACAATTTCCAAAGTACAGTTTATTACATTTTCTGTTGCTGAGACACAATAATTGTTGCCGATAGCTGTAGTTCAGGGAAGCAGAGGACTGTGTGTCTTAGTCTATGGCCTGCTCACACACAGGAAGACATGGCATGGCAGAAAGGTCTAGCAGAACATATCTGCTCACACCATGGAGGCCAGCAAGCAGGGGGAGCGGGAGCACCTGGGGATAACATTGTGGCACTTGGTCTTATTCCTTCAGTGACCGGACTCTTCAAACCGGTCCTCAGCCACCAACAGGACGTTCAGTCATGAATGCGTCAGTCTACTAATGAGTAGAGCATTCCTGAGCATAATTCCTAATTAGCTTCCATATACCCCACTTCTGCACGTACGAGGCCCTTGGAGACACAGGAGAGCTGAGACATTACATGTTACTGTTGGCCCCCAAAAGGGTCGTGTCCACCTCATTAGGTAAAGCACATTTCATCCATCATTTAAGAGTTGCTACATTCTCAATAGTTTCATTGTTGCTAGAAAATGTAAGCCACAAGTCTCTTCTATGACTAACGAGACAGTCTGTGACTAATGGACACTTGTAAAACCTAAAGGAAACCTAAATATTTCCAATGTATTAAGTTCCAGGTGATCCTTCCCATTCTTAAACAGAGAGGAGGTGAGATAGAAAAGAATCAGACCATGCAAGATCAAAACCGAGTCACAAAAGCACTAAATTCCGCAGCTCCACATTTAGCACCCAGAGTGACTGTAGTCACAGGTGAGCCCACAGGGCTTGGGCTGCGCCACCCCTTGTATGTTGCACTCCCTACACGATCTCTTTCATGGAATGGCTCTGCCTGCCTGCAGGGGCTTTATCAGTAGACATTCCAAGTTCATCTCAGCTCCGACCTCCTAGGGCCTCCACTGCATCTGTGGCTTCACTCTTAGATCATTCGATCTCACTGTCTTGGGGTCATAGTGCTTAGTTTTCTCAGGTCTTCCTTTGAAATCGATATGGAAACATACATGTTTGCATTTGGTATGACTGAAAAACCAGCATCATCTGGAGAACACCAACAGTGTCATCAGCTCAAGCAGACGATAATCTTGATCTCCACTCTGAACCCTGGCTACAGAGACTTTGCAGGGTCTAGGTGACTGAACTTAGGGAAACACTTCCCTAGATGGAACTAAATGTGCAGCACGTCCTAGGAGTCTCCTAAAAAGTCTTCCAAAATAGTTTACCTCTTCACACTCTGAAGCCTACAATAGGCGATGGCTAGAAATTTCCTGAGATGCCCTCGAAGTATCTCTCCTGTTTTCCTGATGTACTATACAGTACTTGACTTCATTTTAATGATAATTTTTTCAGCAATCAGGCTCTTCTTGTCCCCAAATGCACAGACATTTATTTCTGTGATAAAATTTAACCTTTTCAAAGTTTTTTTCTTCTCCAACTTTTTCCCATCTACTTCTCACTGTAGATCTGTTTAAAAGCATCAGGTGGATACAGGATAGTTTGAAAGTTGGGCTTTCCTGGAATTTCCTCTACCAGACGAATTAGTTCTCCACTTTCACTCTCAGCCTCCTAAAAATTCTCAGGACATGGGAACGATATAAAGAAATGGTCTATAAGAGTATCGCTTACGTGGCTCCTAATAGATCCTTTGTACTGGCTGCATTTCTGGTAGCATTTTGGTCTTCTGAGCTCTAATCAGAATCTTTTATCATTTCCCCTCACAGACTTCTCCAGCTAGTGTCTCCAGACCTTTCCAAATTCCAGGCAAGAAAGCAGCTCCAAGATTTATAAATCTCTGGTCAGTTACAATCATAGCAGTTGCCATACTTCTCTGGTCTTACTTTTCTGTATTATTGTCCCCAAGTCTTCTTTTCTGCCTTTTGCCTGCTATAGGATGAAGTCATTCGCCACCAGGCCCTTTGGCCATACTTCTCTTTTTTAGAGTCAATTTTGGACTGAATCCCCTGAAATCTGTCAGTCAAAGAAATCTCTCCTATAAATTTGTGTGTGTGTGTGTGTGTGTGTGGCATTTTTCCTACTGACATAAAAGTGATTACACAATGACAAAATATAAATTTTCAAGGAATTGAAAGAGAGAAAATGTGGTAGAAGATGCTTCACTGAGACAGTAAGGATAGAAATTGTTCTGTAAGAAATGGTGGGGTTTTTTACTGGCGAGAACAAATAAGTGAGTATTTAAATTTAAAAAAACACTGACATACCTAAAATGACATATGAAAGACAAGGATAGTATAATGAAGTTTTATTCAAGTCACAAGCAAGACTTGTGCTGTATAATTTGGAAAAATCAGATAGGTAAGATAAAATCAGTTATTATAGAGTACTCAAATAAAGCAATGATGGGTCATGATGAGTGGATCATGACAATTGACAATTGTCTTTTCCAAAATGTCTTACCATAAGAATGAGATAATTTATAGTTAACACATACAAGTCTATTTACATATTAGTTACTGATATATTTCTTAATATTTGGATACTCTATTCATTTTGTATACAATATTTTTACAATGAAATTTTTCATCTTTTCCTTCAATGTACTGTGATTTGTATACAATCATTAATAGCATTTGTCAGTGTCCTTGCTCTTGATTTTTATCTTCACAAAACAAATATCTTGGATTTTCACCTCTGGAACAATAAAATAATATAACCTGCATAAGACTAATGTCTAAATTCATTTGCAAATTTCTTTTGAGTGCTAAAAAATACATGTGAAATTTTCTGATAATTCTATGTGAAAATACTATGTTTGAGAGGACAATATGAACTAACTTGGGTTTAACTGAAACACATTAAAAATTGGTGTAGTGTTTGATTTGGCATATAGAGCTTCTCTGCAGATATATAACATTCAAGCTGACTGTAATGTTAACATCACAAAATATGAAGAGAAAAGGGGAACTTCTTCAGTAATTGCATGAGCTCTCTAGTCTAATCTTCATGGTATACTTGGAAACAGTCTCAGGAAAAACACTATTTAAAATAGCACTTAATATTTTTGAGTTGTATAATATCCAGTTTTTATATTTTTAATTTCACTTGGAGTCTTATATAAAAGAGACAGATTTAAGTAATATGGCATTATAATAAGTGATATCAACATGAACTCATATTGAGCTTAATATAGATATGGATATATTTAAAGAATTATTTACTAATATGCATATATACAAATTATTTTACACATTATATTTTCTGGCTCTATTGTTAAGGTATTTAGAAGAATGGCAACCTAACAGCAATGAGCACACCTAGCTTATGGTTAGTGGTTTCTAAAACCATTTTCCAGTGAAAGCAACAAAAGATGCTTGCAGAAAAGATTACTGTAGGACTGGAGCACGGAACACACAAGATGATTTTGAAGCACCTTTCAGCAGCACAAAAAGAAGAACTGTGAAGAGGAAAACAGGAAAGAGATAAGGTGGAGTACAGGGAGTACAGGAAGATAAGGAGAGGGGAAAAAGGAAAAGGAGAACAAAACAGCAACACATATATTTATTAATACATCACTGGATGCCAACGGAAAGAGACCTCTGTAGGCGAAGCTAGAATAATGTAAGTTACAACATTAATAATACAGTATTATATTTTAACTGAAAATTTATAATAAATATGCATCAGTTTGAGACAAAGAAGACACATTATCCATGTAGGAGAATTTCATATAATTCATGTGGATGTTAACTTTAGATTAAGCACATCTAATTTTTTTGCAAATAACAAAATGTTGAACAGAAAGAAGAGTACCCTTAGTTTGGGAACTATAATAATAATAATAATGAGAGTAATATCTTTGCAAGGAAATCAAGGTTTGTGTCAATGGTGATAAAGCCTGTTGATAACTCTATACAATGAAAATGGTATTCTGCCTCTCTAGTCGTCCTTTAAAGCACATGCGGTCCTTATGTAATCATTAGTGCGACATCCCAGTATGTCAACTGACAGACACTCTTACTACCTTTTATTTGAAATGAACCAGTGAGATAGTGGCGCCCTGCGGCTACCACAGCGCGCTGTGAGGCTCGGCCGCAGCTATGCTCCTCCTGTATGGACAGAAGTCCGTACATGAGAAGATAAAATAGGAACCTTGTTACATCTTCTAGCTAATTCTGACTGGGAGGAGTTAAAAACAAACTTTATTAGAGAGATTGCCCTGGATAGGAGTCAAATGCAGGGGTAGAAATAGAGAAACAAATCAAAACAAATAAAGAACCACCAAGGTGTAGTGGCACAAAGCTATAGACCCAGCACTCAGGAGGCTGAGGCAGGAGGCACAAGGAGTACTGTGAGTTCAGGGCCAGCCTGGTCTACACAGTGATTTCAAGTCTAAGCTGAGCTATAGTGAGACCTTGTATCAAAATAAATAAATGAATACACACACACACACACACACACACACACACACACACACACAAATTCTATTAGAGGAGTTAGTTGACCACTTATCATTTGACAACTTGCGCCATTTATCCACTGTTACACTAAACAATGTGCTGAAAGATAGATGGACTCATACCTCTGAGCCTCCCAGTGGTAGTGTTCTGACAGTGTCCATTCTTGTTTAAATCTTTGACTGTTCGAGATTGGGATTATATGATATATTTTATTTTAGTCACTGATGTAGCCGGAGAATTTGTATTGCATTTATAGCATCAACAGAAGAGAAGTTTTGATACCATTTATGCATGCCAATAAGGCATGAATGATTCTTTTTCTACAGAGAATGGAAATTGGAATTAATTATATTGTGAAAGAACATTTGGTTGTTTTCAGTTTTTACAGATAGTAAATAAAACTGATCTGAACTTTTTTTTTTTTTTTTTAAGTGTTTGGTACAGGATTTCACTACACAGCTCTGAGTCATAGTGCTCCTACTATTTTCATCCACCTCAGCACTGGGATTACAGGTGAGTGACACCACTTCAGGACTTGGTGGGTGGCTCAGTGCACCTAGGGGTGGGACTGTGCAGCATGTGGTGCAGGGGATTGAACTCCGGTACCTTGTGTTTGCCTAAGCAGGAGCTTAGTCCCCTGAGCTATCTCACTACTCCTCTGAACAACTTTTGACAAGTCACTTTATGGACATAAATTTTTATTTTTCTTTGGCAAATCTAGAATGGAATTGCTGAGTGATGAGGTAGGTATGTGTTTAGTTTTATAAGACTTTTCGGGATTTTTTTTTTTAAAACAGTTGCACCACACTATATTCTCACCTAAATGGTATAAAATTTTTGCTATTCCGTACTTTTCCCACTTGGAGGTGAATTAAACTTCAAACAGTAGACATTTATAAACTGGTGTGTTATGCAATGATATCCAAAATTTGAATGATGCTAATTTTGCATACATTTACCTTTTAATATGCCATAACACCTTGGTTCATGAATTCTTCTATTTGTAACAATTAGGTCTGCAAACAAAAATGTTGGGCAGAATTTTGCTACTGTCCACAAAGGCTGTGCCTGGTGACCAGCATGTCCAGGCCCATCTCCCCCACACAAACACAAATGCAAGCATCTTCCCCCCAGTCATACCGTAAATGAAGTTTGTATGCTTCGGCACCACTGTATTTACTGCTTGGCAAAGAGTATGTTTACATTTTGTTCATTTTCATTGTATTGTTTTACCTTACAAATTACTGAACTCAAAGAGTCTATATATTTTTTTTTCTTAATTTTGGGGTTTTATTTTTCTTTTCTTTTTAAGATGCTACACAGTTGAACAGAATTGGATTGGTCTTTTATGGCATAAAATTACTTCACAGTCAGACTCTCCATTACCACTAGACAGATTCACTGAGGAGCCCTCCTGCCCTGGCCACCCTGCCAGGGTGCTCACTAGCACCCTCACTCTCTGCCGCCCAGCTCTTCTGCCCTGACTCAGCCAGGTCCAATGGGGAGTCAGGACAGGCTAGGCCTATGTGGTGGCTACCAGGTGGTAGACAAACCTAGAAGCCCAGCTGGTCTTCTCCATTAAAACAGGGGAACCAGAGTTGACTGCTCCTCCTTAGGACAGCTGGTACTGACACCCAGAACACTGGCGGATGTTCTCTGCTCTAGATGACCACCCCCTAATGCCCCGAACCTCCAGAGACAGAGCTCCAGCAGCCCCAGCCGCTGGTGGTCTCTGTAGCACTGATGAGGTTTAGGTTGCAACAGTAACTGTACTCTTGTGACAGTAAGAACATATGAGATGAAATACATTAAGTAAGTTAAATATGCATTAAACATCTCAAATAGCAGTTCAGTCTCACTACACGAACCAAAGGTCATTTAGCTTGGTCCCTTCAAGAGAACAGAGTGCGGACTTCGATTTCCAAAGCGCTGGGTTGGTGGAGCTGCACCTCTCCTCCAGACAGGCACCTTGGTGCTGCCGCGGCGCAATGCTTTTCATCAGTCCCAGGGAACCAATGGCTTGCACAGAACTGAAGACCAGGAAAAGCAGTCTGGGTGGGAGTGGGACACATGGGGAGCTGCGGACACGGCTGCGCACCCCACTGCACTGTGCTCCAGCTCCCACAGGCCAGCACCCACAGGTGAGGACGAGTGTCTTGTTTTAAGAGGTAATCCAGCAACATGTACCAAGGCCTTTCAAATGAGTTACAATATGCCCTTGTGGCATTAATCACGTTTTCCCTTATCATTAACAGAGATCATTCATTTCTCATTTACTATACATTTTTAACTTTCTAAAAGATTGTTATATTTGTGTGTACATCTGTGTGTGTGCACGCGCAGGGAGGGGTAATTTAAAGGCAAGACCTGTGAGATGTCATCATACGTTAATTTCTTTTTACACATGGTTATGATAAATTTAAATTCCATGATATGGTGGATCCATCAATCCAATTTGCCATCCTTTGCATGCTGCCTTTACAAGGCAATCTTCCCTCTAATGACACCAACAATAAAGAACAAAACCACCAGAGCCAGTAACCGAGTGCTGAGCCCTTCTTCCTTCCCAGCTGCAGCAAGTGCTGCCAGGGGCTGGGGCTCTGCACCGTCTTCCTCATCCGAAGTCCATCTTCTTCCTTGAACTGCTTGTTCTCCTCCCGAAGTCTCTGGACTTCGGCTTGCAGCCTCTTACATTCTTCCATCACCTTCTTAACTTCGGTATCATCCAGGGAGGAAGTCAGAGATTTAGACACTGATGGTGTTTCTGTCTTTGACGCAGTTGTAGATATAATTTTATTTATTTCTACATCATG
>NW_004524813.1:2048317-2054750 GCF_000260255.1 Octodon degus
GGGCGGCGGGAAGCCGAGTTAATATATTTTGGATGAGCAAGTGTCATTAAATTTGATGGTATCCAATTTATTAACTTTTTATTTTACTATTTCAGTAACCCAGATAAAATAAACTTTTCTTTCTCTCAGTTTAAAACTATATCCTTCTACACTTATGATTGTAAGTTCCTAGTATTCACATGCAATAATATAACTTATTTCAAATTAAATCTAATGCAGTATGTTAGGAAAGTACTTTTTAAAATTTCAAATGAACATTCAGAATTTTGGCAGTATGTTGAGAAAAGCTTAACTTTTCATCTAGGATGATTTTATAATTTTGGGAAATGATAAAATGATTGCATCACTCTGGATTCCCTTTGGGATTCCCGATCTGTATGTCGCCAGCATGCTGAACTGATTGTGGAAGCTTGGCGTCATCGCAGTAGGAGACACCAGACATCCAAATATGTTCCTTATTTTATACACATTTTTGAATAAAGTTATAAATTTCAAAAAAATAATATTCATGGATTACATTTTGTATTGCTTTAATTTAGAGACAAATATGAAGAGATTTGAGCTTAAAAAACATTGAGTTTATAAAGATGTTACTCTTATATTTTTTGTCTTTAATTTTCCTTTGTAATATTTTCTATTGAGAATAAAGATCTTGCTCATGTTTTTAACAAATTAACTCTGAATGGTCTTGGTTTCAACACGATTAGAAATGAACCATTATTTTTTTTCATTTATGTATTTGGTACAGGGTCTCACTACGCAGCTGGGACTTGTGATCCTCCTGTTTTCAGCCTCCCCTGCACTGGGATTACAGGTGCGTGCCACTATGCCTGGACTCGGTCACCGGCTAAGTGTCCCCCAGGGTGGGGCCGGTGTGGCATGGGGGACCAGGGATCGAACCCTTGTCCTTGTGCTTACTTATGTAAGCAGGCACTTAGTCTGCTAAGCTATCTCACCAGCCCTAGAAATGATTTTTTTAAACTATTCATCTTTTATTTTTGGCATTATTTGAGAAAAATGTACTACATTTTTGTATTTTAATTTTCTACATTGTAGTTTTTTCTAAACTTAGTACTCCAAGTCTATGTATGAAAACAACACATACAGGTACACCAAAGTTCTACACAATAATGTTCAGAGAAGCACATTTTTGTAATAGACAAAGTAAAACACTTCAAAAGTTCATATGCCAATGAATGGAGAAATAAATTTGGTGTACTCACCAAAATGTGATTCAGAAACTAATATAAATAAAGTATGACACACAGCAAGACGGACAACCTCACCCCTTACTCCATTCATGCTGCTGTAAGCAACACATTTGAGGCGGGGTGGGGATAAAGGACAGGGATTATCTCCCGGATTTCTGGAAGGTAGGAAACTCACCGTCAAGGCAACGTTGGGTGTGGTGACCCAGCGTTAGGTGTGAGCTCAGTGCTGAACTCTGACCTCACAGTGTGGAAAGTATGTCCAAGGCGAAAGGCCCGACAGTGTGGAAAGGCCCGACTCCTGCTTCTGTCAGCTTCTAGTGCAGCTTGGAAGGCTGCACCTTCCGCACTTCCTCATCTCCTGAAGACTCCGCCTTTTGTTACTATCATGTTGGATTTAGATTTCAACCTATATATTTTGGGGCACATGTAGCCCATAGAAAACAATCTAACAAATTGCTAAGTAAGAGTGCCCAGACAGAATATAATTTTACTTACACAATATTCAAAAGATTCAAAAACAAGAAAATGACTAACGTTGAAAGAGGAAGGAGAGCAAAGCACATGAAAGACCTCTGTGTTATGGACTGCGCACCCCCCACCTGCTTGGGGGTTTCTCAGGCAGGCTTTCTTCATCTTATGCTACAATATTCAACATATCCAATGGACTACTGAAAACTAAGGAAAGGCATTACTACTTCCGAATACACCTACTTATCAGCATCCTCAGACGAGCTACCCGAGGTCTTCCTGCCACACTTCCTACAGTCGTTCGTGTGTATTGTTCCCAGAGATGTGGCTCTAGCCGGGCAGGGCAGGGCATGCAATGGCGTGCTAGGGCCAGCCTCAGAACAGTGAAGACCCCTTAAGCTGATTTTAACTGAATCTTTCCCTGCAAAGCTATTCCCATGGATAAAACCTAAATGCAGTCTCTGATGCCAAGATGTTTATAGTTCATTTCCAAAGACTTTATCTGATTGTTCAGAGGAGGCAATGACACCCAGAGTATAAGCTGACCTGACTCCACCAGCGAGTAATCACATTATGAATTTCTGTTAGTTCTACACTGAGTCCTGAATCTGATCTACACTTAGGCTGTGCGCAGTGCAACTGTAGACACTTATCTGTCATTCCTTTATTTTATTTAATACATTACTGCTGAAGCTGGTAATTCCCCTGTTTTAAAGTAGTAGTAGTGCTCAGTAATAGGCACCTCATTATCAGTCATCACAGTTGTTAACTATTAAACATAACAGTGCTTGTACTTTCTAGTGTCAAGGTTAAGCCCACTCAACTGCTTTCAATTTCTCAGTTTATTCCCGATAAAAATCCTAGAAACTGCATTTCACAGGATGATGGGAAATCTCAGTTCCTACTTTACGAAGAGAGTGAGATTTTCAGAAATGGAAATTTACTAACTGGGAGAATGTTTCTTATGACCATTATTGATAAAGCTTACCTTAATTTGGGTCTCGTAGGGTCAGAGACTGAGACATGTATTAGAGTACACCAGTCCCTTCAGTATTTGCTGGTAGATGAAATTTTCAGTAAAAACCAACACCACATGATGATGCGATGATGTAGTTTTGCAACGAGGCAGACTTAGCAAAAGCCTAAATTGTGTAACTGCTATACAAAGTTGAAGCAAGGATACCACAAATTTTTATCACATTTTTGTCAGTAATTTGTTTGTGAGTTGCCTCAGACTGGGCAGAATTTCTCATATGAGTCAGCTTCTATCATGCCAAAGATCACTTTCCAAAGAAGGAATGATGGGTCAGTCATTTCTAGGCAAACTCCCAACCCTGTGGCTGGCAGCAGGGGTACAAACGTCTTACAGCAAAAGTGAATAGCTTCATTTTGAAGTTGATACATATAGGAAAAGTAGTAATTGATGTTTCTCTCATAATGATACAAATATACTGTATCTATATTACTAGTTCTGGATAGAAAATGGCTAGTGCAAGAAAAAAATATTAGCTAGGCATGGTGGCAAGTTTGAGGCAGAAGGACCACTTGAATCTTGGAGTTGAAGACTAATCTGGGAGACAGAGTGAGATATTTACTCAAAAACCAGAGCAAACAATAGCAACAAAAACAATAAACTAAACACAATTAAAACTCTTTACAGAAAAGCTTGCATTATTTTTATAATCCAAGATCATTTATTGCCTATTTCTGATTAGCAATGAAGGGCTATTTAATTAATTCTCCTAGTGTCTAATGTGTGATTAAATCATCGATGACGGCAACACTTGAAATCTGTCACAGCCACATAATCAAATAATCCACACAATAAAAATGATGTTGATATTCTTGAGCAAAGTATAATATTCATATAGTTTGACTTACTGATTTTGTAAAACATTGTATTCCTTTTTGTCTATGCATTGTACCACACTCGCCATCCATCAAACACAATATCTACAAGAGATGAAATATACGCTCCTTGGGGCCAGCAAGATAGCTCAGTGAACTAAATATCTGCCTAGGCAAGCGAGGGACCAGGTTCAGTCCCTGGTACTGCATGCCGAGCTGACCCCGCCCCATGGTGCGCTGAGCCAGCAACTGAGACTAGGCATGGTGGTGCACACCTACAATCCTAGTGCTGGCAAGGCTGACAATAGAAGGATCACTAGGAGTCTGAGCTGTGCAGAGACCCTGTACCAAATACATACATAAATAAAATAAAAACGTTAAAAATAAATACGTGCCTTGGAACTCTTCTGGAATAACTAATACTGAAGATGTGCAGAGGTTGGACTCTTATGAACTCATCAGCCAGGGTCAGCAGTCATAGGCAGTCCATAGCCCTGGTGACAGCTTCTGTCAGTGGCCTGATGGACTTCCCTGGATTTTGTTTGTACAGAGGAGATTGACGAGTTACTGTACTGTGAGTGAAGGCTGTTGTCTCTGCTCATTTTACCAAGTGAGCACTCATTGCCAAAATGAGAGAACTCATTCTTTCAGCTGCACGCTATTTGCTCATTTGTGTCCAGAATTTCTGACTATAAAAGGACAGCCGTGGAACGGGATGACAATTACACAGCCTGTCAGCGAGTCACACTTTCCCTCTGATCTGACTCTTGCAACTGTACTGCACTATAAATTTGGCAGCACATGCTGGGTTGGAAATTTTATTTTATTTTACATTTCTGATGAAAAGCATTCAAACATTTCCAAGGTAATATAGGAAGGGAGTTTACAGTCCAAAGCAAACTCTAGCTCATTCTAAATGTGAAATGCTTTCACAAACTTTCAAAACCTTTCACCATGTATGTTACTGTATTCTCCCAATATATATTTTTATTAATATATGTTTTTAAAAGATATATAATGATTTCACTTTGTGAATGGATTGTACCAGGCATATTAGGATAAAGGTTTAATAAGACTGATTTAAATGGGCCCAGTTTAGTCCTTCCTTCTATTCGGAAATTGAGTCTTGCTAATGACAGCATTTTCAGTGTTTAGCAGCTAGCAGCGGGACATAGGCTTGGCTGGCAATTTCAGCAATGAAGTAATGACAGAAAAGTGGCCTAAATTCAGGAAGTGAGCTAGCAGCGCAATTCAAAATACCTTCCCGGCAGGAAACAGTTTAACACGTTCGCTCTGTTCACTTGACTGCGTGGTGCTGTTGTATCAGCCACTTAACTCAAAGATCACCCAAAAGCTTCTCCCTCCCCTCTAACGAGGAGGCAGCAGGTGCAGAGAGCAAATTCCTCTCCTGATGTGGAAACATGACATTCAGCGGAGCTGGCAGGGACTCAATCAAACAATGGTCGTGGAGAGCACCGCCCTGCAGAAACGCTGCCGCCCGCCTCCTGCCCTCCAGCGCGCGCCGCGCTACTGTTCCGCGTGAGCTGCACACCGATTCCAACCGTGCAGGCCTAGCAGCAAGGGTTCAAGACAATGAGCGCGTGTGCCAGAGAGGCATTGTACTGCCCTTCAGAGAACCTTCCGCTCCTAGAGGCGCTCCATTTGGGCAGTGCACCCCAAAGGCAAAACAGAGGACGCACAGGGGTTAATCTCCAGCTTCGTCGAGTCGTGCGGCTGCGGGGTTAAGTCTGAGGCGTCGCGCCGGTGCCAGGCTCAGGCCTAGATCATTAGAATAGCCAAAAGTTCCGATATAAAAAGCTCATCGCTGCAGGGAGGCCTGTCAGATTCCTTTACACAGCCTGTCACTTCCTTGGAAACATAATAATTAAGATGTCGGGTATAACTGCTTCTGCCAGAAATATTTTTAGATTTCAGCCCATTTCAAAAACTCTAAATTCAAGGAGAAAATTATTAAATGCTGCACGACAAACTAAGGGAAGTATGCTCACAGGTTTGTTCTGTCAAAAGGAACGACGCTTCACGCAAGTCTCACGACAGTAAGGAGAGAAATGCCTCGACTTGAATTAAAAAGAAAAGGGTTGGCACGTCGGTTTGATCAGAGCGCACCCAGATGCGGAGAGAGAGAGAGATTCAATCTTAATCAAAAACACTTTCTCAGCTGAAAAGATTGACACAGTTTTGAACACAGGATGACCTTACCCCCGCCTTCCGATAATGCAAGTGTCTTTTCCGATCGATCGTCTGCACGACTCGTGAACAGCACAGTACGTGCAGCGGCTCGCCCGCCCGAGGACGGCGCTCAGCACGACTTCTCGCTGCGCAGGGGAGGCGCGCAGGACGCCCGCGTCGCCGCCGGCGTGCTAGAACTGCCTGCGAGTCGCCTCCAAGATACCTATCGCTTAAAAGGAAAGGTACCCTGATAGCGAAGAGGAGAACTGGCGCTCAATAGGTTAAAATCCTTAAAAGGAGAGGCTGTGGCTTTTCAAGAGTAAATGTCATTTATTCCACATTTTCTTAGTAAAAACTCTCAGTATGCACCAAGGCAAGGGTATGAATTTAATTGTAATGAGTTATATCTATACAAAGACAGCAAAATTTCTTTTTCTGGTTAGTATTAGGACAAAGCATAATTATAGAGGACTTCAGACTCAAAAAGCACTTGCTTTCAACTTAGCGTCTTCCATGTGATATGCAGGGCTGTCGCCTCTCACGACACTACGTCATTTACCCCTTCAACTATCCCCCGTGGCCTGTATTGTCCCCATTGTCCATTGTTACATGAAGAATCTTAACTCATCATCACAGTTAGTGTGCTGATTCTGTGAATTGTAATTGGCTCCTTTTTTCAATTATCTTTCTCTAAAAATTACACACACACACACACA
>NW_004524813.1:2055641-2068993 GCF_000260255.1 Octodon degus
AGCCAGCACAGTCCTTTGCATGTAGAGCTGGCGCTTCTTTGACCGCGTCTCCCATCAACACTCTGACAGCTGCGTTGATGACGTATCACTATTTGCCTAGAAGCAGAAACTACTTTAATTTCTAAATCTGCTCACGTAGCATGATTCCACAACACTTTCCTCCATCCAACAGTTACCAAAATATCATTTATTTATGTTCTCATTTGTTTTGAAAGCTAGCAATACTAGTTTAAATATACTTGTGCATATATAAGGTTTTACATATATTTATACATATAAGGTTTTAGTTGGATCAATGGGGCTTGAAATATTGTATTTGTTATATCTTTAGGCATGTGTTGTTTTAAATTGAATTTTAAATTATAACTGCAATATGTGCTCTGGTTTAATAAAATCTTACTCAATTTTTTGAAGGGAGCGTCGTATTTACTTTTTCAAGATTCACTTAGAATTCCTAGATTAACACAGGTTCAGAATAATATCCACGATTTCCCCTAAACACTCACAATGGTGCCAATCTCAGCCCTTTGGAGTGTGCTTCCTTTTTATAAGTTCAGTAATGTTAAATGTAGTAATTGATTCAGCTGTTAAGTTTTTCAACGGTGTGTATGTAAAGTGTAAATGCTTACTCTACAGTTTTAGAAGTGCTGCAAACTAAAATTCTTGACACTTCCCTCACCATAAATAATTAATTCTAATAAACTAGCTGTATAAAACTTTATTTTTATCATAAATATCTATTAAAGTAGATAAGTCAAATCATTAATAGGTACTCTTATTGTGTATGCTATACCTATAAAGATACAGCATAAATGTCATATCTAAAATCTCACTGTACATATTTGAAAAAAATATCGCTAAAGGAGTTGTTTCTCTTTGAAAACTGGCATTAGCACATGCTTCTAGCAGTCCCCATATTCATCACGGGGAGTCAGTGCACGTGCTAACTGTGCCAGTCAGGGTCTTACTAGAGGAACAGCTATAACACGAGGTGCACAAGTGCGTAAGAAAGGACACGACCGGCTTAGGACAGTCAGCAGAGTCGGACGAGGCGCGCGCAGAGGGCGTCTGCACCCTGGAGCCCGACGGATTCAGTCCGAGGTCCGGAGCTCCTGCGGTGTGCGTGCAAGTCCGTGTCCGGAGGCCGACGGGTCTGCAGAGCAAGGCTGAGCAGGAGGCTGCACCCGAAGGCTGTAGGACCCAAGGCAGGGGCTGAAGAGCGTGCGCTCGAGCCAGGAATCCAGTCCCAGCGGAGGGAGGGCCGAGACTGCAGCGCCTCCAGAGAAGTGGAACACGCCATCCTTCCTCTGTTCCCTTTCATATCCTCTAAGTGATGGGCCTCCCTTGGGTGCCCCTCTGCACCTATGGTGTGGAGCTGCTGGGCCAGTTTAGTTGAGCTTCTAACCTTCTCAGGTTGACACAGCCCATCAACTACTACAGTAACACATGTTACCTGCTACTTCTTAGCTTCCCTTTACTCCATCGCCGGATAATGTTTCCAATTTGCAGAAGGTCTATCTCTCTGGGTCCTACTATTGAAAGGAGTTACTGCAAACTTTACTTTATAGATGTTGGAGTATATAGTCAATTTACAATCAGATTGTTCACTAGAAGCACAAAGTCACAGATCGTTTTTTGTAATGTGAGAGCACTTGTGCTGTGTTCTACTCTTTCTTACGCAAACTGTCAAAATTAGGAAAGCTTCTTTCTATTTGCACTCACAACTCTTTTCCTAAATTTTTAGTTTAAGACTACAATTGTTCAATAGCAGCTGCAGTTGGTAGTCTATATCTCTGCCACTTCCAGTCCGTGATAAAAGGGTGAATTTCAATTTATTTAACTTTGAGTCTTCAGCAGGTGAAACAACTTAGAATTTAATTAGAGGAGCTTTGTATTCAATAAATAAAATATTTGCATTTCAAGAGGTTAACTGATTTGCCTCAGGAAATAAAGCTGCTCTTGACAACAAAAGAGGCAGTAAAGTAGATGTTGGAAACAAAGATATTGACAGCTACGCATGATTTCTCACTGTGGCTAGTGGTAGCCAACATCACAAAACAGCACTATGTATGTATGTATGTATGTATGTATGCATGTATGTATGTATGTAGTTGTTACAGGGTTTAGTCACACAGCTCAGACTCATGGTGATCCTCCTGCTTTCAGCCTCCCGAGCACTGGGATCATAGGCATGCGACACCATATCTGGACTCTGGCTCAGCCCAACATGAGGGACTCTGGCCCAGTGTGTGGTGCCAGGTATCAAACCGTGCTTTAGTCCACTGAACTATCTCCCTGGACCCAACAGTACTTTTTACATAAAAGATTATCTGCAATTTATGTATGCAAGTAGTCTGTGATTAACTAAATTAAATTACCTGCCCAACAATCTCTGTATTTCTGTTAAGCTCACTCGACTATCATTTACTATGTTAGATGAGGGAGTCGTTAATTTAAATAGTAGAATGTACTAAGTACAAATAGGAAGCTACTTTTTCTTCCTTAACTACTAAAAGTGTTGTGTGTTGAGGAAACAGCCCTCAATTCAGTTCAGTCCTGAACTGAATTAACATTTGATAGTTTTCATTGATAAGTATGTCAGTTTAATTGTACCATGTTGCTTATCTAACAAATTTAAATACACTAATCCACAGTTGTTACAAGGAAAATTTTAGTATAGTGGATAATAGAGAACCTGAGTAATATTTATCCCTAACTATCATGATCCAGTTGAAAAAAGTATGCCTTGTATTATTTAACTATAAAAAATTTGTGCTGTGCATTAGTTCTATTCAATTCCATTTTACTGCTTCCCATTGAGGCAAAATATGGGATAGGAAAACTCGTTTTGTGATGGATTCATAGTGCAACATGTAAATGTGACTGTCCATTATGTTCTTTTGTGCCAGTCTTTATAACATTTCTAGCACTGGAGAAGAGATTAGAGAAAGAACAGGGCTTTGTAATCTAGGCCTAATCCAATTTCATCGGTTGAAACTTTGCACTCTGAGCTCGTGTGGGAAACACTTTCGCTCCTGTTCTGGTGGTGCTGTGCTCACTGCCTTTTTTGCCTGGTCCCTGATGGCCTGCTCTGATACAGGGAGCTGAACCACTTGCCACTGAGGTGTCTCTCACAGTGCTTTTTCTTTTTGACTTTCATGAAGTGAGGAAATCAGATACTGCCATTAGACCTTGTCAGTGAAAGAATTTCTAAAATTGTTGCTGAGGATTTTCCCTTTGGGCTTCTCAATAAAAAGGAGAGCTTATGATTTTAAAAGATTGTAAAATTGTTGCAAGCTTCGAATCTCTAACAACTTTCACCTAAAGGTCGCTGCTATACTGCTATGATAAGGTGGCTGAGAAGAATCTAGCGAAGAAAAACAAAATGGTCCTTGAACACCTGTCTGGTTATACATATATTCATAAGAATTTTTCCTCCCATGGAAAAAAACAAGTTATTACTATTTTAGATGTGTGAATAACAATACTAATCTGAATTAATTTAGATCTATCTTTATTTACAGTGTCAGAACCTATTTGACAGGAAGCTCTGTAGCTCTTCCAAAAACTGCTAAGTACCAATGCTAAAATGAGCACAGCTATGCACGACACAGTGCCCTGTAAACACAGTGCTGGAGCCTTAAGACTATACAGTCCAGTGCTGTCACAACTGTGCTGGTAAAATCTTAAGCATTTTTGTGTAAGAAGAGGTTTTTCTAAGAATGCATTCCTTAGACGTTTTGCACATGACCACTTATATTTCTGAAAAAACAAGGCTATGATTAAGCCCAATATTATAATCATATCAAAAGTATTGTACTGAAATTTCATTAACATCCAGCATGGAGAGCTTCTAAGGTGATTTTCAGTAAATGGTATCTGTTAATATTACTTTATTAATTATTTATTCATTTCTACTCCACATGATTATGAAAACAGTGCTTATTAAATTTGTCATTTGAGATGAAAGCTGAGAGCTGAGTCAATCATGACATTAGGTTTAAAAATTTCCAACAAAATTGAAGCTGAAAAGTTTTTTTCTTAAAATGATTATTTTTGGGTCATAGAGATGAAATCTGCATGACTTACTTGAGATCTAATATAAAGTTGAAGCTTAATAGAATTTAAGGACTAGTTCTCTAAGAACATGGAGAACTTGGTAGAAAGCCTACTTTTATTCTTAATGGAGCAAGAATAATTGAGTTTCAATAGAAAAATGGTCATAATTTGCTGTAGATGTTATTAAATATTACTCATTGATTTTGTATAGGTTATTCTACATGGTTAAAAATAAAAGTAACTTGACAGCAACCTATGTAATACAGATAAAAATTATTATAGTTTTCATGGAGATTAAGAGACAGATGGATTAAAGATGAATTATGAAGTTCTATTCAATAGTACTATCTGTTAGAGCAGAAAGAAATGTCTAATTGGTTCTCAAAGTGATTATAAAATAGCTTTATAGAGGCAGCTTGTATGTCTGGAGAACTCCAAAGTTAGGACTTTTCTTTGCACCCCTGAGGTCACCCATGGTGGCTCTGCAGCTGTCATCATGCCACAGAATGAATATACTGAATTACACCATACATGTTATGGGCACCGCTTGGGTTACCAAGAGAAAAAGAGAAAGAAGGAAAAATATTGGCCTGAAGGCCGAGCTCTACCACAAACAATGCCATGTGGAGAAAATACAAATGAAGAAGACTATCAAGGTGCGTGAAAAGTGAAACACCAAACAAAAGAATAATGAAAAGACTCCACAAGGAGCAGGACCTGCCTGCCTGTTGCACAGAGAAGGACGGTCTCCTGCAAAAGTACTTTGCAACATGATTAAACAGAAACAAAAAGAAAACACAGGAAAATGGGAAGTTCCCCTGCCCAAAGTTCGTGCTCAAGGAGAAATGGAAATATTAAAAGTTATTCGAACTGGAAAAAGACAAAAGAAGGCATGGAAGAGGGTGGTTACTAAAGTCTGCTTTGCTCGAGATGGCTTTCCAAGAAAACCATGTAACTATGAAAGAAACATTAGGCCAATGGGCTTATGTCTTAAGAAGTCCCATGTAATACATCCTGGGCTGAAAGCCACCTTTTGCCTGCCAATACTTGGTGTGAGAGAGAATCCTTCATCGCCACTGTATACAACTTTGGGTGTTATTGCCAAAGGAACAGTGACTGGGGTGAACGTGAGTGAGCTGGGCCTTGTGACACAAGGAGGCGAGGTTATCTAGGGTAGACATGCCCACGTGCCCAACAGTCCTGAAATGATGGCTGCGTCAGTGCAGTCTCACTAGATTGGCAGATGTTTCATACAGTAACTTCTTACATTTATTGAAGACTACAGACCAATCAGGAAAACCCTAACTTGAACACTGCAGAACCACCCTCATGATGACGTTCATCAAGAAAACTATTTATTAATTATTGCAAACACACTAAAATGGCCCAGTTTAACAAATTGACCTTTTATTCGGGGTCTGCTAAGGGCTTACATGTTAGTGAGATTGAACCATTCGAAAAAGTAAACATCAGTCTCTGCCTTAAAGAGCGGGCACTCAGCAACACACGTCTCTCATTCCTAAAAAGCCACCAGTATTTAAAGTCAGTGCAAACTTAACTTTGGGGTCTAGGGCTAGGAAATCTGATGAAGTTTATTCTACTTCATCATTTATCATTAGTCAAAAGAAAAAGTAACATTGGGCCAGGCAGATAGCTCAGTGGAATATGGGGCTGCCTGGCAAGTGCCAAGTCCTGAGCTCGATCCCTGCTACCACCAAAAAAAAAAAAAAAAAGTAATGTTTAAGTTTATTCTCAGTCTAGTCTATTTATGATACTTTAAGAATGGCATTAGAAGGCTGGAGAGATAGCTCAGCAGTCTAAAGCACCTGTTTATATAAACTTAGGTAAGCGCAGGGAGTGCGGTTTGATCCCTGCACCACATGTCACACCAGCCCCCTCCCCAGGGCAGGCTGAACCAGCCACAAAAAAAAGAAACACCAAGGGAATGGGGTTAGAAACTTTATTTAGACAGCGCCAGTGTAGTTGCCCTGATGCCCTGCAAACAAGCCTTGTTCGTGGTTAAGTCATACCAGGAGGTTGTATGTCAGGTGCGCAGCCTAGACTTGTGATCTGAATTAGATGGGCCTAAACATATAAATAAACAGCATTGTATGGGGCCCTTAACCTTCAGGGCTCTGCGGCTGCCGCTGCGCACAATTCCACTTCACATCCACACAATTCCTTGCGTGGATGTTTCTTGGGATTCCCGTCTTTGATGAAACATCCGGGCTGAATAACAGATTTTAAGACAAGGATTACTGGATGTCCATTTTACTAGATTAGCTGAGCACTGTGATAGAAAACGCCTTGCTTTTTGAAATTACATTATTTCACTTCAATTAAATCATATTTCTAGAAGTAAAAATACAAAGAGAATATACAAAAGATGTTATGGCCCTCCTGAAAATCTCAAATATAAGTTGAGTAGATGTGATATTTACTTATTTGGTTTCCTTGAAAAGCAGAACACAATAGAAAATAAAATTCCTCGAAAATCTCACTATTAATTCATGTATCTTCTTCAGTTTTAGATGAAAAGCATTTCTATGGCTTGTGTGCTCACACACATAAGCACCAACATGGAGATACACCTCTTTGTATACGTGTCCTTTAATTCTTATAATTTTTTACACCACCATAAATTTAAACTGTAAGCACAACTTCCTTCAAATGAATCAACATATTTACCTTATATTATCCCTGAAGTATTTTTTTTTAAATTCTGCAATATTTTTTGCTAGGTGTTAGCTACATTTCATTTTTCTTTTCTTATGTATTGTATTTTTTCCAAATTTTGAATATTTAAAAGTAGAACACTAATAAAATTTCATAGGTAAATATGTATATAAATCTTTATAATTTCAGATGTGAAGTTAAGATAGGATATTAACCATAATACTTTAGGAAGAATTGATAGAGAAATAGATGGAAAGAACAGGTAAATATGTATACTAGCATGTCTTCTTAGCTTAACATCTGATTTTGATGGATTTTCATCATGTGCTCAAGTGATAGTTTATGCTCATCCAAATTTTCTGTTAATAAACTATATCTGAAGAGACAAGTTTCTTTAATCATGCATTGCAAATATTTTTTTCATTGCATACACTTTTAAAATATTTTAATTCAGGGGGAGCCGAGGCTCCGGAGCAAGATGGCGGCGCAAGTGCTGCGCGCCCTGCGGCCTCCTGCCCGAGTCCTCCTGCGGCCTCCTGCCCGAGCTCCGGAGCCTGACATCTTCCAGTAGCAGACCTCGAGAAGACAGCTGGTTAAAATCCTTGTTTGTCAGGAAAGTGGACCCAAGAAAAGACGCTCACTCCAATCTCCTAGCCAAAAAGGAAACGAGCAGTCTGTACAAGTTACAGTTTCGCAATGTTAAACCGGAATGCCTAGAAGAATACAACAAAATTTGTCAAGAGGTGTTACCAAAGATCCACGAAGATAAACATTACCCCTGCACCTTGGTGGGGACTTGGAACACGTGGTATGGAGAGCAGGATCAAGCTGTCCACCTCTGGAGGTACGAGGGAGGCTATCCAGCCCTCATGGAGGTCATGAGTAAACTCAGAGGAAATCAGGAATTTGCACATTTCCGTAAGGCAAGAAGCAACATGCTTCTCTCCAGGAAAAATCAGCTGCTTCTGGAGTTCAGTTTCTGGAATGAGCCTGTCCCCCGCTCAGGACCTAATATCTATGAACTCAGGTCTTAGCAGCTCCGACCAGGAACCATGATTGAATGGGGCAATTACTGGGCCCGTGCAATTCGTTTTCGACAAGACAATAACGAAGCAGTGGGAGGATTCTTCTCTCAGATTGGGCAGCTATACATGGTGCATCATCTTTGGGCTTACAAGGATCTGCAGAGCCGGGAAGATGCACGGAACGCAGCCTGGCACCAGCACGGCTGGGAGGAGCTGGTGTATTACACAGTCCCACTCATTCAGGAAATGGAGTCCAGAATCATGATCCCGCTGAAGACCTCGCCCCTTCAGTAGAGCTAGAGAACGTGTCTGTGCCCACGTAAATGTGGGTGGCAAGTATTTGTCCTAAATTAATGTATATCAAGTGAAAAAAGAAATGCTGAATTATAAATGGCTGTACATAGCTTACGGGAGACCTCTTTTCTCGAAAGTTGATGTGATCCGGAGAGAGGAGCTGTGACTGAGTGGGGCAGAGCTCCGAAGGCCTCTGAGACTATACATTTCTCAAACCAACCTCGGAAGACACCCTTCTCTCCCTGCCCTCCAGGAAGAGAAGGTCCAGAGTCATACTGGAATCATGTCAGAATAAGATTCCAACCATGAAACAAAAAATCAGCCATTTCTTTATAAAAAGTGAATGCATTTTATAATCACAGATTTTGACAGATTTCTTATATCTGGATGAAATGCAAGTTCTGTCCTGTTTCTCAAGCAGTTTTTCTGAATTTCAAGCTACAAACTACTCTCGAGTGTACCTGGTACCTGAAGATGTTTGAATCCCCTCTCTCGAACCGGATGAGTGCACTTACCAGCGATTCGGTCTGCGCAGCACGCTGTCGCCCTGTGAGTGGGGGAAGGAGGCGCCAGCCTATGTATCATACATGATTTTTGAAATGAACACCTTGAATAGCACTAATTTTGTTTGTAATATTTTTCTATAAAGCAAGTAGTACTCAGAAAAGGGGCTTTATTTTATAGAGTCGTTTGTGACCTCAGACATTCTCTGGGTACTACCCTCGTAAGCTCACAGCATGGACTCCAGGGTCTCGTGCAGGGCAGTGCATGCTGCGGGGCCGAGCAGCAGAGAGCTGCGTGCTTTGTCTCACTCTGTGCGATTTCCTTTTTAATTTAGTGTGCCGATCTCCTGACTATAATCATGTTTGTGCCCGTGAACTGAAAAATGACGTCTGCCCCCACAAATTGAGGAATTGACATGTAAAATAAAGTGTGCAAAAGGCTTATCAGATGTTAACCTTTTACACGTGAATGGTTTCCTCCGAGAAAATACCAAAGTCAATAAAGTCCTCCTAATTTTCACATAAAAAAATATTTTAATTCAAATTACTTAGTTATCTCTAATAAACTCTTATAGAAAAGTATAAGCTCTACATCTAGTGGACGCATCGTCTCCTTCCCTGAACCTAAGAAAGCAAGCACTCACAGCTGAGCGATTCCAAACTACACTCCATTCAGTTTTTGCTTCACTGCCCAGACTGCATCGAATTTGATTTCCAGCTCTCTACGTGCGCCATCGTTATTTTCTGGTTTGCCTCTTGACAAGCGGCCCCTTTGCCTCTGGCCTTCCTCTGTCCCAGTGTGTGTTCGTATGCTCCATCTTTCTTCGCTAACATTCCTGTGGATTTGGTGTGGGCTACGTCATTCGCCTCCCTCCTGTGAACTCCTAGCCTGTATAGCTCCGAATGTGACTTTCTTTGGACATAAGTTCAACGTAATGAGGAAGTTATATACTGGAGTAGGGAGGGCCTCTAAACCAGTGCGATTCCAAGACGAAACGGGGAGGCGAGACGCGCGTACACACATAGACAGTCCCACACGGCGACCTCATGCTGCCATAAAGGAAGGCGCTGCAGGCAGCAGAGAGTCTGCACCCAGCCGGCCTTACACCCGCCCAAGTGAGCACGGTTCTTCTGACACCTTGATTTTGGACTTTGAGCTTGAAAAACGGCAACCCATTTATCTCAAGAAAAAGTTGATGTTGCTCTGAACTACTGAATTGGTGACATTTCACTGTGGCAGCCCTAAAAACGTTAAGTGGTGCATGATAATATTATCCGGAGAACACTGAGTGAAAGAGTTACACTATTAATCAAATAGCAGAAGTAGTAAATCCTGGAACTGTAATTAGACACAACCGTGACTACTGAGAATAAGCTGATAGCCACGACGTAGACTTCTTCCAAACAGCCCTGAGATGCCCCTTACAATCATTTCTACACTTTTCATATTTTCATGTGACATATAATCAACCAAGATTTATAACAACGTAAAGTTTTAGAAAAAATTTATTACTTGAATTAATGACTTTATCTTTAGATATAATAGTAAGAATTCATTAGTTGAGCTATATAATAATCGTACCTCATAGGATTGTATTTTATGATAAAGCTTACAAGTTAATTTTATTCAGAAAATATTTCTGCGTAGGTTACTAAATCATTAATTAAATGCCAGGTACTTTTAACCAGTTGAGAAGTTGGTCACTCTGATAAAAATGTTTTAAGTTTTTAAAATCAAAGTATGAAATTTAAGGGAAAATGTCATTTTTGTTTATTGTCTTCTAACATATTTATACAGGTGTTTTTTAATAATGTGACATATCCAGTCATTTATTTTTTATTGTGTTTTATACTTTTTATGTGTATTAAAAACTGAAACCCAAAATGCAGTATCCTTCTACCAGTAGTACTTGTATGTGGGAGAAAATGAAGTGTACTTAAGTTTTCCAGGGGTGGATTAGGGTTGACTCGTGAAAATCTGGCATATTCAGGGTTTGGGTTAATCCTAAATTGTGTCCTTCGCTCTGAGCTATAAATCTTAATGATTGTGTTATAATAAATGCTGAGTGAATCTCACAATTATTCAACTTTTAAAATGTCTTATCAAAAGAATTCAATAGGGAAGTTACCCAATGCCAGTTGAATCAGAGAAAAATCGGGTTTTGTTTTCATGACAAAACAAAGAATCTGAAAAGAAAAAAACTTCAAAGTTCAAAGAAGTTTTCCTTTCCCACCACCTCATGAAGAAACTTAGATTCAAAACGATGACATTTCTTGGCTAAATTCCCAGAATGTATTCGTGGCATAGTTTAGAATAAAGTCATACAGTTTTCTGGTCCTCAGATTCATGCACGCTCTACTATATTGCACTATATCTTGTGACCTCACTATGTTAGGAAAAGATTGCTTTTAAGCCTCTTGCCCTATAGCCTATGCAATGTGTATTTTCTATTTTCAGCATTGCTGTTTAGAAAGACTATTAATTTTTTATTATTCTTCCATCCGCCCTCCATCTTTTAATTGTGTACTTTTTCCTAGAGAATGCATTATGCCAAATGATGAATTTGTCTTTTATTAAGAATAGTCATCTTTTTTCTATTCCCACCCACTGTCCTTGAGTTATGGTCCCTAATTAGTCAGCTGGATGCCACCTAATTAACTGAACTTAATTTTGATCTGTGTGCTCACCGTGCTCTGCTCGAGTGAGCCAGACCCTTGGGGTGTGAGTGTCTTGCGGAAGCTAGCGAATGTGAGGAGTGACAGTCCACATAACGGTCCTGATTTTGTTCTTTTGTTCACAGAACCTTTTCCTGTGTCTGCATACAGAAGTGCTGCTTGGTGCAGCAGGCTCGGTACTGGTTTGTCTTTACCCCTGTGACACAAGTCAGCGCGTCATTGCCAAGCCTGACACAGTGCAGCGTGCCCGTGTGGCTCGCAGCAGACAGAGGCAGAGAGTGTGTTTCCTTAATAAATGCATTTTATAGGCATAAAGCACAGAGGAGAAGCTTAGAACCCTTAATTCTTCTTACAATTTTTTATTCTCTTTCCGTTCTTGGAAAACATATTTTAATGAGAGTAAAATGTTGTTTCAGGATGCAGAAAACATATTTTAATGAGAGTAAAATGTTGTTTGAGGATGCAGAAAACATATTTTAATGAGAGTAAAATGTTGTTTCAGGATGCATAGAGTTGGAGATTTCTCACTAATAGAGTAATGGTGCTGCCTCAATCTAAATTATGCACTCCGTTGTCAGAACATGTTCCTTGCTAATTTATTTGAAATGTGTAATCACATGACTATAAAAGTATGTCACCTGGATGTGGGTAGCAGCACTGGAAAAAAAAGATTGGGCCAGGGAGATAGTTCAATAGAATAAGCACTTGCCTGGCAAGCATAAGGTCCTGAGTTCAATCCCTGGTACAGAAAAAAAATCGTATAGATAATTATATATTTGAAATAAAAATTATATTTCAAAATACCAAGATTCTCCTCTGTTATTACTCCTGTGATTGGCTTACTTGAAATCTTATCTCTCTTTTCATAACATAACTGGAATCATCTAAGACAAGGAAAACAGTGTATTTTGGCCCCTTGAACAAATGTATCATAAACAACAAGAACCTTCTAAGAAACAGTGCATTTTCCAGAGCAGTATCTAATGTCACAGAGATTATTTAAGAATGTCAGAGATAGTATTATCTAATGCACACCAATGTTCAGTTTGGGGAAAATTAATCGTCTGGTAACACTACCTTTAAGCAGAGTGTTCACTAGTGAAACAAAGCACAATTTGAATCTTCTCATATTTATTCTGCCAAATACTTGACAACTTACAGAAGTTTCAAAAATCGTACAGCACGTCCTCTTTGTTTCCAGAAAAAAAAAAAAGTGTTTCTACAGTCTTGAAGACCTAATAACTATTCAGAAACCTTAGTGATTGGCCAGTGATTTGGCTCTGTGATTCCACTGTTCAATTCATTAATATAATTGATGCTTTTTTCAGGAAATAGTTAAGGTGGTTTTGCCCTTCACCAGATTAGCTAATGAATCTATTGAGGCCACCCAGAGGTGGGACTTCATGTGTGACTCAGACTTTAGCAAACTGAGCTCTAAAATTTTACCTAGAAAATTTTATCTTTGCTTCAACTTAAATTGATTACACAGAGGCTCTTCTAGAATGTGCTATTCTTCTGCCTGCTCACATATACTTACTACCAAAGACATAATCTTGCATAATAAAAGTAAAACGGGAAATGCAGACATAGGAAAAAAGAAAAAGAAAAAAATGTTAAATCTAGTCACACAAATTTAGGCCAATTTATCGTTTAATTTAAATGTTTACAGATTATTCCACCTAATTTAATGTTAGATATTTCACTAGCAGCACACAGCATTGTTTTTATTAACTAATGTATTACTCTTTATCAAAAAGCATGCATTTTCATTTTATAAGACATATATTCATAGTACTAATGTTTCATCATTTTGATGACAACCTCTTAATTGAGGCTCAGATAATTCACAAGCGTATTGACAAATATTTTTATATATTTCTATCATGTACTTCATGGATTACTTTTATATGAATTTGCAAAATAAATTTCTTGATTTAGTTACTTGTTTCATATTGCTTCAGTGAAAAGTTGTATCAGTAGATAAATTCACGGTTGGGGTATTAAAATGCATTTGCCCATTTTTACTTCTATATCTGTTTTCTTTCTTTCTTTCTTTCTTTCTTTCTTTCTTTCTTTCTTTCTTTCTTTCTTTCTTTCTTTCTTTCTTTCTTTCTCTCTC
>NW_004524813.1:2069093-2070196 GCF_000260255.1 Octodon degus
TTTCTTTCTTTCTTTCTTTTTTGTGGTATTGGGGATTGAACTCAGAACCCTGCACTTGCCAGGGAAGCACTTATTCTACCGAGCTATCTCCCCAGGCCCTACTTCTATATATCAATCTCTATTTCACATCACATCCACAATATAATATGCTACATATATTTTCCTTCATTGGTCAGCTAGATTTTCTTTTTTAATTGGATTTGGGTTTTGCAGGGTATCACTACGCAGGAGGGACTCATGGTGATCCTCCTGATTCCACCCTCCCCAGCACTGGGATTACGGTGTGTGCCACCACACCTGGACTCTGGCCAGCTCAGCCCATCCTGGGCATGGAGCCAGCGTGGCATGTGGCACAAGGGATTGCTCGCCTCATCTTGCCTAAGCAGGTGCTTTAGTGCGCTGAGCTATCTTGCTGGCCTGGTGAACTAGATTTTCAAAGCACTGTAAGTGCAATTGTGTCTTTAGCATATGCCACATTAATTTTATGCTGGAATATTTTACCAGATTTTTATTTTATTTTAATTTATTGATCATATTTTGCTCTTTCTGCCATATCTTAATGTGTTGTCACCTGCAGCATTCCATCCTAAGTGAACAAATTGTCGGTCACTCTCAGAATGATGATGACACACCACAAAAAGTTGGGTGCTCTCGGCCTTCTTCCCACTTCAGCACACAGAATGATTAAAAAGGTACTTGTTTAAAGGCTTATATAATAAAATTAATGGTTAATTATACAACAAGGATATCTTTTAAATGAAATTAGCATTTTACCTTCCTGTGAGTACATAACCTTGAAGAATACAGTAAGTATAAGCAATTTGATGCCATTTTCCCCATTATTTCTTTGGGTAAATCAATGCTGGAAAGAGGCAAGAGATGGCCTAATATTATTTAAAAATAGTTTCTATGTTAGATCTCTCCAAAAGCAAACTTAGAGCTACCCAGATGCTATCAAACTCAACTTTACACAGCGGTGACCAAAGAGTAGGAATTGGACACAAAGTATTTGTAGTTTATACCACCGTTCTTTCTCTTCTCTTCGCTTCGCTTCGCTCGGCTCAGCTCGTCTCGTCTCCTCTCCTCTCCTCTCCTCTCCTCTC
>NW_004524813.1:2071309-2079105 GCF_000260255.1 Octodon degus
CTCCTCTCCTCTCCTCTCCTTCTCCCCTCTCCTCTCCTTTTCTCCTCTCCTCTCATCACTCCTCTCCTCTCCACTCCTCTTCTCTCCTTTCCCCTCCCCTTCTCTCTTCACCTGTTTTCATTTCTTTTCTTTTCATCTGAGACCTTAGATGTTTTTATTTTAAAGAGAAAAAAATAAAAATAACAAAAAAATTCAAAACAAGATAGGAAATAAACAATGGTTATTGTATTGCATATTCTTATCTTCAAAATATTTGCCCAGATTACAAGAAATAGAAATGCAAAATTGATCAAACAATATAAGCACCAACTATTCTTTCAATGCACTAGTAGAAATGGCTAGTGCAGTCACCTTGGCATGTGTAGTCGTAGACGCACAACGCCCTTTCTCCTGCCTTTCTTCACACATTCAAGTTGTTCTTTCCATTTGAGCAGTTTCTTTTCTTTTCATTATAATAAATATTTTAAGCAGTTTTCTCACTTTTAGTGGCTCATCAATGAACACATCTTGAGTCAAATTCGTTGCTAAGGGGGCTGGAGAGATGGCGCTGTATACTAAGTGCTTCCTTGGCGAGTGCAAGGGTCTCAGTTCAATGCCTGGTTCCGTCAAAAACAAAAACAAATTTATTTCTATATTTTGAACAATATCATGAATATTACTTTCCTGAAACCACAAGGTTTAATACAAATAGTTACTGTACATGAAAATATTTAATGAAAGTTGATAAGGAATATTTTATGTTTCATTCCCATTAAGTTTTTTTCCATTACCACTTCAGTGACCCCCAAATAGAAGTTTTGGGGTTTAAGGGGTACTGGGAATCAAACTCGGGACCTTAAGCATGGCAGGCAAGCACTGTGCCACTGAGTTACATGCTAGGCTTTACTTAGTCACTGATAAGTGGCTATTTAAGTAAGTCATTAGCAGTTGATTAATGATGGACTTTCTTAGATAGGTAAGTGTTGCTGGTACCAGCTTTGTTTGAATACTGTACTTTCAACTTCACTCTAAAATTAATTCTGTAATGTAACTATTTAGAAATGCGTAACAATCATATATATATATATATATATATATATACACATATACGTATATGATAGCTATGTCATACCCTTCTTTCAGGTTCTTGCAGAAGGGAGCTAATACAATGTTTACACATGAAGGTCTGATTTATTCCACTTATGAGCATGTGGCCTCTAATTGCATCCATTTGCCAATAAAAGCCTCAAATTTATATTTCTTTATAGCTGAGTGATACTCCATTGTATTAAATAATTGTATGCTAATTTCTACTGGCTTATTGAAAGGAGTAGTTAATGTTTAATTTTTTTTTCTTTTTTTATTTAACTTTTTGTTTTGGGGGGTTTTTTAAAAGCAATTTTGGGGCCAATTTTGCATGCTTATATCTGGTAATCTGAGCAACTAATTTGAAGACAGCAATAAACAGTATAGCAACCCCTGTTGAATTCCTATCATTTTGCTTAGAGAAATTCTGTGCCATTTCAAATATTTTCCTTTTTTATTTTCTTTAAAATTTCTTTTTAAAAAATACATAATAAACAATGCATCTTATGACACTGCCTTTTGGAGAGCTAGTGTCAATGCAATTTTGTTAGACAATAGAAGAGAAAATAACTTAATCAAATACTATAGCAAATGTGCTTCAGGGGCAGGCGAGATACCTCAGTGGTCTAAAGTGCCTGCTTAGGCAAGCTTAGGCAAAGCACAGGGACCACTGTTCAATCCCTGCCACCACATGCCATGCTAGCCCCACCCCTAGGGCAGACTGACCTGGCCACAAAAATACAATCTCTGTGTTACAGGGGAATCTGGAGAGGTCTCAGTATGTTTTTTTCTCAGGGTTGCAATAAAGTGATTATTGGGCAAAGGAAATAGAGAATAAAAAAACTCATATAATTAAGCAATGAGTAACTAAGAGTTACGGTTAAAATTTCTAAGTTGTGTAAGATTTTTCACTTGTTAATGAAAATTGGAGACATATAAGATATAATTGTTGACTTGTATGCTATATTATTCAGCATAGCTTACTTTGCTTTGTAGCAGCTACAAAAATTTAATCCTGCCAACAGAGTACTACTTCCTAGTTTAAAGATGATTTGTTTTTGTCCAGCAAGATAGCTCAGAGGATTAAAGCACCCGCTTAGGCAGGTACAGGGACTGAAGTTCAGTCCCCAGTGTGCCATGCCAGCCCCACCCTTAGGGCACGCGGAGACAGGGATTGAGACTGGGCGTGTTGGCACCTATCTGCAATCCCACCGCTTGGGAGGCTGAAAAGGGGGAGGATCACTATGAGTTAGATCTGTGTAGTGAGACCCTGTAAACCCTATACTAAATAACAAAAACAAAAAAAGTTGATTTGTTTCATCAACCTGAAATCGTCAGTAACTAGAAATAAATGATAGCTTTTCTCCTTATCAATTTATAACTTTCTAAAACCTCGCTTCATTGGCCTCTGCATCTTGTGTGTTCAATCTGTCAGAATGCAAGGTAGTACAGCCACAGCCTCCAGCAGAAGTGACAGCTCTGCCACATGAAGTTTAGAACTAAAACAGAATCAAAAGAAGCTAGAAAAAATATATTTCCAAATTAAACTACCTAAAAGGCAGTGCATGGTGAAACAAGAGCATACAATTATTAAGAAAGATGTTCAAAGTAAAGACACCACAGACACTACGGTGAGGTCTTTCCATTCATCTCCAGCTTGAGCTTAGGAAGCAAGATGCTACTACGTTCAGAAGGAATAGCAGAGGAAATTTGTAATTTCTTAAAGAGCAGTCATTAAGTATGTTTGGGTACCTATTTTATCAAAATAAGTTCATGAAAATGTGTTACAAATCCAAACTGTTGAAGCATTTCAAAAAGTAAGAGAAAATAAGAATTACAGTTTTATTGGAAAAGATACACAAAATTAATCCACAAAGTTGAAAATGACCAGGTAGACTTGCATTATGTTTTGAATAAGACGCCAGAAATACACTTATAAGAGATGGAAGTACCAGACCATTGACAACACCTGCCAGCAGAAGAGCCCAGTGGTCATCGCACTCTATGAAGACACAGCATCCAAATGAAAGACAAGAATGCACTTAAAATGCAATAACGAAGTGAATATGGTCCATTCACTTTAGAATCTCGAGGAAAATGCACACAAGGTAAGTACAACCAAGGCGCTCAGGACATCTGGACAGGTTCTCCTAAAACAGCAAATGTTGCTGGGAATGTGAACTTTGTAAGACTTACATGGCTGGGATTGCTGATAAAGAAAAATTATATACTAATGACATTAAAAATGTCATTAGCATATGACTATAAACAAGAGAAACTATAACTAAACTTACCAAGGTAAGAAGTTTATATTTTAAAAGTTACTCACACAGCTATCCTAAAGTGCTTACATCTACTTCAACTTAGTGAAAAAGAATCATGCTTTCTATTTTGATTACAATGATGAAAGAATAAATAACCATTATATATCTATGCAGCACTACCAAGTTACTTGAAAACAAGCACATGAACAAACAAACAAATAAGCATATATGGTTAAGGTCTGACTTCAGCATCGGATAATCAGGAAAATGTCAATTAATAGAGATTTTTAAAAATTAAACTTATTATTTAATAATTTTGATTGTAGATATTCCACTGCCTACTCAGAATTATCTCAACTTTTCATTTAGTTATCACACAAGAAAGATTTTGGACATATTAATACAATGAAAGTAATAAGATGAAAAACTTCCTCCAAAAATTTCATATTAAAATATCAATTTCTTGGTAAGGACATAAAATCAGGGAATAGTACATAAGAAATATTTCTCTTCTATATCTGTGCTTTGTGTAATATTTGCTCTTAAAAAAAATCAAGTTTGAAGCTAAGTTACATTTTTCTTTTTATTTCTTTAGCGATACAAGATAATTGGTAAAAAAAAATCCTACACAGAATTTAAATTATTGACTTGCCTATTGGAATATGTGTTTCTTTTTTTGGAATATGTGTTTCTTGGAATTGGCATAATTCATTTGGATCACATATCACAGCTATTCTCTTTCCCATTTTTCCTGGAGTGAGATGAATCTTGGTACTTTTCAATTTACATTTCTCTTATGGTCAGAGATATTGAGTATTTTTTCATACGTTTGTTGACTATTTGTATTTCTTCCTCTGTGAGCTGTCTGTTCATTTCTTTTGCCCATTTCTTGAACATGATTAATTTTAGGTGATTTTTGTTTAGTTCTTTGTATAGTTTAGATATAAATCCTCTGTCTGAGGAGTAGTTGGCAATTGTTTTTTTCATTCTCTAGATTGTCTCCTTAGTCTACCAACTGGTTGTTTGCTGTATGAAGCTTTTTAGTCTGATGATGTGACATATAACTCTTGCGGGAATGACACTCTGTCTCTTGGGTTTTTCTTTTGCCATATGCACTTCTTAGTGAAATGTTGCCTATCTTCATACTGAGTAGTGTCTCTTACTTCCTACAGAGTATTTAATGTTACATGAGCTTTCTTTTTCTGTCACTGTCTCTGATAATTCAAGATTCCAGTGTTGTACAGTTCTCTCCAATCTCTTGGGTCTCCTGTAAATTTAAGTGGTGGACAGTGAAGTGACGCAAGGCCTGCCTGCAGAGCTGAGAGGTAAGATCTGCAGATGTCCAGTTCTGCTCAGCCTGCTCAGCAGCATTGCCCTGTACTCACAGAAGCTGCGATGGTGGATGCCTTGTGTCAACTTGAGAAGTTAAAAGCTTAACTAAATGGGCTCAGCAATTCCAAACCCGAGGGCATGCAGACCCCTCCGTAGGGTGTGGAAACCTGACCCTAGAGTGACTCATCACCTAAAGGACTAACAGGGATTGAAGGAAGGATGGAGCTTTCCATTTCTTCTGAGGAGTTCTAGTCTTCATGTCAGCTTGGACATCATCTCCTGGCTTCCAAGGCACACTATTCGGCTTCCGCCTTGGGTCCTCCAGCCTCCTGTCACAGACCCATCAGCCTCCTGATGTGGACGTGCACGGAACACTGCAGTGAGTGAGCTACAGACCTTGGACTGAATCATTTGGTCTCCAGTGTGCACGTGCCCTCTGCGCACTTCCTCATCCAACCCTGTGGCTGGTCATCATAAGCCAATCTTGTAATTTCTCATATATTTATACATCTTGTATTAAATCTATATCAATTTAGTAAAACCCTGATTGATACAGAACCCTGATTGATACAGATCTGACATGTTACATCTCTGAAGCACTGCGCTAGACATTTCTGAGGTTTTAATGGAGAATTTTATGCTCACATTTATGATTATATTATTAGACCACTATGATGGTGTATTAGTTACTCCTCTCTCGTTGCCGGGACAAATACCCATCACTCCAAATGAGGAAAGGAAAGGTTTATTTTGCTCACAGTTACTGGAGGTTTTCAGACACTGGAGGAGAGGCTGGGGCGCTGCCGTGTCCAGGATGACCCTCTGCGCATCTCTGAGAAATCACAGGCTGCCGGTTTAACAGCTCCTGCCTCTCCGGCCCCGCCCCTCGGCCCCATCCTAGCCCTCAGGCCCCGCCCCTGGGGCCCTGCCCTGCTCCTCTGGCCCATCCTAGCCCTCTGGCCCCGCCCCTCGGCCCCATCCTAGCCCTCTGGCCCCGCCCCTCAAGCCCTGCCCCTCAAGCCCCGCCCCTCAGCCCCGCCCCTCAAGCCACCCCTTGCTCCTGCAGCTGCATCTGCCCCATAACTTATGTGAGGCTTTGGGGGGACAGCTAGATAAAAACCATAACAGATGGGTAGAAAGATTACTTACAAATAAGTCCTTATCTTAGTCCCTTAAATCTGTATATATGTAAAATTATGCTCCAGAGTTTACAGAAAAGAAATTGTTTTGGTTTGGATGACATGTTGACTTTAATTCCTATGATTCATATTGGATTTCTGATGCTAGGACTATAAGGGGAAATATTTGCATGCATAATGCCCTCTGCGCTCTGTAGTAATTTGTTACAGCAACAATAGGAAATTAATGAAATCCTTTACCTTGAAGTTCCTCTCTGATCAGGTGGTATTACATAATATAATGCCTTGAAAATGTGAGAAGTTTCAAATCCTGAATTTTCTTTTGGCTCTTTTATGCCCAACAGTTTTATAAAATCACTCTATGAAATTTTCATAAGCATAAAGAAGAAATCAGGAGGTCTGATTTCTTCTTCCCAACATATTTGTGGAAATATCATTCCTAGGCGGTACATTGTATTAAGCGTTATGCAAGCTCCTGGTTTCTCAGTCCTAACAGCTCAAAAGTCCCACGGCATCATGTGAACAATATTCAATTGGCCTCAGCGACCAGGCTTATTCAGCGACAGAGCAGGTTATGCACTGACCTTTCAACCAGACGTGATATTTATTCACGATAAACTTAGGCACCACCATTAAATTAGCAATATTACATTCATAAACTTGAGGGAATTTAGTCAGAAAGCACTTTTCCAATCAATACTCTACTCTAAAGCTCACATACGGGGCGATGTCTTATCCATTCAGGCAGACCACAGCAAAACTGATGTCCAATGAGCAACAGCTTTGGAGGCTGAAGGCTTTCAATCTAGGGAACTGGCAGGTTAGGCATTCAGTGAAGCTCTAGTTTCTGGGACATGGATAGACATGTCATTCTGTCGGCATCTGGAGTGGGCGGGGGTCCACCAGGACACCAGCATTACGATGCCCTCAGCTCCCGAAGACCGCTCTTACTGATACCATTACGTTGGGGATTGGATTTCAATATATGATTTCTATAAGCACATAGATATTCAGTCTACACGAGGTCTTATACACTATGCCTATCTCTGAATGCTATGAATTTGAAATAAGTTAGGCTTCATTTATCTCTAATGTTTTAGATGTGTGTTATCTTAGTTATTTTTCTCTTGTTGCTGCAACAAAATGCCTGACACCCAAAGTTAAAGGGAAGAAGGTTTTTCTGACTCAGTTTGTAGAGGTTTCACTCTATAATTGGCTGGGTCTGTGGCAGGGGGGTTCACTGGATGACTGTTCACAGTGGTAGAAGCCAGCAAAAGTGACAAAGGGAAAGGAGACAATCCTCTGTCTATCCCTTGTATCATATCCTTTCTACCAGGATTAGGGCGGTGCCAATCCAGTCAGAGGGCTGACTCAGCCATCACCCACCCTTAATCTAAGCACCCTTAATCCCACCATTCTAGATTTAGCCACCTCCAAAAAGCACCATTACCACCTGAGGCTGTGAGGGGGACAGCTAAACATGGACCATGATGTGTGCCATTCAGAGTCCTAAGTGTTCTTTTCGCAAGAATGTTCATGGTGAACAGCTATCCAGGTAAATATTTTGAGATTACTTGGAAAGATTATTTTGCAAGTAGAGAAACATATTAAGGAAACTCTACTTAAAAACAAATGATATTAACTTAGAAGATAGAAATCTTTGGACATTGCCAAAGTTAGTCAAGGCCACAGTTATTTTTCATCCTGAGAACAATTCAAATCATGCTGTTTCTGAACTTACTCATTTAGAACACACAAAAGTTTTTCTTCTTGGCTAAATGTAACTACCAATTTTTTTCTAAGTGTTACTTTGTGGTAGATTTATATGAGTCTTCTGTGGTTACTGCCAGGTAAGTGATATATTAAATTTTTGTATGATTGAACTTTTCTTTTTTCTTTCTTTTTTTTTTAAAGGATGACATTTATTCCTTTCCCAAATGTTGTAGTAAAGCCAAATGGAAAAGAATGGTTTCAGCAATTAGAAAAGAAAAAAAAA
>NW_004524813.1:2079480-2082565 GCF_000260255.1 Octodon degus
CTCTACGGGAGGGGACAGGAAAGGAGGGAAGGCCAAGGACAGGGCATTTCACATCGCTAACCTCACTAGGGAAACTGGAAGGGACCTTCTTCAGCTGGCCCTAAGGAAGACTAGATGGTTATGGGAGAATCCGCAGGAGGGAGAGGAGGACAGGGATCGGGCTGGGAGGGCAGCAAGCCCCTTCCTGTCTGGGCCATGGGCCAGCCGGGGCACCAGATCCAGGCAGTGACCTCCCAAGCACAGCACAGGCGTTGCAGCTTAGAGATCGCCCGCCTGCCCCCTTCCAGCTTCAAATTCTGCTCAGCGCTGACCATGCAGGGTCGCTCTCCGGCCGAGGCAGGAGAAGGCTCTGGGGTCCGCCTCCCCTTCAGCGTCCCCTCCCCTGGGGGGCAGCACCAGCCCTGCCCGGGGCCCTGGCTTCCTGGGGTGCCGGCAGCCTTCCCTTCCTGGGCAGCGCCCTCTCCCTGCGGCACGCACCGGTCTCCCCCTGCTCCTGCTCCTCCTCTGGGGGTGAGCAGCCAGAAGAATCGCCCCACCCTCCCTCCAACGTCTCTTGAAGGACAGGCTGCTCGATTTGAAAGGCTTCTTGAAAGAGAATTTCTTCTTCTTCTTGGCGGTCTCCTTGGGGGCCTCCCCCTTGGCCTCAGCGCCCTGGCTTTGGGGTGCTGGCTCCACCGCATCATCACCTGTGGCCCGGCTGCCTCGTCTGTTCTGTTCACGGGGTGTGTGTGTGTGTGTGTGTGTGTGTGTGTGTGTGTGTGAGACTCCCCTTCACCTTGGGGACAAGTCTCCACCGCATTGCACATGGCCATTGTCCTGTCCCTTGCCTTCGCGGGGTAGCGCCCCTGCCTCCTGCTGGTCACGGTCAGGTCGCCCCGGGCACCCGCCGAGCTCTGGCTGCAAACCACGGGGTCTGCTGAGGGGCGCCCGGAGCCCTGAACTTTTCTGTAGATTTTATTGTTTTGATGTTATCAAACCCTTATTCATCTGTTTATTTCTACCTGACACAAAAATAATACATACAATATATATCCGTATTGTTGCAGGCAGCAGAGTTAAATAGAAATATTTTAGGCAGCTGGACAGGGCCAGGCCCTCGAAGGAGATACCACAGAAGAGAAGACACCCTACAACTGTGGGAGGGATGGATGCTCAGGCCGTGGCCCAGACCGAAACGCCAAAGACCAAACAAATGCCGACCTCCCTAAAGATTGGCATGTGAGATTGATCATCACCCTGAGGGAGCCAGAAGAATCATTAATCCGACTACTACTGGATGACTACAGTAATCATCCTGATAAAGTCCTATTCTACATTCATGCTCACTCGCTATGTGACTCGCTTCCCCATTTGGTCCTGGGATTAATCAATTTAATCTGAGCAACGGTGCTTGTAATCTCATTGGGTGACCAGAGTTTTGTCTCACCTCATGCCTGCCTAAGTGAGTTCCCATGGTTTAGATTTGCCTCGTCCCATGGTTTTACTCTATATAAGTCACTGGAAGAGACAGATTTCTGGGGACCACCTGCTTGGGTCCCGGTCCTGTCCCTCTCTCAGACAGGAGCTTTCTTTCCTCCAATAAATATATTCTGCTCGTAACCTCTGTTTGTTCCTAAAATTCATTCTTTGATTTTAGAGAACACGAACTCATCCAGGTCAGCTTTCAGGTCAGGAGTTTCATTTTTCCCCCTGTATCATTTGGAGGTCACATACCCAAGATCAATATGAGGCAAAAATAGCTAGATTTTGTCATTTATTATGAATAAATCTGTGACGTGTATGTACATGAATGGCAGCACTGGTATAGTTTTACATTTTGTAGAACTGTTGAAGTGGCAAACAAATTACCTGGACAATTCACTCTGAGATCTAAATTATTAGGGCCTGCAAATAAGAACTCTACAGATAAATTCAGGAATAATTCATATAGCAATTATATTGTTTGTGTCATTTCATTTTATCAAATATTTTATTTAGACTTACTTCATTTTTCTCAGATTAATACAATTTTTATTTAGTTATTTAAATCATACTTTCTTCAATAGTATATTGATTTACATATAAAATGTATTGCAAAATTATACCTAAGTCATTTTTATTTATGCTGAAATTGTATTTATAATATTTCTTGGCACAACATAATATTCTACTCTTTAAAGCATTTACATACAATTTTATTTTATTCCTTCAATTATGCACATATGTCTGTGTAAGCTTATTAAATCATTTGGGAAAAAATAAACTTTTATGTTTGGTAAACTTGTGTTATTAAGTACTGTGTTATAAAGTAAATATTTTGAGTGTAAAATAAAGATTTTTAATGAAATGATCTATTTGAATCATATAATATTCTTTTGAAAGAAAGCATATATATAATACTATGATTCTTTATCAAAATTTGTATTACTCTTTTGTGTGTGTATGTTGCTCATATAATTCACCTGCCCATGACAGCTGTAATCAAACACTGCACGTTGCACTTGACACTTTTCCCAGGTTATTCTTGATTAGGTAATGAAAAGGACACGGTGATGCCTCGTTGGTCCCTGGTATACATATGTACAGGATGCAAATGCCCACATTGTAAAATTTCTACATTTCTAAAAAGTCAACATACTGCAAGCACGATCTGCTTCTAGACTGACCTTCTAGCTACATTTCCTACTCTCGTGTTGATAGGTCCTGTTATGTTTACTTTTGGACAGCTGAAGTGAGATACAAATATATTTGGATCATTATCACACTAATTCATTAGCAAGAGTTGATGTGCTTTCCTGAGTTTATTGCTCAGAAGGACACAGACCCTGAGTGAACACAACACAGGCGAGGTAGAATTCCCTCCACTGCACCAGCGGGAGCACTGACCGAGAGTTGGTGACTTGCACGGACCCCAGAGCGAGGACAGCATTCGCACAGGCGTCAGCTTGAGGACTCTGAGAGCTCCAATGTGATGCTGGGAGGAGGGAGAGGGAGGAGGGGGAAGGGTACCGCAAACACACTGGACCTACTTCAACGTTTTGCCTACAGCTGTAGTACACCTCCGTAAATACCTTCACTGCTGATTTGTGCCTGTCACACTTGTCCT
>NW_004524813.1:2083955-2085730 GCF_000260255.1 Octodon degus
CTCAGGGATGAGGATCCGAGCCCCGGCTGGCCCCACCCCCAGGCGCCTTGAGCCGGTTGCTGAGCCTGGCGCGGGGTGCACGCCTGTGACCCCAGTGCTGGGAGGCTGAAAACAGGAGGCTCACTGTGAGCCTGAGCTGCATAGTGACACCTTGTACCCAATACATTTACAAATGAATATTAAAAAATAAAAAAATTAATTTATCCATTTATATTCATGTTTAGTGTCTCCATTATAGTGTACACAACCTTTTATTTTTCTGAAGTAGTATAAGAAACTTTCTGCTTTTCTTCTTCTGTCTGCATGCTTCAGGTTCCCACACCCTAAGCTTTGCTATCTTGATATTTCTTTTGCAGACTGGGAAACCTGTGGGTGGTTATCCAGAATAGGAGTTTCTAAAGTAAACTAGTTGAAATCTGAAAAACTGTTAAAATCACAGCACTCCTAAGTTACTATTACGTCATGATCTACATTTCAGTAAATCTATTCATTTTTCTGTCCTGTTTACTAGTCTCTCCGATGCCATCAGCCTTGAGGGGGGCAAGAGCGACACCACCTGCCCCATGGCCAGCAGGAAACAGCCTTGGCCAGCTGCTACAAGGGCACTCACCTTGCCCTCCCGCGGCTGGCAGAGTGGCATCAGGCACATGCCCCTGATCAGCCCTGCACCCAGCAGCAACCCTACTGCAGATTTAGTGGAGTTACTACGAAGGATTCCGGCTCTGGGAACACTGAACTGAGGGCGCCAGAATTCTTTTGAATAGTTTTTTTTCTGTTTAAAAAAATTGGGGAGGGGTTGACTTTTATTGTTTGGTTTACTCTCTTTGCCCTGCCCCTTTGCTTCTTCACTTGTCTTTTGGTATTTTCTGAAATTTACCAGTGAGTGAACATCCTCTCTCATCTCTCGGTTTTGCTTCAAAATCCTTTTATTTTCTTTGCTCTTTCTCTGCTGTCCTCTTGCTAGCATTCCAAAGTTCGGGTGATTATCCTTAGTCCTTCAGTCTTGCTTCTACTCCATTTCTCTTCAGCTATTACTGTGTTTATCTCTCTTAGCTTTCCCTTATCCCCAGTATAAAATCACCCTATCCCGGGGGAACCCACTGCACGCAAGCCAGTGATCAGTGCAGGAGGTTGCTATGTAGCCATCGACCTTGCTCCTCTGGCCAGACACAGCAAGTTAGCAGTTCACAGGTCACCAGGATCTAACCTACGCTTGCTGATATTCTTATTGCTAGTTGTGCTACTTTAATCAAGATGCCACATTTATTGTAATGATTTGTTCGCTCCTTTTTTATTTGCTTGAGTTGCTCACTCTTGTACGATGACACTGATGATCTGGGGTCCAAATAACCCCCAGAGTGCCGTACAGAAGAGTGGAGGCTGAGCAGGGCAGACGGAGCCCTGCAACGCTGATGAAGCGCTAAAATGAAATCATAGCACAGACGTGAAGACCAACAGCCAGGGACCTGGTGGAAATATTCCACCAGATCTGACATAGCCGTGATAAAGCTTCCTAAAATATAAAAAATAAAAATAACACACACAAAAAGCAAATTAAAATAAAAAATAGAAAAAAGCAAGATTCAGAAAGCAAATGCAATTCCAGACTTCTAGCCCACCAATTGCAAGTCCAGGGTGCAATGAGATAGAGAAAATCAGAAACCATCACCTGAATTTAATGGAATAGCTGTAGAGAAATTTGTTAAAAATGTACACATGAGGCCACAGAGAATATCAAAACAGAAATAATTTCACAGGTAAAAAAAGAGATGATG
>NW_004524813.1:2087695-2089370 GCF_000260255.1 Octodon degus
AACAAACAGACAAATATACTTTGCTATATATAAAGGAAAATCCTCAAGCTTAAATACTAAAACCAGTTTCGGTACTGCCTCACAAAAACTGAATTATCCTGTAGCACATGTTCTGATTAAACTTAATGCTTCCTGAAAATATACCCCTGCTTAACGATCGTCCAAGACTGACAAAGGAAGGAAGGCACCGACTGCCTCAAAGTTATTGAAAGTTCAGAAAAGGGATTATGCTGGAAAAAGAGTTAATTATGAAGACGCAACTGAGACAAGGAATTGTAAAGCACTTTAATGAAGAGATGCTTCTAAAATCATATTTTAAATGTATTCCTAGAGGCCAAACTTCAAACTAATGCCATTTTGTTTGACTGGTTCATTGGAACTTAGTCTGACTTTTCAAATGTTGGAAGAAAATTATCAGGCATAGAAGGCATCATGATTTTGTTGCCATAAAATTAAAATGAAGGTACGAGTATTGTCACAGCATAGTTTACATTTTTAATAATATTTGCTCAAATATTTTGTATCCAAAATGACAAAATCATCACATGTTGAATAAACTTAATGTGATATTTTTTGTATTTGATTTTAAAGATTTCAGAAAAAAGAATAAATTTTATCAACTTCTCAAATAGTGACATAAGTGACAAAATGAACACTTAAGGTATGAAACAAAACAATGAATTGATGAAGTTTATCCAGAGATACTTTCTGAATTACATCTTCACAATAATATATATTTATGTCAGTAAAACTAATTGAGATATCGTAGTCAGATGTCTTTTTTATGTACAGCTGAAGAAAGAAGAACACTTCTGCTTCACGTAATTACAAATTCTATTTTGGAAGAAAATCAAATTAGTGTTTTTATATTCTTAACTTTGTTATTTCACCATCATATTTTAAAGAACGTAAGTATTATTTAACAAAAACAACAGAAATCTTAGAAATAATGATATCTTTAGAAGGTGATCACTAATTCAGCTCAGATAAAAATACAAATATTTTAAATAACTTCCTAGCCATATCTTCATTGGGTCTGCTTTACTCATTTAGAAAAATGACTAACAAAACAGTGTCCTCTTCAGGATATCTTCTGGGGTAAATTTTGAAAATCTGCCCTAAATTTGGGGACCACATAGGGTAAAACCTATTTTATTTATTTATTCAGTTTTTTAGTGGAACTGGGGATTGAACTCAGGCCCTTGTGCTTGCCAGGGAAGCACTTAGACCACAGAGTCATCTCCTCAGCCCTAAAAGCCTGTTTCAATCTTAAATGACAATTTTCATGAGATGTGATTGCTTTTTGTCTTAAAAATATCAGAGTTTATACCCATAATTTAAATAATTTGACCCTCGATGAGTTTGTTGGGTTATCTTTGTGTACCAGCAAGCCGATTGTAAATTTTTCCTTTACATGTGTTCAAACTAAGGACAATGTTGGAAGCATCAGTATATTCCCTGGTAGAGAGGAGTTTTTTCCCCTGACCGCAGGATTTTAAAACTTGGCTTGTCTCACACGATCTGCTGCCCGCAAGGAACAAGGAAAAAGGAAACGAGGACATGTCTTGGGTGACAGCGTAGCCACCACGGCGGTAGCTTCAGGCACTGCGCGCGCGTGCTCTGCGGGCGCTCAGGCTCCTCGAGGCGAGCCTGGCCGCTTTGGAACTTCTGAGTG
>NW_004524813.1:2090190-2104620 GCF_000260255.1 Octodon degus
AGGCCACAGACGAGCCACAGCAGGGGCTCCCGAGGCCACAGACGAGCCACGTGCAGTGCTGCTGCACTCGTGGATACGCTGTGTCAATCGACAAGCTTAGCTATTCAGGTAAGTGCCTCAGCAGAGGCAGGGTCCTGACTTGGTGAAAACCCTCATGCTGTGCAGGGGGCACGCCCTGCAGCCTCGGCCGGAGCAGGAGCCCTGCCTGGAGAGTCGCAGCCCCGAAAGGACGCATAAAGGGGTCGAGGAAGGTGGCTTGTGCCGGCCGCAGAGGAGCTCCGGCCCTCGCGGCGGGCGTGGAAGGAAGGCGAGAGGCTGGCGAGAGGCTGCGGCTGCTCGCTCGCGACCTGCCGCCTCTGCAGGTGCCCGGCTGCCTCGGAGCCGGCCAAGCGTGCACTGACACCCCGTTAACTGTGAGCTCAATGAGCCTTTTCCTTCTTAAGTTTGGGTGTCAGGTATTTTGTCCCGGCAAGAGAAACGTAACCAAGACAGATAGTAAATATGAACAATCACAAATTTGTCGTGACTGTCACAGACCCGTGCTGCAGGATCTAGTTTTGACTGTTACATTAACATCAAGGTTTTTTCTCCTTAGTTCTTTTTGTCGTGATAGTTCTTCATCTTGTCAATTTTGTGTCCATAGCAATGGCAGGACCACCGCGAGTATCCCTTTAAGATACCAAGGTCGCCCCTTCCTCTTGCCCTTGAGGACTCCACCGCCTCCACTTGGCAGGGTCTTTCGCAGGTGCGATGAGGACGGCAGGACCAAGGGCACTGACACAGCAGCTCGGAATGCGCTAAATTTTATTTCCTTTTCTTTGGATATTTATATTATGATGACAGCATCAACCCATCAGAATATTCCGGAGGCCAAGAGAGGGGACCGCATGATTTTCTGCTATCTAGAATCACTCTTCTCTCCAATCACGACACGATGCCTGAGAGTCAAATTTGTGAGACTCTGGTTTCGCCTTTAGGGTGATTTCCTTCACAGAAGGCTCCTGACCTCTTCTTGTCCAGGGTTACCTGATTTCTGAGCTGCAAGAAGTCCTCCACATGGCATGGGAAAGTGCAACAAATACACTATTAAACAGCAAAGAGCAGGCTACACGGGCTTAACACTACGACGTAGATCCCAATGATTACCACTGTTCTCTTTGTCCTACTCAGAACCAGCTTGCTTCACTGTAAAAATATGTTGCTATTTTTTTCTTAAATTAATACTGATATCTATTTGATACTTTTCACCATTAAAACAAAAATTAAAAAGAAAAATATTGTGACTACAGTGTTCAATTAATCAATGTTTTGGTATGTGGGTATGTATATGTTAAGTGTATATTTAAAGTCACATCAGGTATTCTTGAGTAAAAACACAGAAAACTGGATAGATAAATAGAAAATATCATAGTAATAAAATTTCAATTCATTTTTCCATATTATTTTGACAGTGTCAAAACATTCATTTTCAGTATGTGTGTTTCAATATAAAATAAATGAGTGGTAACTAATATTAGCATTTGAGCAATAATTATAAACAGGAAAAGCAGAATGCACGGCTATGTTGTTTATTATATTCTTTTTATCTGGGTTTACTTTGCTCCTTACAACTATGTTCAGTTCCTCCAAATATTGATTTCTTACTTTAATGCAATGTCAAGTTTTCTCTATTAATTTTTGCTGCGTGGACAAACTATAAATTCAAATAAAACCATTTCAATCCCCATGTGTGCCTTATTTCCTTAGGATTTCACACATACCTCCGACTGATAGGTTTTCACTTTTCTATTCGTTGCTCAATACTTAATACTCAATCCCACTTCAATGACGTTAATACACCATGCCAAAGACAAAAGTTCAGGGACTGGTGAGAGAGCTCAGTGGTCCTTCTTAGGCGAGCTCAGGCAAGAGCACAGAGACCACGGTTCGTTCAAGCCCCAGCACCACGTGCTGTGCCAGCCACGCTCCCAGGGATGGCTGGACCTGCCACAAAAAAGCGATAAAGATCACTAAATTTTTATCATATCCTTTTTCTTGAGATACTCAACTTCACATTCTGACATAAAAGCAAACATATAATTATTTATATAACATGAAACTATGATAATGATGTTTATTAAAAATTTTTATTCAAGATGAATTTTAAGATATTAATATGTTGGACTTTTATTTATTTGGTACAGGGTCTTGCTATGCAGCTCAGAGTCATACTGATCCTCCTGTCTCAGCCTCTCCAGCACTTGGATTACAGTCACATGCCACTATGCCTGGTTTGAGTCCATTTATTTTTAAAAAGAATAATTCTTAGTGTTGGTCTATAGATTTTATTTTTAAGTTTACAGCATAATTTTGAGGTTGTATAGGTCAATTTATTGTCTAATTCCACGTTCCGAGACTCTCACATCAATACTAAAATTCCAGAACTATAGAATTTTTCCAGGGATGTATTTACTTTGGCAGACAATTATAATCCCCTAGAGAATAGGCTACAACAGGGGTCACTCTTGATATACGTTCTATGGGTTATAGCAAGTTCATAATTACGCATCTCTATCACTATTAAAAGCAGAGTATTCTCATTGCCTTAAATATCTTCTGCTTCGTCTACCTAGCCCTCCCCCTCTTCTGTCCCCTGAGAATATATTTATTGACTCCACAATTTTGACTTTTTCAGAATGTGCTCTATTTAGAGTGTATAATAGGTAATTTATTGGATTGTCCTATTTTACCTAGTAACAGGTAGTTAGGCACGGCAATGCTCCCATGCTACAGTAGCTTGTTGCTTTTCAGTGCTGACCGATACCCCATCACTCGGATGTCCCACGGCTTATTCCCTGCTGAAGGAGCTCACCACTTCCAAGTTTTGCCAGTTACAACGGAAGCTGCAATATACTTATGTGTACACAGTGCTCCACGCTCTTGAGTAAATATGAAGCAGCACAATTGCTGAAATAAAAGCCAAAAGTGTGTGAGGTTGCGTAAGAAACTGCCAAATTGCCTTCCAAAGTGGCTGTCTATTTTGTATTCCCACCAACAAGGTACGAGAGTTCCTGCTGCTCCATATTCTTGCCAGAATTTGATGTTGTGGTTTGAATTTTAGCTATCATAATAAATATATCATGATCTCGTTATTATTTTAATGTACCTCATCTGTGTGTGTGAGGGGGAAGAAACTAAGAGCTGCGCCCAAAGCCTTGGCAATGAGCTCCATCTCTAGCCCTTGGGTTTTTTAGTGTGAGCCGGTACCGTGCCAAATGGCTAAATTGTCGGAGACGGGTTTGGATGTGTGATGATTTCTCCTCAGCCTCCCAAAGTGCCGGCATTACAGGTGTGTGTCACCAAGCCAAACTTAATATGCAATGCTGGCATGATGCTGAATTACTTTTGTATTTTTTCTATCTTTCATATATTGATTTATCACGTCTGTATCTCTCTTGGTGAGACGTGTGTCCAGATTGTTGGCCTATTTTAAAGTCAGGCTACTCATATGTTTACGGCTGTTTCAGGAGTCCTTTAATTACTGTGGAGAGCAGAACTTTATCAGACGTATCTTTCGAAAATGTGTTCTATTGATGTGTGAGTGTCTCGTTCCTCTGACAGTGACCCCCACAAAGCAGAACTCACTGTGTTAGTGAGTCTTGCATAATAGTTGTCTCATGCATCGTATGATACGGCATTATGTTTAAAACTCTATTATCAAACCCAAGATCTTTTTTATTATATATATTACAAAGTGTACATTTACAATGTGTATGAAAGTGAGTATTTTACTGCTGCTGGCATTCCAACCAAAGGATGACTGAAAATATTTTATAAACTGTGAGTGGTTAAATTTTATGCCAGATAACAAGCATTGCACAAGAGCAGAAGAGACTGTTTTTTTAGGTACAGTTTAGCTTCTCTACACTTGGAGAAGTCTCTCTAGGAGTGTGACTGGTTTTCAGCCCCAAGCAACCAATTTCACCCAATGTAATGTCTGATTGAGCGCCATCCCTGCCCTATGCTTCACTTCCGCTGCCCTTGGTTCCTTCTGTGTAAATGAACTTCATTTGGTGAAACTGAGTCTTGACTTTCTTTTCAGGAAGTAGGTGGGAAGTATTTACTTAAAACTTTCTTCAGAGCCAATGAGCTGTACCAGACTTTCTCCAAGTTGTTTTTCTGTTATTTAAAAATTGTTTGTAAATTGCCCCATGTACATGATTATTTTCTGAATTAGATTCAAATTTCTTCAGAACTAAAACAAAATAATAATAATAACAAAACAACAAACTTGCTTTTTTGTAATTTTCACCTTCCTTTGTGGCCATAGCCGGGGTAAGATGAATTCTGAGAACTATAAAATAAACTCATATCAAGTATTCTTCAGGAGAGGAAGTGGTGGACAGAGATGTTCCCCCACAGGATTGAAAAATAAAAGATGAAAATAAGTTGAGGAGAAAGCAAAGCACATGGTGCGGGAAACAATATTTCCTAAGGTAAAGATCAGCAAATGTTAGAACTTATTGTAAGGGAGCTTTGGTTCAATAATTGCTCCATGCCCAGACTTGATTTAAAAAAGATAACATGAATTCAGAGAGCTATTTATGAAGAATATTTTAATAAACTTCGATGTCTTGGAGAAGTGGTCCTTAAGTCAAAAAGAAAAAAAAGACCAAATTATAATTTTCCTAGCCAGAACATTTCCTTAGCCAAGAATGAAAAATCTGATTAATTTTAAAGGATTTAATGATCATCTTTATTAATATTAACTGTATGTGTTCAACTGCAAAAATGTTGGTGTTCTAATATCTTGTTATTCTCTGAAATTATTTTATTAAAAAATGAAAATAACATAAAACAAACATTACGTGAAAAATTTGAAACTTATTTCCTTTACAATTTCTGTTGATAAAACAAAGTGTACAAAATACTTCACTGTGCTTAAAAGGTAATATCTTTGTAATCAATAACTAAATAGACAATTTAGTGAAGTGATCTCATTTATAATTCCTATCATCTAGCATATAGATCAAAATGGGAAAAATAAAACAAACATATACAATTTTAAAATATGAAGACATCCTTGACAAAATAAAATGGACAATGCTGCGTGATGCTGTCCCCGTTGCTTTTGTTGTTTCAAAGATGCTTGACATCCACGTGAAAGGAAGAAAGTTTTATCTCATTCCACAGGTTGCAGAGGCTTCACTCTAGTGGTGGTTCATACATTGTGTCAGCCTCAGCTTGGCTGGATCAGCTCAGTGACTCCATGCTCTAGGGCACACGGGTCCCTCCCTGGGGTGTGGAATGCCCGCCCTAGAGTGACTCAGCACCAAAAGGGTATAGAAAGGTGTTGAGGAAGGATTCCGTGCAACACTCCCTTGGAGGAGCTCCAGTGCGCACGGGAGGAAGGGAGAGAGGCTGAACAGATGCCTCGGCTGCTGCTCCTTCCTCTGCTCTTCGCTTTTTTCTGCCGCCACGAGCTGCGGCTCTCTGCCTTGTGCCACTGTGCTGTGGAGCCAGCTGAATATGGACTGAAACCTCCACTAGCTGTGCGCTAAATAAACCTTTCCTTCATTAATTTCAGATGTCTGGTATTTTGGCCCAGTAATGAATAAAAAGTAACTGAAACAAGTCTCCAGTAAGCTGGGTCCAAGGCAGGGCAGGATGGAAGAAAGGGGTATCACAGAAGATGAGCAGTTTATGGCCAGGTAGCCAGAAAACAAAGAGCAGCAAACAGCAGTAACAAGCCTTTTTTCTTTCTGTCCCTTATTTCACTCAGCAGCAAGCACGTTGTTTGGTGCCACCTATACCCAGGTTGGGGCCTGCAATATCCATACTCTTAATAAAAATATCATACCCTAAATCCACATTCCCAAGCCTTAAATATAACCACTTCAGAACCCCCCACCTATTATCACATGAGACTTGGTGGTGGGGGACACGTTGGCATGCGCCGTGACACGCTGAGTACACCTTTTAATTGCATTAAAGCTGAGCTTGTCTATGAGCCTTGTTTTCCCCAGTAGTATGTTAGCAGTTGAAATGTAGGCAGCGTTTTGAAATGTGCATTCACAGAGGAATTGTTTATTTCACACGTTTCCAGTTATCATCAGGAAAAGAAGCTCAAAACTTATAAAGTGATGTCTTCACAACCAGCCTGCATATTTGTGAATAGCAAATCCAAAAGCAGCATTTTGAAAGCTTTACACATTAAATGGCAAGTAACAAAAAGATAATTAAACAAAGGTAAAGTATTTGAATTTAAATGACAAAGGGGAGAAGGAAAGATGAAATTGATTCCCTGGTGAACAATACTCAAATTCATTTTAAATGTATATTTAAACTTTTTGATATATTTATATCCAATGTGGATTGCTAAAAGTAATTGCTAGCATTTGAGGGTTTTTATTTGGACAGTTACAATTTTAGATTATTTTGTCTTATTGTATCTGAAGGAGGAAAATTAAAAAAAGTTTCACAATGTGATAGAAAACAATAATTTATCACTGAAGATTTAGATTTTGTGAATTAATTATAGTCACAGTTTTGAATAATTCTCAAGCTTTCATTCTTATGTGAACATCATCACATTCAAATAACATTTAGCAAATATTGTTTTTTCAAATATAGTATTTCTAATACTTAGCTTTTAATATTTAAAACATTACTATTTGGTTTGCTAGTCACAAATACACAGATTAGTTGTGAAGACATCATTTTATAATTCTTACATCATCAGACTTACTGTAGAGCTCTCATTAAAAGAAATCTTCCTGTTAGAGTTCAGAGTATATATTCTGGTAATTGTTGGAATACCCTTCATAGATTACAGCCAGAGCCCGGGCCCAGTGTGTGAGTGGGACAGCCCAGAGCCCACTAGATCCTCATTCCAGACACTGCCCAGGCCCAGCAAGTGAGCAGAACTTCATCCATCAGACAGGCCCTGTGTGGAATCCTGGGGCAGAACTCCCTGCAGAGAGGCTAGAGGCAAGACCTTCCCAGCTGATCCAGGAGCAGAACATTTTGCACAGCAGGTTCATTTCCAAGTACTTTGGAAGGAAGAAGTGGAGACCCAAGCTAAATCCACAAAGCGGTGTTTGAACTTGGTAGATCCAGACCGGGTGATAAGGTAATAACTGTACCAAAGCGCTATACCAAAGGTCAAAGACAATGCTAAACAAAATGACAAAGAGAAGGTGCAAAATGCATTCTCAGGCCCTGAGCCCACCCAGAACAAATGCAGGAAACACTAGCACAGAAGAAACTGGAAATCACACACCTGAAATCTCTGAAATAATAGCATTTGAAGTAAAGAAACAATTTCAGAAAGGTATAGAGGGAATCAGACCAGAAATAATTTCTGAAGTAAAAAAGAAATGATAACTATAATGAAAGAAATACTATGTGCTTCTAATGAAGACACTGATAAAAATAGAGCAGAATATAAAAATGATGGAATCCTTGAATGAGAAATATAGAAAAGAAATAAAATGCATGAGGCAGATTCAAAGTGTTTATAGAAAATTAAAATCTCAGTCACAAGCTGGCAAAACCATTTGAATGAAAGTGAAAATAGACTTTCAGACTTTGAAGACACCGTTGCAGCCTGTGAAAAAGTAAGAAAAGATCACTTAAAAACAGTTAGGATGCAAGAAAAAATGATTCAGCATCTATCAGATGATGCAAAGAGGGACAATGTAAGACCAGCAGGCATCAGTGAAAAAGAAGGAGTCAATGCAAGTGATACATATTAAAAAAATATGGGCAGAAGTGATAGCAGAAAACTTCCCAAATATGGGGAAGCAATCTGTTATTCAGGCAATCAAAGCATACATAACTCCAAATAACATCAACCTAATTAAAACCACACCCAGACATATAATAATCAAGATCCCAGAAATTCAGCTCAGCAACAGTATACTAAAAGCTGCTAGAAAAAAGAAACAGATCACATTTAAAGGAAAACTCATCAGAATAATGGCAGATTTCTCTTCAGGAACCATCAAGTCAAGAAGAGCATGGAGCAAAGTACTACAAGCCTTGTAAGAAAACAAATTCTAACCCAAACTGATATACCTTGCAAAACTCTCTTTTAGGTATAATGGAGAAGTGAAATACTTCCATGACAAAGAAAAACTAAAGAATTTCATGATGACAAAGCCAACCCTACACAGACTACTAAAAGATGTTCTAGAGAGGGAGCAAAATGACCACAACTTCATGAATGAGATTGGAAAAAACCTACCAAATAGGTCAAACAATTAAACACAGAAGAAAAAGAGGTATACAACAACAGTCTTTCAATTTTTTTTTTTTTGTATACAGTAGCAAAATATTTCCATGAGCATACTCTACAAAAGCACTTCTCCTGCACCCTTGGGTCATGACTCTGTCCAAGTCTACGTCATGGATATCAAGGAAATAGCTGCATCTCAGCCCCACAAGTGACACCTGGCCACCAGTAAGCGTCATGGACACTTTCCACGTCTACGACATACTAGAACTTTGTGTGACAGCCTATCTATAAACTGTTAGAAGTGCTGGTCATATATTTGCTATTTCATTATTTATGTTATGATTTGTTCTTAGTAATTCTTTGCTATTATGAAAACTTTTTCATAGTTGATATTTTTGTACATATTAAGCTATTCAAATACTATGTGAGTGCTCTGAATTGGTATGATATTTTCTCCTAGTATTAGAAACTTTAAAAAGTATATTTCCATTTTCCATTGACTTTATATTACTTCTTGTCTTTTACACACACAGATACACACAATAGATAGATAGATAGATAGATAGATAGATAGATAGATAGATAACCTGACATAAGAGTGATACTATTTTGTGGAAATCTTCAATAACCTTTAAATGAGTTCACCTAATATAATTATATTTTACATGGTCCGGCATAAATACCATTTTGAAGGATCTTTATTCTTTGTTCAGGACCGCACAACAACTTCTCTTGTTCTGGATTACGCTCTTTGTTGTTTTCTATATGATGCATCTGGAGGCATTAGCGTATTTAGAGTTTGTATAACTGGAAAATATTTTACTTTTAGCTTTCAAAGGTATATTTGCTAAATATAAAATTCAATCAGGACAGCTTTTCCTTTTTTTTAGTCCTTTGAATTAATTAGTCTAGTTTCTTATCCACTTGCTCTTTTTTTTTTTCCTAATGTGGAATAAGATGCTATTTAATTTTGTTCTTCCATAGCTAATTTTTTTTTTTTTTTTTTTTTTTTTTTTTTTTTTTTGCAGAACCAGGGATTGAACTCAGGTCCTTGCGCTTGCCAGAGAAGTGCTTATTCCACTGAGCCATCTCCCCAGCCCCAGCTAATATTTTTTATATGTATGTCTTAATGATTTTTTCTTTGCAATTAGTTTTGGACAATTTCATTTTTGTGTATCTTGGAATGATTTTATTCATATTTCTTGTGCAAAAGGTTCATTTTTTAAAATGTGATGCTATAATTTCAACCAAATATAGAAATTTTAAATCTGTAAGTATTTATTGTCTACCCCTTTCTACTTTTAGAATTCTAATTATATGAATATAACTTTGTTAATTTTGGCACAGAGTGAACTATTTTATGACTGATCTGTAAATTTTTTCTTCATTTTTATTTTAGACAATTTTTATTGTTATAGTCACTTAAGTTTGTAAATTATTTAAAATGTACAATCTATTATTATTAATCTCTTTTTATGTATTCATTTCAGAAATATGTTTCTAAAATTCTGTTTACATCTCATATCTTTCACATTTCAATATTTGTCTACAATTTTTAATATGCTATATAATTATTGATTTTCAATAAAGTTAATGAGAAAAAACATTTAAAAAATAAACAGTCCAAAAAAAATAAAGAAGAAGAAGACCCTTCACATTAGGTTTATACTCAACACTGAATGAAATCTGCCTTCTGTTTCCCATCATACTTAGTTTTGTTTGTAAAACTGACTTTTAAATATCCAAAACTTAAATGAAGGTAAAGCTTAAAGTTAAACTCTATGAAAGTTAAGGTCTTAATAACTGATTTTTTTTTGTACCAGGAATTGAACTCAGGATCTTGTGCTTGCCAGTCAGGCCCACAAGCCACTGAGCTATCTCCTCAGCCAAATTACTGACGATTAGTAGCTCTATTGCTAAACCAATCCTGTCCCTTCATTGTGTTTTCTGACTCACACTCTGTATCATTAACATGTAGCAATTACTGCTTGGAATTTTCTACTGATAAGGAATGTTATTAACCATTCTATTTTTATATAAATCATTTAAAAGTACATAATTCATACACTCCAACTTTTATCTTGTTCATTTTATTTAGAAATGCTTTATTAAAATAAAACAATAATATAGAACAAAACAAAATATTACACCCTCTCAGAATTAATTTGTCAGGAATTGTATTAATAATAAGTTTACTGATTGAGAAATACCCCAGAACAAAAGAAATAAAGTATTAAGTCAGGTTTTCTTTATGCCTTATAATGACATATGTACAACATTTCTTTAGGAGCTAAGGAGAAAGGAAGGGCAATGAATTTATTAATATATACTGTGAAAAAATATATATACTCTGATTCATCAAGCAGAATGGTTTTGGTAAAAAAGAAAACTAAGTTTTCTGAATCAAACAAAATACATTTATCCACAAGTGAATAAATTGGTGTGATTGAAATATAACTTTCAGCAATGCTTTAAGACTCAAACTTTTGAGAGGAGTCCTGGTGTTTTGAGCCAGGCAGTCCATTACCAAAAAGTGGCCACAGTCTTTTGACAATGGTAGAATTTAGTGAATGTTAATTAGCTAGCTATACCAATTTCCTCAGCCTTTTCAGGTCAAGTAATCAATGTTCAATCAGTACACAGAGAGCTGAGCAATCATAAGACCTTTAATTTTAACTTTAATTTCTAATACCTATAATTTTCAAGTCACATATCACACTGTGTGCACTGGTAACTAAAGAGTTAAAGACAGCTATAGGATAGATCAGAAAGAGCTGAAAGGAAGGCAGGATACTGAGATGCAAAGAGCCCATCATGGCTTGATGTGGTCCTGGATTAGGCAGCCCACTCATGCTGGGCTTACTGAGAACCAGGAAGTGGCTCAAAGCCTGAATCTGGATGGCAGGTAGGCAGTTCAAGTAGGCCACTTCAAGCATGGAAGAGGCTGTAGGAATAGCAGGAAACCAATTACAGGACTAGAAGATTTGAATCTGTGCTTAACCTTCACTGTTTTTAAAATACCAGTTTGCTCCATGTGGAGTACTAATGCAGGTGAAGATTGACACAATTAACTTGTAAAAATATATAATTGCCAAATATTAAATACAACAAATACAGCAAAGCACAGGCTCCAATCTACTACTCCTACGATATTACATAACAAACCAAAACACAGTACGGCACAGATTTCAATACCAACCCAGCATCCGTGAAAAGACTTGTGAATACTCTTCTCTGTTAGGCTTCAAGGTTCACTCCGCTGTCACTCAGCTAGAAACCTTAAACGAGACAGGACCAATCGGATTCCAGAGCAGTGAGGGCCAGGGAACCCACTCATCCATCAAAGGTTTGGTAGACGCAGCTAACCATAAGAGACAGCAGAAAGCAGAGCGGCACTAGAATGGTCTGTGCACCTGTGACATAGGCTAATTAATCTTTGTGTTTCCAGAAATGAAACATCGAAAGTCCTTCCAAAGACCATGTATTGAAAGCATGATTTTCAGAGTGGTGTGAAAGGAATGTTTTGAAACTTTTAGGAGGTGCAGCTTATTGGACCGTTAGGTGAATGACAATGAGCCTACAAAAGGGAACTGGAGGCTTCTGGTCTTTCCTTTCCCTTTGCTTGTTTCGTGACTGACAAGCGGAGCAGACTATTCTACCACGTGTTTCCTGCCCTGATATGCTGCCTTACTATGGGTTCAAAGCAATAGATCAACTGATCATGTGTATTTTGGGGTTTTTTTGGAGGGGAGGCGGTGGTTTGAGACAGGGTCTTACTATGTAGTTTAGGCCAATCTTGAACTAAATATGTAGCCCAGGCTGGCCTCAAATTCAAAGTGATCCTTTTGCCTCAGCCTCGTGAATGTTGGGATTACAGGCGTGTGCCAGTGTGCTCAACTGGGGAAACTGACTAAGGGTTGAAATATCCCAACACTGTAAGTCAAATGTGTTTTTTTTTTTTTTTTTCTATATTTTAGGGAAGGGTCTACAGGGTGTTCAGGGTCTCACTACTAGATCAGACCCGTAGTGATTCTTCTGTTTACAGCCTCCCAAGTGCTAGGATTACAGGCATGTGCCACCACACCCAGTCTCAATTGCTGTCTCAGGGTACCCCTGGGGCAGGACCAGTACAGCAGGCCGGGGATTGAACCCCTGGCCCCTGTGCCTGCTTGCAGGTGCTTTAATCCACTGAGCTATTTGGCCCAACACTGTAAGTCAAAATAAACATTTTCTCTATATAAATTGATTACCTCAGGTACTTGTTACAGTAATGCAAAGCAGGGTGACACAACAAGTTGGCGAATCTCAGGTCATCGTTTCCTGTAGATCACGGCTTGCAGCCGGTTAAAGAAGAAAGCTCCGTGTCAGAAACTGAGTCAGACAGTAAGGCTGGCTGAAGAAAGAAAAGAAGTCAATGCACGTAACTGAGAAAGAAAAGGACATTAAAGGACTTGCCAAGAAAAGAAAGATGTGTCGTGAAGATAAACCTTCTTCATCTGAGTCAGAATCAGATCACACTGAAGAGATATGAGCAAGAAAAGAAGAAAAGCAGTGAAAAACGAGAAAAAGCAACAGAGAAACACAACAACAACAAAAAGAAGCATAGGAAACACAGTAAGAAGAGGTAAAAGAAGGCTCCTAGTTCAAGTCCTGAGTCACCATAATATTAACAAAAACCAGGGCTCCCCCATAAAGAAAGGGCAGTGTCTAAGGAAATTTCAACTGTGAAATTCTGGTATATTTTTCTAACATGCATGGATATTCCTGCTTTTAGAATTGCTCAGGACTGAGGCCACAACTGCTGCTTGCTGCTTCAACAACTACTTTTTCTCCTCCGTGCATGGTAACCTGGAAGAAGGAGCACTGTAGTGACACTTGTGGTTAAAATACTTCAGAAGAAAGCTAATTTTTTTAAGTGTATTTAGTACAGTGTCTACAGGGTCTTACTACACAGATCAGACTCAGTGATCCTCCTATTTCCAGCCTCCCAAGAGCTGAAATTACAGGCACATGCCACCACGCCTCATCTCAATTGCCTGTCTCAGAGCTCCCTGGGAGCAGGGCTGCACGGCAGGCTGGGGATCTAACCCCAGACCCTGAGCCTGCCTAAGCAGGTGCTTTAATCTGCTGAGCTATTTGGCCAGCCCTGAAAGCTAATATTTTGGACTACAAGTATCTAGTGATAAATCAATAGGAAACGAATTTGGATACATCTTAAAATATAATCAGAAATGGCCAGATGACTTTAGTTAAATTTTTTAAAGTAGGGATTACATTAATATTTTGAAATCCTTATTTTGTAGATAAGTGTATCTTAATTTTCCCCCATCATCGCCCTCTTGTATACTTTTTATTTACCTCAAGGAGATTTTAGGGTGGTGAGAGGGGTGGCTTGCTATCTCTTCAGCTAGCAGAATAGTGTGCCTTTGGTCCTCACACCCCCTACTCTTGTGGATATGGTAGCCACGGTTCCTGTGGAGGCCAGAGATGGGTACGAGCCCTGTGGCCTTTATTGAGCTTAGTGGCATCTGTGGACTTTGTCATCTGCTGCTTTGAGTAAACCAGAGAAACAGCCCTTTGCAGCGTGAGAAAGCCCCAAAGGTCTGAGTTTACCTCCCCATCAACAAAAACTGAATGTTTTTAGCTTTAGAATGTGTTATGTCATTTGAATTAATTTTTTACTATACTTTGGCTTTGGAGTAGAATTGTTTCATATAGATACTTTTTTATATAGGTGCTTTTGGAACTTGACTGCTAAAGATTCTAAAGTGCATGGTTTATTCTGTCAAGTTTTAACCAATCAGGAAAATTTTATGTAACCCATGATAGTTACTTTATTTTTTGTATGAATGTTGTTCAGGCTACAATGTTTAGCTTTTGTTAACTCTTATTTATATTGTCTCAAGTTCATTACTAAGTTTAATGGCACCCTTGCCAAGGTATTTAGCATGTAAAGAGCAGATTTCAAGTTTTTATGTTAAACAGCTTGGCATGGAAGCTAAGACTTCAAACAAGTGGCAGACCTGGTACGCTGCATCTTGTTACATAAGCTGTTGCTGGAATCTTAGTAAATGCAATGTTTTAAAAGTTAAACAATGACAACAACAACAAAAATAAATAAAAATAAATCCTTCAAAGTAAGAAATACCCCAGAGGATCTGAAAACATCATATCATAGGGATATATGTGTGCCGATGTTTATAGCAGCACAA
>NW_004524813.1:2106316-2110079 GCF_000260255.1 Octodon degus
TTTATCAATAAAATTTTGAAAAAAAAGTAAGATATACTTCAAATGAGGTCATTAGTATGATTTCTAAGTCAATTTGCCCAGTGCCTCTGTAAGACAAGGATATCAAAAGATATAGAGACATAGCCAGGACCCTTCGGCCCAGAGGGACCACATGATGAGACAGTGTCTTGAGAGGAAAAATATTAAAATGTCTCAGAAAAGTAGGTCAGTATCATCTGCTGATTGTTGGCTTTGTAAAAGTTTTTCAAACCTCTTATGAAAGCAACACCTATACAAATCATTTTTAATCATATGTGAAATAGACTGCATAATTTTTTTAAATATGACTGCTAAATTTCAGCTGGGAACAGAGTCTTAAGATTGGAATCGCCGTAGGCAAGCTGAGCGAGATCACCTCTGGGGCTCAAAAGCGTTCTGCTATGAAAGGCAACATCTTGCTGCGAGCTGCAGCCGAGGAGAGAGAGCCAAAGCACTTGGTGGGGCAAGTTACGCAGCAGGGACGGGGAGGAGAAGCACGTTCTTCTAACCAACAAAACTTTTGGTGACACAAGACAGCAGAGAGAATTCTGGAATAAACATAACACCCAGGCTACAAAGCACAGGGCGGTCCTCTAGTTAGAAACATCAGTGTCTTGGGTACATGTCACATAGAGACCACTGAAAGCGCCGTTGAGCCTAGCACCTGTCTGACCACTAACCCCACACTGATCTCAAAATGGTTCAAGCTAGAGATGCCATAATTCAAACTAAAAAAGGCAAAATGCCTAGATTCAACTCAAACCACACCAAATCCTTGAAAGAAAAGGAAAAGCGTGGCTTTTTCAAGGGTCAAATGCTATATATTTGTACTTAAATTTTAAAACAAAATATCTATGAGTCCAAAATATCTATGATGAGAAGCAAATTAAGATTGCTTGATCTATTTTAATAAAAAATAATTAATGGAGGGCCAGCGAAATAGCTCAGCCAACTAGAGCACCTGCTTAGGCAAGTGTGGGCAAGTGCAGGGATGGCAGTTCGATCCCCAACACCACTTGCCTGGCCAGCCCCACCCCAGTGTGGGCCGAGCCAGCCAGAGTCCAGGCTTGGTGGTGCAAGCCTGTAATCCCAGTGCCAGAGAGATTGAAAGCAGGAGGATCATCATGAGTCTGAGCTGTGTAGGGAGACCCTGCAATAACCAAATACAGTTTTTAAAAAAAGGAATTAATGGAAACACATCCACAGGTGAACAAGATATTAAACATCAGCTACACAGGCAAGCAAAAGAAATTAAAATAAAAACTATTCTTCTCAACCATGTGAAAATTAGCACTACAGGAACTGTAGACACTATATAGTAAAATTTAAAGAAATCTAAGAAGAGAACTTTGAGAAATAATCTTAAGTGAATGATCCTTAGGAAAAGCAACAAATTAAAAACCATTTAAACAGTGAGGAAACCCTTACTTTGGAGAACACAATTACATCATTTTAATGGACATTTCACCAAAGCTGTGTGGATGGAAAATGCCTGACATCAGACACGACATGCAGGCAAGCTGTAGCCCCACACATGGCTGCTGGAGACGCGGCGCTCTACAACTATCTGGACAATGCTTGTTACTTTCTTAAAGTGCTAAGCATGTATCACACAATGCACATTCCAGTCCTGGGCATTTAGTTAAAGGAGAGTATATGTCCATATAAACACTTGGAAGCCTAAAATATATATGGTACAATGTTGTAATGATATTCTAAAAAGTGCTGTTAAGAAGCCCACTGTAGATCAGTGTTTCACAGTGTAGGTGGGAAGAAATAGACTTCAAAGAGGAAAAAACATTAAGAAGCTTAAATGTAATGATTATCGTGGTCAGTATGAGATTTTATATATTTTTAAAGACATAGTGACTAAAAATATAAAACCAATAAGGTATATTTGTATAAATAAATAAATCACAGTATCTCTGTCATGAAAGCCTCTGACCTGAGAAAAATGGAGAGGCTATTATAATATTAGATGAAGCAATTTCAGAATACCACATGTTGGGGCTGGAGAGATGGCTCAGTGGTCTAAAGCACCTACGTGGAACAAGCTTGGCAAAGCACAGGGACCACGGTTCAATCCCCCAGCACCACATGCCAGCCAGCCTCACCCCCTGGTGGGCTGAGCTGGCCACACACACACACACACACACACACACACACACACACACAATAAATGTTAAAATAAAAAAATAAAAAATAGTAAAAAAAAAAAGAATACCACATGTTTACAGAGATAAAAATGTACATTTAAAGGCTAAATTGCTCATCAGATTAAAGTGCCTGCTTAGGCAGATGCAGGGGCCAGGAGTTCGATCCCCCACCCGCTGTGCAAAAATAAACAAGTCTAATTGTTACGGCTCGTGCCTAGAGGTCCCCCAAAGCGTCCTGCTGTCGCAGGGGAGGCTCCCCAGGGACGGCGGGGTCTACAGCGCGTGATGATGGAATCGATCCACGGCGCAGTGAGTGTCCGACGTGAGCGCAGCCCGCCCGAAGTACCTGGACGGCGTGCAGAGGAGAAGTGCGGTCGTCCCCTGCCGCGAGCTGTCCTCCTCCGTGACGCCAGTCGCCTGCTGCCCCGCCTTGCAGCCAGCCACAGAGGAACCGAAACCTCCGCAAACTGAGCTGAAGAAGCCCTTTTCTCCCTTTAAGTTGGGCATCGGGCATTTTGGCTCAGCCATGGCATAGAGGCACCTAAGATGCTGATGTCATCCTACCGTGCTCAACACGTCGCTCTATCCGACACACAACATCGACAAACTCCAGACTTGCCCCAGCATTTAGAAACAACCACGGTATCCTCTAGTAGGCAAAAGACCAAACTATGACAGAGCTGGCCAGTAAAATGTTACTTAGTATTTAAACTGAATGTTTAAACCAGAAATTTTCTACTGTTTTCTTTTTTAATGCATTTCGTATAGGGTCTCACTAGGCAGCTCGGACTAGTAGTGATCCTCCTGTTTTCAGCCTTCCCAGTGCTGGGATTATAGGCGAGTGCCACCACGCCCAGTCTTGGTGGTCTGCTCAGTGTGCTGGGGCAGGGCCCACAAAGCATGTGGAACTGGGGATCGAACCAAGGACCTTGCAACTGCCTAGGCAGGCTCTTAGATCACTGAGCTATCTCCATGACCCACTATTTAGTGTTTAAATAAATGCTTACGTCAAAGTCATGCAAAATATAGGAAATAAAATACACATTATTAAGTGACAAAAAGCCATGCTGATAAAATGCAAATTGCCTAATTGTACATGCATGACACCTAGGAAAAGGTGCATCTTTGACGAGAGTATAGAGTGGTTGCCAGAGGTTGGGTGGAGCACAGGATGAACTGGCAAGACAGAAACTTGTGACCCGAGTGCTTGTGCCGCCGAGCTCTCTCCCTGGCCAGAAATGATTTTTAAGACACAGATGTTTGTCTGTGAGACACCACGAGGCACAAAGTCCGTGTCAGTGTAAGTACATCAATTGAAGAAATATAAGACCCTGCCTGGGGAAGTTTGATGATGAGAAATCGATCCATAATATCATTCTTAGGAACAAGAAAAACAAAGTAAGCTTGTAAATTATTCTGCAAACACTCTCTGACATCTGTAGGAGCTGTTTTCAGTAGACATCCACTGCCCAAGTTTATGACACAGTAAGTAAAGATATGGTATTTACAATAATGTGTAGAAGGAATGAAAGATGAGGGGAGTCAAGAGGAAGGGTATTCTTAAAAGAATTACAAGGATCATATGGTTG
>NW_004524813.1:2134450-2143764 GCF_000260255.1 Octodon degus
AAGGAAGTTTCTTGGCCTTGGGCTATACTCAAGAGGGTCAGTGATCTTGGCCTCAGGGTTGTTCTGGAGAGAGGAGATACTTAGAATAACTGGACAAGCCATGCACAGATCTTGCTGAAGGGTAACCAGAGCCAGCATCCAGCAAGGTGTGCAGTGCTGGGGTCTGAGCAGCAGTGTCATTAAGAAGTTGACAGAGCCAGTGAGATAGCTCAGCAGACTGAGCTCCTGCTTAGGCAAGCTCAGGGACCAGAGTTCAATGCCTGGCACTCCAAGCTGCACCAGCCACAAACCCGGGCATGGTGAGCTGCCACCAAGATCAGACACGGTGGTGCCTGCCTGTAGTACCAGCTGTCGGGAGGCTGGAAACAGGAGGCACACCATGAGCCTGAGCTGCAGAGTGAGACCCTGTGCCAAATACATTTTTTCAAAAAAAGAAAGAAAAGAAGCTGGCATATGGAGAAGGAGGCAGGGGTATGAAAAGAAGCTGAAGAGGACAACAGGAAATCAAGAAGAAGAGACCGTACAGTAGGGAGTAGTCTTTGGGGAAGAATCAGAAACATTTTTGTAGTACTATCGGTGACATAGGTCCAAAATCACCAAGTCTGACTTTTGGGAGGGGGAATGTACCTGGGTGAAGAACGGCAAGTGTAGAGTGTGATCCCTCGTGGCTGTCCTGAAGATGTGTACATTACAATAATTACCATGGTTTGTCCTGGAGGTGCAAGGAGATTTTAATCCTATTGATTCACAGCCCTTATAGGAACGGTGAAAGAATGACTAATCATAGCAGGGCAGGTGGTTTGGGACTTATGGATGCATGTAGAAACCTGACAGAAGGCATTGCCATTAGAGTTTAGAAGTTAGGGAACACCAACAGACATCAAATACAAGAGTACCTGAAGTCCAATGTTTTTCAGCCCCAGTGGCACAGTGGGTACCAGCTGGCCTAATTTGTTTGGAGAGATGAAGATTATAAACTGGAGGTGGGGATGGCTGAGACAGCATGACCATGAATGGAATAAGAGTTCAGACTGCAAAGAGCCTCATGTCTAACAGGTACAAGGGGAATGGCTCAACCAGGTTGTGCAGTGAAATGGTGGGGAGTAGAGAGCAGCAGAATCATCATCCATACATGGCTAGGAAAGCAATCTTGTGTGCTGTTTGAAAGTCTTCTGGACAGACAGCCCAGAGGCTGCTGCAACAAACAGCAGGAAGCGGAGAATCAGCAAGCAGACAGGGAAGCAGTACAAGGAAGTTACCTGGGAGTATTAGGGATGTTTAGTGAGGTGGAGACAGGAGGGGGAGAGAAGGGGCCATGACCACTCAGGAATGAGAGTTCGGGAGCAGAGGTGTCGGGCTTATTGGGACACTGCTCAGCCTGTGTGATGTGGAATGCAGAAGCAAGGCTGGGGCGCCTGACGCCTGTTTCAGTGTGGGAAGGAGCAGATGAGGGCCTGCTCCCTTGGACTGCAGTCCTGCAGGCTTAGAAGATTTGAAGGCTATTAAATCTCCAGGAGTCATAGGGAGTTTTGGCTCAGGTTTACCTATTGATTGTGGAAAGCTGAGGTCAGCATACTGTCTCAGAATGTATCAGAGGAAGGGCAGGGCTGGGGTATGGTCAGCCATGGGAGGTAGGATCTGTGTAGCACGAGCGGTCGACACTACGTAAGTTCAAAAGGACTTAGAAAAGTGAGCTCCCTGGGATGTGCCCTGAGTTTAGTTCTGGCTAACAGAAGGAGCTGAGGCCGGGGTAAGTGCAGTGCTACACTAGGTTTTAGAAGGTGTGTTTTTAAAAGACCGTTGGCCTTTTCTACATTTCCTGAGGACTGTGAGTAGTATAGGGTGTAATGCCAAGCAGTGTTTAGGCTTGAGGACACCTGCGGGGTAATCTGAGAGATGAAAGCTGATCCACCATCTGATCAGACAGATAGATTGGGGGAAGCGGAGTTGGCGGATAAGCTCTTGTGTAAGAGTTTTAGAAACTATGTTTTCAGGCTCCCAGGCAGCAGGCAAAGCCTCTATCCATGCTGAGAGTGCAGATGAAGGTAAGAAGATATTTATAAGTCTTATGACAAGGTATGTGTGTAAAATCTATCTTCCAATGTCTACCTGGAATGTGTCCATGAAGTCGGTGGGTTTGAAAAGGAGGAAGCGGTAGGTTTTCCTGAGAAGAGATTTTGACACAGAGATGGAAATCTCTGGTGACTCGGAGAATCACGACCGTTAGGGAGGGATGAGGACTGACTGAAGTTTATGGAGAGCTTGGGTGTCCACAGGACAGCAGTTGTGTAAGTCAGTGATAACGGCTGAGGACGGCTAAGCTGGGAGAAGACTTCACCTGCGGAAAATCCATCCCTGAGTGTTTGGGCTGTAGTTTGGTTTGTGAGTAATCAGAACTGCGAGAGCATTGAGGCAAGGGTAGGGGGTCTGGGACGACAAAGTGGGAGGATGAGAAGGATACGGTGTGTGCAGCCAGCAAGGCCCGTGGGTCAGCAAGGATACTGCCTGGAGAAACCGTCTGAGTGTGTGGGGTGACCTCCACAGTGAATGGCTGCTACCTGCTTTGGAAGTTGTGCTGCTTCTAGAAGCTCGAGGATGAGGGAACGCTGGTGACTGGGGCTCTGAGTGCTGATTAGACCTCTTTCTTCCCAGGCAGCATGAGGATGAAGAACACTATCCGTGTACTTTGAGTTGGTGCAGATATTTATGATTTTGTCTTTGGCTGGAGTGAGAGCAGTAAGTTCCGCCTTTGTGACGATGTCTCGGTGGCAGTCAGCTTGCCTGTATTACGCCCTGGCGATGGCACAGGCTGCCCCCTTCTGAGTGTCTGTGTTCCTTCCGCTCCCGTATATAAACCCTGTGTCAGAGGCTGCAGGAGGGGGGGCTATTAACGTGGTGGAAGTGGGGAAGGGGTCATCTGTAAGACTCAATGCTATTGTGGTGGGGGGCCTCACCAGACGTGGGGACCAGGGTGGCCAGCTTGAGGGGACTGCTCGTGGGGACAGTGAAGGCAGGGTCATGCATGAGCACCAGGCGGACCTGCTGTAAATGGGAAGGAGCTGTTAAGGTATGGAGTGTCTTGTGTGAGATGAGCTCGTTGAGTAGCGAGGTGAGTGTGCTGTGGTTGATTGCCCAAGAGTGAACATGGTTTTTCTCTTGCATCAGAGTGGCTGCTACTACAGAGACTGAAGGCTCCTTCCATGTGCTGTACGGCCTAACTGCTTTATTAGGTATGCTACTGCTTGGAAGAAGGGTCCCTTGTTGTATCCTAGAACTCCTACTGTATTATGATTTTGGAAGGTAGTGTATAAAGTAAAGGATTGGGTGGGGTGTGGCAGAGTGAGGGCCAGAACCTTCAAGAGGGCCTCTTGTTACTTGCAAAAGGAAAAATGGTGAGAGGTTCTGAGAAGGGACTTTTGGGTGCTTTATGGAATGTTTAAGCTAGGAAAGCAAAATTAGCCATCCAAAGGCAAAAAAAGATAGCTAGACCAAGGAAAGACAGGGCTTGTTTCATAGTCTTAGTAGGCATGTGGAGGTCACAGAGGAGGATTTTGCAACCAGCAGTGATCAAGTGAGCAGGGAGAGTGAGGTAAGTCCTAGATATTTGATGTCGGGTGAAGCTATTTGAGTTTGGGTGGACAAACCCTGTATCTATAACCCCAGAGAAAGTTGAGAAGGGTAGCTGTGTTCCGTACAGTTAGGGTATGGGAGGGGAAACAGAGGAGACCATCTATATGCTGAAGGACAGTGCCAGGTTTGAGATTGAGGGTCACTGGGTCAGTAGCCAAGCCCTGGCTAAAGGAGTGAGGACTATCTCTGAATCCTTGAGGCAGGACTGCCCATGTGACCTGTAGGGACCGGACAATACCTGGATCTGTCCACATAAAGGTGAAGATATCCTGGCCATCAGGGTGGAAGGGGATAGTGAAGAAGGCATCCGTGAGGTCCAGGACTATAAAGTGGGTAGTGGAGGGGTGGATGTGAGAGAGCACGGTGTAGGTGTTTGACACCTCTGGCGAAATGCTGTAACTGCATTGTTGAGAATTTGCACTAAATGTAGGAGCCATTATGTTTGAGCATATGTATGAAGGACAGGAGCATTGTGAGGCCCAGGGCAATTTTAAGACCATTGAGAGAAGACATTGGTTTAAGTCCCCGTTGACATGGAATGCAGGGCAAGGCTGAGTGAACCCCGAGGTAAATGGTACAGAAGTAACCCGGGTGGCACAAGTGGAACTAGAGGTGTCCCAGACTATGAGATCCATGGGGAGGAGCAAGCAGAAGGGGTGACTGATGGCATGCAGGGGTTAGCAGGCGTGACATGGGGAGAGAGGCAAAGAAGAAGAAGAAGCAGAAGTTTTGGAGAAGACTGAGGCTTAAAAGGGGTCTGGAGCAAGTAGACAAAACACTATGACAAAAGCACAAAAATACTCTGTGTGAATAAAAGGTGTGAAATCAGCAGGGGGAGGACCTGTCTGGAGGGCTGTGTCAGTTGGCCGTCCACTCCCAGATCAAGGTCCATAGCTCAAGTGTGGCAGCCTGAAACCTCAGGAAGACACTATGGAGCCCCTGTGTCAATAAGAAGCATGTCCTACCTGACATGTTCAGCAGGACTCAGGGCTCAGACAAAGACACCCCAATGGGGGCTGTGGACCCCGAGCCCCGTCAGTGCTCTACAGCAGTGAGACTGAGCAGGCTAGTTAGCGATGAGACTGCAGCTGCAGTGAGCCAGGAAATTGGATGATTTACTCAGTCTCTAGCAGACAGGGCAGTAACCCTTCCAGCGACCCTCGAGCTTGCAGGTCAGGCAAGGTCCTAGTGGTGGTCCCGGGTTGCGGCAGGCTTGTGCTCCGGGTCCTTTTTTGCTGCACTTGAAGCTTGCTGCACTTGAAGAGAGGGGTCTCAAATGGCACTGTGTTGTTTAATTTTGTCTCTAATAGGAACTCCTGTGCCACAGCCCGAAATTGGCAATGCCACTTTGATTGTTCCTCTCTATTGTTAAAGACATGGAAAGCCAAGTTAAGTAGGTCTCCTGTGGGATCTGAGGGCCAAGACGTATCTTTCTAAGTTTGCCTGGACATGAGGAGCAGACTGGGAAATGAAGTGCGAGTTAACGAGGGCCATTCCCCCAGGGAAGGAGAGTCATGCTGGGCTACTTGGATGAGGCCTCAGTAAGGCAAGAAAGGAACCTGGTGGGGCTGTCATCAGAATGCTGTGCTAGTTCGTGGAATTTCTCGTAACCGATGGCCTTGTGTTAAATATTCCCAGCTGCTGCCATCAGGCAGCCAGCCATAGTGGCCAGGAGGGCTGAGCCGTTGAGACCCTGACAGTCCCAGTGGGGTGAGAGTCTGGAACGGCGGCTGTGCCTGAAGGGTGGCCAGGGCCAGTGTGGTGTCTCAGTCCTCTTCCTCCTGAGCAGCCTGCCAGAGCTGGGGCTTGTTCTGGGAGGACAACGTAGAGGTAAAGATAGCATAGGTATCTTCAAAATGGAGATCAGAGGGATTAGTGACGCAGGGGAGCTCCTCAGATGGTTGTGGGGGTCAACAGAGGAGACCAACCCATGAGCAGAGTGAGATAAAGCAGAGTGTGAAAAGGACGCGAGTGTGAACCAGTGGAGCCAACCTGTCCTCGGAGGGGCAGAAGAGGGTGGGACTGAGAAAGCTGCGGCTGGGTACAAGCAGAAAAACTAGCTGCAAGGGGCAGGGTGGGCAGGCTGAGACCAAGTACAGAGTGCAGGAGGAGAAAATGGAGAGGAAGGAGAGGAGCAAGAGGGCTTGGAGGCAATGGGGGGCCCAGGGTGAGACAGAAATGACCCGGGGGTCTGGCCCAGAGAACTGAGGAGGCGGGGCTTTGGATGTGGCGGAGGAGGGGTGAAAGCCGGGGGAACGTCAAGGAGGGTCTAGAGAGGTATGGGGCAGGCGAGTAGGAGTTGGGGTTTGGTGATATGGAGTGAGCCAAAGGATTTGGGTCACCCAACATGTCTGAAGGATGGAGGGGCACACCCTGAGAGCGATAGAGGTGTGGACGTTGGGGATCTCTACCCATGTGCCATCGCAGCCGCAGAAGTGGTTCAGACATCCACGGACCAGTGGCTGCCATTATCAAGTTTGGGGCCAATCTGTCTGGCAGTAAAGGACCAGCTGTTTTGGCTACATGGTTTCCTAGGGAGGGATGGTGTTTAAGATTCCTAAGAGATACCTGTGTGCGGTGTGCTTTGGGACTGGGAAGGAATACTTCCAACACTGACTGAATTAACGGTGAGCTGAAGGCCAAAACTGGTGGCCAAGCCCAAAGGGAGTCATCGTTCTCTTCTGAGATGTGACAGAGAGAGGAATGACCATCGGTCCCGTGGATCATCACCCAGAGGACAGAGGGACATCTTGTTGAGGGTGAGAGGATGCGCTGGGAAGCGGGGTGTCCTGACGTGGGCCAACAATCTATGAGAAAGAGAAAGGTAGAGTGAGAAAACAAGGCAGGAACTCCCAGAACAAGAGGCAGTGAGCTTGTGAGAACCAAGGTGGATCAGTGGCGGATGAAGGCTGGCAGTGGCAGAGGCGGAGACCAGAGAGGGAGGAGGGCCGGCTCTTGCTGGGGGAAGCTCCAACTGGGCGTGGCCCCAGGAGCTGAGCACACTGTTGAGATGAGTCACAACACCAGACTGTAAGGTGCCTTCCTCTGGCGTGAGTGCGAAGTGGCTGAGAGGCACAGAAAACCGTTATTACTCAGCGCAGGAGGGTTGTCAGAGAGAAGCAAGAACCCTTGGGGAGGAGGGGAGGAGACAAAGAACTGCTCAGGTTGGGCTGGGGGTGGAGCTCGTGTGGGTGGTATGGTGTCCCCGCAGGTGCTGACCGGGGAAGACTTGGCACGTGCTCAAACAGGGAAAGAGAAGTTTGAGGTTACCCGGGGGAGAACGTGCAGGCCAGGCCAGGAGCAGCTTGTTGTTGGTCTGGGCGCCCGTGCCGCACTGACTCAGTGCCGTGGTGACTCGGCACACTTGCGTGGGTGCAAACCCGCTCCTGGAGAACTCCACATACTCAGGTTAGGAATTGGAGAGATTTTTCCCACATACTCAGTTAAAAACTGGTGTTATACATGTAAAAGAAGACACAATGAAAAATAGGACAGCAAACAACATTTACATAAAATGAACATTATGTAAAAAACAAGAATTAACTCCCCATCTCAGCAAGACATAGAATGCACCACAACATGGGATTGTTTTTGAAGGTAAGACTCTCATAAAATTGACACTACAAATCAATTCACGAGTGTGTCTATCACGACTATGTGGAAATTCTTCACAGAGCAATGTTCTCCATCTAAACTCATTTTTACGCTTTCCTCTTTGGAGTCAGAGCTAGAATACAATGTTTTAAAAAGAAAGCAAGCCTGTGGAGATCACAAACCACTAATTTCACACTACAAGCAGTGTAAATAGCGCTCAATTCCCTCTAGTAATACACTATTTATCTTTGTGCTTCACTGAGTTCAGAGAAAAGCATTTTTCAGAATGTAAGCAATTAACTTCTCTATTTTTTTCTATTCTAAAAAGGACCTTATCAGAAAAGCAAGGGATTAGAAAGCTACAGAGCTATCAGAGTTCTTCTTAGTGTATGAAATTTCAATTTAGCACAACATGTAAAACCCTAAAGGCAGTTAAAACCAAATACAGGGAAACCGTCTCATTTTCACAGTATATTTATTTCACACTGTCATTGACCCAACTGATTTTCTGCTAAATTCAAATAAATAGACATTAGATTCAGGAATTACTCTGTGTTAAACATCATACCTGTTCCAATGGTGTTGCAAAGGTTTCCTTAGAAAATCTCCCGAAAACATGGTCAAGCTATTTGTACCAAGCAGGGTTCACGAGGTAGATAGCTTATGGATGTGTCACGAAACTTGACTTCCAAAGAAGCTGTACTGCTAAGAGATGTATTAAGCATTTAATCTGAATACCTCTAGGGGAGACAGGAAAGCGACCTATTACCAAGAGATGATATGTTGGGAAAGTTATATTTTTCCTCTTTGCTTATTGATATTTGCATCTATTTTACTTCATTTTATTGTAGTGTATTAATTTTTAATGCATTTGGTACAGGGTCTCACTACACAGCTGGAACTCGTAGTGATCCTCCTGTTTCCAGCCTCCCCAGCCCTGAGATCACACGTGTGCACCACCACGCTCAGCCTTAATCTCCATCTCAGTGCAGCCTGGGGGCAGGGCCGGCACGGCATGTGGAGCTGGGGATCGAACCCCAGTCCCTGTGTCTGCCAAAGCAGGTGCTTTAATCAGCTGAGCTGTTTGGCTGACCCTCCAAATGCAGTTTTAAATGTTTAAAAAAGGGGCCGGTGAGATAGCTCAGTGCTCTAAAGTTTCTGCTTAGGCAAGCACCAGGGACCACGATTCAATCTCCTGCACCACGTGCCTCTCCAGCGCCGCCCTCAGGGTGTGCTGAGCTGGCCAAAAAAAATAATAATAAAATAAAATGGAGGCTTTGATTTGACATCATTTCTTTGACATGTACGTTGAAGGCAGATAATTTATGAGAAACCAAGGGGGTAGCCATGAATACTTATGAAAACAATATTTTAATGTTATATTTTTTCCTGTGAAAAAGTATTTAAATTTCAAACTGCTGACAAAGACATACATAGGAAATAAGAATATAAAACAGTCAAGTAAGACTAAAATTGCAATTAAACCCCTGATCAGAAAATATATCTCCTTTTCTTTTTCTATTTTCTCATTTTATAATTTTTGCTTAAAGTCCCACATTATTTTATCTATATGCTAAATCTAATCATTTGGCAGTGGTTTTCTAGAGTGTTACGCTAAGTATTCTGAAACTGCAGCTGAGCTAGTCGTGAAAAATTACCTTGAATAATTTGGCACGTTTTCATTTCTGGCACTGCTAAAATGGTGCCTTAAAAATTGAATAGACTTTTCTTTAATCGTCTACAAAAAGCAGAAAGAAAGCTGAACGGTAACAATGGTATTTAACATGTTTTTAAGAGTGGGGCAATTTTGCCTTGATTGTGTCTTAAGCGCTGATCATACTGGGCTCGAGAGGGTACACCAGCTACTCTCCTGCACACTCTGAATTGTGTGCTGTCACCTGAAGAAATAGTCCCATATGACTACCATAACAAAGTACAACAAAGTTGATGGCTCAACAAAACAAATTTATGTTCAGAATTCTGGAAATGAGAAGTTCCAATTTTAATTCTTAAAGCAGAGATTGAAATTCTTAAAAATATTAAGAAAAGGGCCAGCAAGATAGCTCACCGGACTAAGTGCCTGCCTTGCA
>NW_004524813.1:2147644-2148523 GCF_000260255.1 Octodon degus
AAACAAAAGATGCTGGGAATTTCAACATGGTGTTGATCATCTTTGACAGATTAAAGAGAGCAAACACCTTCCTACCCAGAACTGTTTAGTATTAACACTATATACTTGAAATAAGAATTATTTGTTGAATTTAATAATGTGAAAATAAAGACTATACCTTATCTAAAGAAAACAAAAGTGTATAAAGATGAAATAGATGCCTTGGAAGAAAAGATTTATTTCCAAAATTGAATTTTAAAAAGAAAAGAATAAAGGTGCGTTATTTCGCATTTCAAGACGCGAAGCTATTTTGTGATGTGTTACTTTCTGAATCGCATAAACAGAAAGGGTGGCCCGGAGCGCAGGTCAGGAGTGCATGATTTTTATGATACTAGCAAACATGTATGTAAAGAAATAGCTCAATATCACTCATTTTATAAAACTCTAATTAGATTAGAAAAATGTGGTCAACAGTGCAGTAAGATTGATTTCTAGCTATAATTAAATAAAACAATACAAGAATTCAATACGTGTTTAAAATTAGGAAATGTACTGATAAATCCAATTAACAAATTCAATGACCTCAACATTAGATGTTAAAATAGATCTTAATATAATCTATTAATACTCATGGTAAAAACAAATAGAAAAAATGTTATAAGATAAGAGCCAACATATCAGTTCTTCATGTGTTAACTATATTTATCAAATGCTGGGAATGAAGTGCGGAAGAATCACAACACAGTGACTACCTGCTCACCAGCGTCTCTAGGCGCCGGCAGCACTTAGCCCGCCAGCGTCTCGTAGCCAGTATTTCACACAAATAAGTACATGCAATAATTGTCTTTCTTTTTCTGACAAAAACAGGTATTTTAAACTCATGAAGTCATATTTATTATT
>NW_004524813.1:2151548-2152311 GCF_000260255.1 Octodon degus
AATGAATGGCTGTATTTTAACATGCATTATCAGTACCATAAAGTAGTAGAAAATATATTAATATTTTAGATTTGCAGAAATGTCTGAGATAGTACAGAGAGTTCATAGTTTTCTCACTTAGCTCCAGTCAATGTATTAGTAAGTTAATGTTATCTTGTTGCTGTGTTATATTTGTCCAAACTATGGGATGCATGTTGACACATTATTACTAACCAAGCTTTTGTTAGCATTCTCTTCATTTTTCAGTGTCCATGACAGTCTCCTCTGGTCTGGGACAGCTCCTTAGGTTGTCTTCCTTCTCAGAACATTGACACTCATAAGTGCTCTGACACAATTATATTGTAGAATTTCAGTCAATTTGGCCTAGTTTGATTTTTTGTCGTTAGACTGGAGATAAGGGGTTTTGTAAAAATGTTATAGAAATGAACTACCACTGTCATTTGCATCAGGGGCTGCATGATATCCGCTGGAAGTCGCTGACGACATTAACCTTAATCACTTTGTTAAAGTAGCACCTGCCCGGATCCCCTCTGTGAAGTTTCCATTTTCCTTTATACATTCAAACTCACCTCTCCATCTCCATAAAGGGGGCGAGGGAATTCAGGCTCGTTTCCTGGAGAAAAGCGTGCTTATGTAGGAAATTCATCTGAAAAGAAGCGTTCTGTGTTCTCCCCATTTATTTATGCTCTTATTCACTCTTTTATTTATAACAGGATGAAAATATACATATCTGTTCATGCTTTGGGTTGTAATCCACTAGTAC
>NW_004524813.1:2152546-2153362 GCF_000260255.1 Octodon degus
AAGATCTATAAAAAGATTTTGAGTATCTTTTGGGGAGGAGTATAATTTTGTTTTTGATTATGGAACAGATAGTGATACGGCATTATCAGGAAATGCAATTTTTTTATTATCTTTATTTGGAAGGAGTTTTTAGGGGGTATGGGGAATACTTTATTTTTTTTTTTCTTTTCATGCATTTGGTACAGGGTCTCACTACGCAGCTTGGACGCCTGGTGGTCCTCCTGTTTTCTGCCTCCCCAGCACTGGGCTTGCCGGCTTGTGCCCCCACGCACCGCTTTGAAGGGTGGTACATTTTTGAGATGTGTCAAACTAACCCATGTTTTCCAGACATGTCCTGGTTGCGTAATTCCAGGTTAGTACCAGTCACATAACTGATGCGGGGTGTGCAAGCGAGGGGCGGCTTGTCGCACACTTGTCACGCGGACACTGCGTGCGCACCTCCACTGCAGCTTGTGGCCCGGCGGCTCGCGACAGCTCCTTCAGGTCCTCTCTGCGTCACCTCTGGTCCTCTCCTAGGCTTCGGCCAGGCAGGAATCCCAGGGCCTCTGTCAGCAGCTGCCGGTCAGCTTCCCCGCGTCCTGCTATGCGCTTCTCTTCATTCCTTTGGATTGTGACTTGAATGTGGGCGGTTGCCTAAGTGCAGTCTCAGAAGGTCGTCCCTAACAGAGTGACAGAGGCGCAGGCCGCGTTCCTGCTTCTCCGCAAGTTCCAGCCGCCCTTGTTTTCTCCGCCCACGCTACGTTTGCCAGCACTTCATCACCATCTCCTGCTGTGGCTGCAGCGGGACCACCCAAAAATGAAGCGAGGGCTATGCAC
>NW_004524813.1:2153892-2156494 GCF_000260255.1 Octodon degus
AAACAAACAAACAAACAAACAGGAAAAAAAGGTCTGTTAACATTTGAGGTATTCATCTACTAAATAAATTAAAGAAAATTTCTAACTTGTTTACAAACAAACAAACAAACAGGAAAAAAAGGTCTGTTAACATTTGAGGTATTCATCTACTAAATAAATTAAAGAAAATTTCTAACTTGTTTTCTAAAATTCATATTATGTACACTAAAATGGAAAGGAATAATCACTGTTTACCATTATGGATTCTAGAGCAATCTTACAGATAATAAAAGTCATGCTTGCAAATATCAATCATAACTTTTCATATTATGAAATCATTCCTGGGCCAGGTATGGTGAGTGGCACACACCAAAAATGCTAGCACTAGGGAGGCTGAGGCAGGGGATTGATGTAAGTTCCAGGCCAGCCTCAACAACAAAATGAGGTCAAGGCCTTGTTTGGAATACTTAAAGAGACTGTGTCTCATTAAGCCAAAATAAATAAATAAACAAGCAAACAAACAAATTCCTGCAGATACTTGCAGAAATAGTTCCAAGTTATAACAGAACACACTGAATGGATAAAAAAAAATTTATTCCTTGATACTGATTACTTAGACTTATGAAGGTAAACTAGACATGTTCCATTTTTCACATCAATACCCCACTTTATGCATAATTTTAATTTATTTTCTCCTTTGAGTTAAATGTGTTATAGAGTCGAACACTTCATTAAGCGCATATGTGCAGTAAATTAAGATATACAGTCATAAGGCTGGCCAGATAGCTGAGTGGATTAAAGCACCCACTTAGGCAGACGCAGGGACCGAGGTTCTATCCCCTGTGTGCCTTGCCAGCCCCACCCCCAGGGAACACTGAGACAATGATTGAGACTGGGCGTGGTGGCATGTGCCTCTAATCCCAGCACTTGGGAGAATCTGTGTAGTGAGATCCTGTAGTAAGTACATAAAAGAAAGATATGCAGTCATAAAAGTAGAAGTCTCTTATGTAAGACTCTCCTGCATCTCTTTGTAAGTGGGGACTTTGGCCAAGCAGTCCTCTGGCCACTGTGTCTTGGGATACATCAGTCACCTCTTGCAAGGGTCAGAGGATTGAAAACCATTTATGCAGTGGATGGCACGTACCTTACTTTGGGATCTTCTTGTCCAAATACATTAATTAGAGGTGGCTTTAGATAGTCACTAATTTTGCATGTAGAACATAAAAAAATAATAAAGACAACTTCAGCAGGAGGTATCTGGAACATTTATAATTATAGACCTTGCAATTATTTCATGTGACTATAAGTGTTTGAAATAAGAAATATAGTTGAAAGTTATAGTTAAAATATTAACCGTTCTTATAAAGTTTGTTCGGGATGATTAAAACTCACAAAGATAGTCTTTTCATTTAAAAAGTCAAGACATGAGTGCTTGTTCTCTATCAAATACACTCTAATGTATGGATCAATTAGTATTTAATTTCGTTTGTAGGAAACATCTTGTAAAATTATTAGCTCCTGATGAGGGTCCAGTTGACTTTCAAGCCATCTTTTTTTCAATCTGATTTTATTATTCTCTTATTCTGGGAATTAGATACATTTTTTGAAAGTCTTGATTTGAAAAATAATCTGGTTTTGACATAGAATAGCTTCAGAATAGCTAAGAAAGACATAAAAAGTCCTTTCTATAAAGTTGTAAAGTATAGTAAAATAATAGGACTTCCTCCCAATTTAATAAACTCAATATAAAAACATAAAAAATAGCTACTATTTGTAAGAATGAATTAAAGAAACAATATAAAAACATATAAAAATAGCTACTACTTGTAAGAATGAATTAAAGATACAGTCATAAGAATGCGAGTGATATTTGGCATAACTCTACGTCAAAATACTTTAATCTCTCAATGAAGTTGTCTGTAATGTGTGATTTCTTTCAGTACTGCACAAAAGGGAAATGAAAACTCTCTATAGGACCGACACCCGCAGTCTTTACTTTGTAAGCTGCTGTGTCTTGTTTTGTTAGAAGCCAGGGTCTTTCTGTGAAGTTGAGCCTGGGCTTGAGATCGCTGTGCAGCCCGGATGGCCGCAGACTCACTGTGAGCCTGACTGCTCGGCTGGCCAACGGGCCTCACATCCCCAGCCAGTTCTTTACATCTTTAAGAGGCAATTTGGAATAAAACCATATAGATATTTAACATCTTTGAGTATATGAAAAATGATAATTCTAAGAATCTCACAAAATGTAAATCAAAGCAAGAAATATTTTTTTTTATTTTTTAAAGAGCACAAATTAGAATTAAAGCAGAAAAAATGCAAATGGTACAGATTTTCACTTAACAAAGCAATATGAATTTCACAGTATTTGTTATAATACACAGTGAAGTCTTCCAACCAGTTATTCATATTACCAGATATATGCATGTAAAATTGGAAGAAGAGGGAAAAAAAGAAAGAAAAGAAGAAATCTAATAGGCTCTTCAATAGTTCAATAATAATCATTTTCAGCCAATAGAGATATGTTCATTTATGCAATATTTATTGGTTTGGGAGCATTTAATTACTGAAACAATGATATAATACACATTTATGCAAATGTTTCACTTTAGTTTTTTTTTTTTTT
>NW_004524813.1:2156594-2165308 GCF_000260255.1 Octodon degus
TTAAATGTTTCAATTTAAAAGGTTGGAAAACATATATATGTATATATGTTGATATATATTCATTTTCCTCTTTATACTTGAGCACAGAGAACTTCATGTATTATACAAATTGTATCTATGCCAAATGCTATCAGTTTATTAATGAAATAAATTAATCTAATTTCAGTCTTAATATAGGAATGATGCTTAGATCTATCCACATTTGTTTCATGTGAAATAAAAGCATTCAAAATTTATTTCTGAAATTCAAATTTGATACAAATACATATATTTCATTTCAATTTGTTATGCTAGCTTACTACAATCTGTATGTTGTCTGTGACATAATTGAATAATGTTAAAAATGTGTTATTTTTTTCTGCACACTTTTTAGGATTTATGTTTTGATTAAAATTTAAATATTTTAAAATTCTTCATAGTTTTTATTTAATGGGCACTTACCTCCAAAATATTAGAAGTCATCTATCATTAAATTTCAGCATCAGGACATAAATTTAATTTAATAAAAGGGAATATAAAAACTAGCTTGACAGTGGATTAAACACCTGCTTAGGCAAGTGCAGGGACAAGGGTTCAATCCCTGGCACTATGTGCAGTGCCGAACTCGCTCCTGGGTGCTCTGAGCTAGCTACCAAGTCCAGACATGGTGGTGCACGCCTGTAATCCCAGCACCGGGGAGGCTGAAAACAGGAGGATCACTGCGAGTCTGAGCTGCATAGTGAGAACCTGTACCAAACACATAAAAAAAAAAACAAAACTGGTTTTGAGATTTACTTATTATTTAAAATATAAATAATAACTTCTCTATAGAAATATAGTGATATTAAAAATCCATTAAGTAACCAACAAATCTGACATCCGAAATTCTTAAAAAGCATTCAATCACACACTCTTGTGTTACAAATCTACACAGGTAAAAACATCTGCTGCTGAAGCCAAACCCGTAGGCTTCAAAAGAATATATTTATGTTTCACTTCGAATATCCTTACCAGCAGAGGTAAAATAATTTAAGTAATATTATACAAATTTAACTGTATCTCAACAAAAATGTGCAAAGCATAGGTAGTGTGCAATCAAGATTTTCAAAACTTTCTAAAATTTGTTGTTAGTGGAAGATTCCCTTAATGTGCATAGAGCAACATGAAAAGTGCATGACGGATGAAATACTTCAGCAATAAAATCCCCAAACACCTTCATTTATATTTATTTCCCACAAGGACTCTCTATGAACACGTGCCAATATAGCAAAGAAGGAAATGCGGAGCTGTGTCCTGGTGCTGCATGCAGCTGAGCTCTGCTGTTTCCGTTGTTCAGAGAACAAATCAATTAATTTACTCTTTACTTCTTTTCTTCATTCTTGCTTTAACAAAAATAAGAAAAATAACCCACTCCTGCATGCCACTCCGGCCCCGCTCACGGGGCACACTGAGCCAGCCACAGAGACACGCTATAGTGGCACACGCTGCAACCCCAGCCGTGGGCAGGCTGAAAGCAGGAGGATCAGTGCGAGTCTGAGCTGCGTAGTGAGACTCTGTACCAAATACGTAAATGAAAATAAATAAATAAATAAATAAATAGTAAAAAACCCAAGAAAAATAAAATCTGTTATTGTACTCTGTTTTGTAAATACAAATTTATCTTCATTTTATGATCCATATTTTTATATTACTATAACACACTTTTCTGATGATATATTGTTAAATACTATTAGCATTCATAGATTAAAATACAAACTTATGTATCAACATAAAATATGATTTGAAAAGTAAGATGGTGATTAAGGCTATGATCAATTCTTCTATACTGAATATTTTATGTTAATAAAATATAATGAATTATTCAAATGTTACTAAGCATTAAGCTTACACTATATAAATTACTTACATTATAACTCTGACTTAAGAAAATTTCTGTTATGAAATCATTACTTTTATGTCATTAATAAATTATTCCATAAACTATATCATTATGGGACTTATAATTATTGCTCATGAATTAATTTTCCTTGTAAATACATCCATTAATGAGATGAATTATGTTATATTTTTGTTTCACAAGTCACTCACCCATGGCAAAATTATCACAATGCTAGAATGAGATAGATCTTGTTAAATTTATATTCTCATAATTCAATTTTACAGTGTAAATTCATGGAAATACTGTTCAAATAAGTTTTTACATGTAAATAAAAGATAATTTATTGTTCAACATCACATAAATTTTAAATTCTTGTCACAATCTTTGCCAAAATCATGTTAATCATTGAATATCAACTTTACATTTTTAAAAGACATGCAACTTAAAGATTGTAAAACTTCACTAGCCTTAGTGTAAAACTCTGTGTTGTTAAAAAAACATATTTTCATGTATCCACTAAACGTGATATAAAGTAATTGTATGTTTCATTGGTTTATTTCTAACTCATAGTAATTCCACTTCATTGTATATCTTAACGATTTATCCATTAAAATCTTTTTTATTTGTGATACCAGAGATTGAACTCAGGTCCTTGCACTGGCCAGCCAAGCACTTATTCCACTGAGCTATCTCCTGGCCCTCTCCATTAAACTCATAAAGAACATTTGAATTATTTCAGGTTTTGTAAATCACTATTAAATCTGGGAGAAGATTCTCCCATATGCTTCTGGGTAATAAAATTTCATCAAAACTGGTTAGTATTCAAAAGGGAAATTGTTGGCTCTGTATGAAGTGAATGATTACGTTATAATAACTGTCAAGTTACTGGCCAGTTTGGCTGTAGTCTCCCACTCATTTCCTCTTACAAACTGTGAGACACCAGTCCTTCTGTGTTCGTGATGGAATTTGGCAAAATTTTTGAAAATCTTTTCATATGCATGAACCTATTTCTAGATTCTTAATTTTGTTCCACTGACACCTGTCTCCTATTGTCAATGGAAAATGCTTTGTCTACAATTGCTTTATGTTGTCTAGAAACTGTTTGGTACAAGGAGTCCAGCTTTGCTATCTTTAAATGTATTTCAGGGGCTGGGGGTACGGCTCAGCGAGCGGAACAGCTCCTGCCTGGCAAGAGTGAGGCCCTGAGTTCAATTCCAGATGCAAAAAAAAATGTATTTTGACTATTAAATTTTCTCTTGAAGAAATTTGTCGACTTTTATATAGGAAAGGATTTCAGCTTGCTTTTTATTCTGATTACAACATGTCAACAGTTCCTATTATAGAGATTGGTATCTTTACAGAATTTAGACTTCAGTCAGTAAATATGCTCCATATCTGCAGAACTCTTGGTTTTCTTTGCCACTTTTTGCAGTTCTCAGAACACAAATATACTCACATACAATGGTATGTATAGTTAAATATTTCCTGGCTTTTGTGTTTTGGGAAATGGTATATAATAACATTTATTTTTAATTATTCATTATTGATATTTAAAAATATGATTTTATTTTACATATTGATCTTTTTAAAAATGTATTTGGCATAGGGTCTACAGGGTCTCACTACTGGATTGGATTCATAGTGTGCTTCCTGTTTACAGCCTCCTAAGCACTGGGGTCACAGGCGCGTTCCACCAAGCCCAGGCTCAAGTGCTGTCTCAGCACTCGCTGGGGGATGTGGGGGGTGGCGGCAAGGCAGGTCAGGAATTGAACCCTGGCCGCTGTGCTCTGCCTAAGCAGGCGCTTTAGTCCACTGAGCTATCTGGCCTGCCCGTATGTTGATCTTGAGGACAGTCTTTCTTCTATATCCTTAATGCACATATTAGTTCAATTTCTTTTTATAGTTCATGTTATCGCTGGATAAATTATTTTACTTTTTCCTTCTATTATGTATACCTTTTATGTATATTTCTAGACTAACTTCACTGGCTAGATACTCTAGTAGAATGTTGAATAGAAATATTTAATTAGTGGTGAGAGTGGTTATCCTTAATGTGTTACATGCTTTGTGATACTTAGTTTTATCATTAATTGTGATGTCATAATTTGTGTGCGTCTTTGGTGTTTTCTAAAAAAATGTTTATCGGATTCAAGATATCTACTTCTATCTCTTTTGATTAGAATTTGCTATTTTCTTTATTTTAGGCATTTTTTGTTGGTAGTGGTGTGAATTTTATTGCTAAACATTTTTTTAAATATTTTACTTTTCTTTTTGACATTTTATTTGTTCTTTAATTTAGATTCTTTAATAATGCATGAAACAGTGTTGTGTAACTTTTGTGAAAGTACTTAGAAAAGTAATGTAAGTTCAAACAAGTTTTAATATATTTTAATTTATATTTAATTAAAATATGTTTTTTCTGTTCTTATCTTTCCCCTTTGATTAATGAGTTATTTATAAGTGTATTTTAACTTAAAGCTACATAGGCTGCTTTAGCATCTTTCCATTACTAATTTTGCGCGTAAGCACCAATCTTTGCGGCCCAGGGCGATGGAGTCCCTGTTCCTTTGCTTCTTCAAGTCTTAGCTGCAGGTCAGGGACAGACTGTCCCCCGCACAGTTGCCTCTAGCCCCGCTCGATCGGAGGCGGATTTGGCTCAGTAGCACGCAATACTCATGCAGCACACCCCGATTTTTTTCAAATAGGGCAGCAGTTTCTCCACAGTCTTTCTTACACAACCTTTCAATAATTTAAGCTGCAGGGCGCACCTTGGGCAAGCACGCAGGCCCGCGCCTCAATCCCCGCACTGCACCGCCCCGGCCCGGCCCGCAGCGCAATCTGGGCATCCCCCAACAAAAGTTGAAAGTGCAGACATACCTGATTTTCTGAAGAAACATTGTAGAATGATGATTAACCAGGATTAATCTGAGTAACAGGTATGTAAGAGCTATTATTATGTTTTAAAAATAGTAAATGAAAGTCATGTGGATTTTAAACTCAGTATCCAGGGCTGGCCACATAGCTGAGCGGACTAAAGCTTTAGCCTGCTTGGGCAGGCACAGTGCCCAGGGTTCGGCCCCGGGGCACGCTGCAATCCCGGCGCTTGGGAGGCTGAAAACGGGAGAATCACTGTCTACACTATCAGTATCAATAAAATCTGATGAAAAATAACATAAAATAAAAAATATATTAATTGGTTGTTTTCAAACAATATAATTATGGACCATACTGACAACGTACAATGGCTAAGCTACATAGTATTAGATAGAGCTACTAAAATAATTATGTTATTAAATACATTTGAAATAATTTAAATCATATGTAAATAATTTGAATAATAAAATACTGTTTAAATAGTTTGAAATTAATGTCAATCCATTTATTATTGTTCTGAATATCTAGAATAAGCTAATGAAGCATAAGTCATATTTTATATTACCTGCAAATATTGAAGTAAAAAACATTCAACATTTCATAGACTCTGATAGTTTGAAGTTGTTCAGAAAATCCAAAAATAATTACTGTATTATTGAACCTTTGGATTATATTATGGAAAAATAATAGAAACTACCACTGTAGGTGTGAGCAGACTGCCTTTGCCTTTATGTTCTAGATGCACAAATTTAATTCCCCTGCTTTCTTTCTTTTTTTTTTTTTTTTTTTTTTTTTTGGTGGAACCAGGGATTGAACTCAGATTCCTGAGTTTGCCAGTCAAGCGCTTATCCTACTGAGCTATCTCCCCAGCCCCTGTCTTCTTTTCTTAAACTTGCATTGGTGTACATTTTTAATTTAACAGTCTCTAGTTCAAGTTATACTTAGACTGAAATCTTCTGAAGTAAATTTTTCTTGTTTTCATTCTCAGCTGAGAAAAAAGTAGGTAAAGCCAATAGAAACCATTGTTATTTGAACAATTATTTAATAGAATCATAGATTAAAAAGAACTCACCACTTCCAACATTAATTTATTAATTAACTCACATTATTTAATTCTTTGTTACTATCGTTATTAAATATTCAAGACTGCTTTTGGTGTAATGACAGAAAAATAGTTTACAGGAAGACAAGGAAGTCAAAATATGAGTGTATATAGAAAATTCTGACAAGAATCCAAGGTCAAGGATTGTCTTTTGAATAAATGGTAAGTACCTATAAGAAGAAAAACGATCTTAACCTTAGCCTCACTACAAATAAAAAATTAAATTTGAAATAGACCATAGATATTAATGTCAAAACTAAAATCTAGAAATGTTTGTAAGATGCTTGTTACAAAAGAAACATGGAAGAGCATAGTTTTGTGAATGGAAGTAAGTCATAAATGATAAAGCAGAAACCAAAAAAAAAAAAAAAAATACCTGGAAGGCCGGCCAGATAGCTCAGCAGACTAACATGCCTGTTTCAGCAGAGCGTAGAGGCAGGAGTTCAATCCCTGTGGTGCTGTGCCGGCCCACCCCCCAGGAGCGCTGAGATGGTGATTGAGACTGGGCGTGGTGGCACAAGCCTGTAGTCTCAGCACTTGGGAGGCTGTAAACAGGAGGATCACTAGAGTCTAATCTAATAGTAGGACCCTGAACACCCTGTAGACCTTGCCCTAAATTCATTAAAAAAAATAAATTGAAAAAAATCCTGGATAAGATGGAAATGTCTGAATGTCATAAATTTAAATATGCTTGAATTTTTCATAAATTCCTATTATTGAGCTTCTAGAGCCCTTAAAATTTCCTCACCAAAGGTTGAGATTTTATTCTTTGGGAATACTGTTATAGTTTAGATCCAGAGTGCTTCAAAAACTCATACACACTCCTAGAGATTTTGAAGGTGATTGGGTCGTGGGGTTGGTACAGTTATTGTCTTAATCCACAGAAGAGATCAGTAGCTTGGGGCTGGGGAGATGGCTCAGTAGAATAAACGCTTACCTGGCAAATGCAAGGGCCTGAGTTCAATCCCCCGTTCTGAAAAAAAAGAAAGAAAGAAAAGAAAAAGAGAGAGAGATCAGTAGTTCAGTGTGCCTGTAAGGAGAGGGCTTCTGCCTGGTCACTGTGGACATGATCTGGGAGGGCGTTTCCATTTCTACCTCCTTTCTTTTCTCCTCAATTCATTTGGTTGTCATTTTTGTTTTTGTTTTTTGTTTTTGAGACTGGTATTAACATGTAACTCTGGCTGCACTTGAACACAACATGTAGCTCAGGCAGGCCTCAACCCTACATGATCCTCCTGCCTCAGTCTTCCCGGTGCTGTGTGTCTACACCTGTCCCCCCTGAACCCTGTGCATACCAGCAGGAGAGCATTCCTTAGCAAGAGCATCCCGTCACCCCTTTGAGATGGACACTGTGGATTATGACTGCATGCTCTGAAATCTATGCACTGAAGTAAGATTTTCTTCCTTCAAATAGTTGGGAGGGGGAGTAAGTATTTAATCCCAAAGCAGAAGAAATTGACTAAGACTTTTGTACAGAACTGGAGCCACTGATGTAATGTCATGGTTTGTGTCTAGCTGTCCTCCCAAAGCCTCATGCAGTCATGGTGGAGTTGTGGTTGATTCTTGATCCAGTGCTGGGATTATGGGTATGAGTGCCCTGGGGCAGACATTCTGCATTACAGTGTAAGGCAGAGAGAGGGGAAACAAGCTAGCTGCCTGAGCCGCTGCCACTCCCTTTGCTTTCTTGCTTTCTGCTGCCGTCATGTACAGTTGCTCTGTGCCGTGTGTCAGCTTGGAGCCAGCTGAGTATGGACTGAAACCTCCACAAACCATGAGCTAAATAAACCTTTCCTTTCTTCATTTTCAATATTGGGCATTTGTCCCAGCAATCGGAGAAGAGTAGCTGAGATACATAAGTTTTTCTGCCCAAGGATAAGAAGCCTTTGGACTCTAGTGAGAGGAGTTTATGAAGGTCAATTAGAGAGAAAACTAGAGTGTGAAAAAATGCAATGGGTGATTCTGGTAAGAATGAATTTAATTAGAATGTTGATAGAAAGACAGACAGTAAAGACAAGGCTCAGGAAGTTTGAGCACAAGGAATCCACTGGTTATTGGATCAGAGACCATGTGTTTTGTGTCCTGGCAGAAAACGTGCTCATCTAGAATTTGCATAAAACTGAGATTAAGGGCAGCAGACTAACATGATGGAGACATTTCAAGGTAAGCCAGCGTTCAGGATAGAACATGAGTTCTTACGTGGGCTTTTAGCTACATTTACTCTAAGAATTAGGAGAAAATATTAGAGCCATAGTATCTAAGTTTTCAATTTCAAAGGAAAGGAAATAACTAGAAAGTTGGGACAAAAGAAGTGATTACCATTAAAAAGAAACTGAACTATTTGCATGAGGACAGTGGCACAGATGACTTGACAGCATTGCAGGATTGAGGGAGAGCCTTCTGGTTCAAATTTGAAATACTTTGCTTTAAAAGAGCTTCAGGGAAGCCTGACTAAGAAGGGACACACAGAAATTCATTTCACTATGCTCAGCAATCACCCAAAGGTCTCAGAATTCATAATCCAAGAGGGTCTAGCTATTGTTGAAGCTGGTAATACTCCTTGCAGTTTTCCACTTGGTGCTGTGGTTTTCCATTGTGAAGAATGAAAGAATTGTGGGGCTAGGGAGCACTCCAGAAAGATTTCAGCAGGAGACCTGAGCAGTTTACCAGTGAGAGGACAATGGGAAGGTGATGGAGTGGAACCGACCATGCAGTAGAGACTTCAGGAAGTTGTAGATTCCAGGAACATGGGATGTTTGCTGGGGAAAGCCACAGGCTATGCGAAGAAGCCCCAGTGGAGAGGTCTTCAGGGATGCAATTGAATGTCCCAAGTTGTTTGGGGTTCACATTCATCACAAATAATTTCCCAGGGTCCTAGACATG
>NW_004524813.1:2165408-2166775 GCF_000260255.1 Octodon degus
TCTCTCTCTCTCTCTCTCTCTCTCTCTCTCTCTCTCTCTCTCTCTCTCTTTTTAATGTATTTGAATGTTAAAGGGTGTCACTATACAACTTGGACTTATACTGTTCTCAGCCTCCCAGCACTGGGATTACAAGTGTGCACCACCACACCCGTACTCTGACTGGCTCAGCCTGCCCTGGGGGCAGGGCCAGAGTGGCACATGGTGCCAGGCTTTGAACCACTGTTCCTGTGTTTGCCTAATCAGGAGCTTAGTCCACTTAGCTATCTCGCAAGACCAACCTACGGGGTTTCCATAGATCTTTGGTTCAAATATTTTTACATCTCTATTTTCCCTTCTGAAAAGGCAATATTTATTGCTGGTACAACTTTGAGAATACTGTTTTTCATTTTAGTTTTTATAGAGACTTAAAGGTAAATGTTTGCCGTGAAAATACAACCAGAACAGTAGTAAAAATTTAGCCAATTGTCCTTCAGATAAAGGACTTATATCTAGAGCATATAAAAAATTGAAAAAAAAAAAAAAACACCCAGACACTCCAAACTTTAATGAACCAATCCAAAATGGGCTCTAAGATGAAAACACATTTCTCAGATGAAGAAACACAACAGGCAAATAAATATATGAAAAAAATTCACTGTTACTGGATATTACAGGAATGCAAATTAAAACAATGCTGAGATTCCATCTCATACCAGAAAGAATGGTTATCATCAAGAAATCAACCAATAACAAATGTTGGAGGACAACAAGAAAAAATGAGCCCTTCTCCACTGCTGGTGGGAGTGAAGACTGGTGCAACCGCTATGGATAGCAGAATGAAGATTCCTCAAAAAACTAGGATTAGAGGTCTCATTGGACCCTGGTTTCCCCTTCTAGGTATCTTCCTGGAAGAATTAAAAACATCATACCACAGCAATACATGTGTGTCTATGTTCATAGCTGCACAGTTCATAAGAGCTAAATCTTGGAAACAACACAAATGCTCATCAACCAAGGAACAGATAATATTTATAAAGAAGGATAAACTTGAGACATTTCTAAGTAAATGAATACTACTAGAGATCACACTTTTGAGTGAAGTAAATTGGACTCACATATGTGAACCTCACATTGTCTCCATGGTGTGAGAAACTGAGTAAACAAATAAGGACAAAAATGTACAATAGATGTTGTAGAATGTAAAGAAATTATTCAAAGAGAAAGAAGAACTAAGGTGAGGGAAGGGGGAAATGAGGGAAAAGAAAAGGAAAAAGAACAAGAAAATGATAAAATGGGAGCAAATCTTTGTTAATAGGAAAGGTAAGAGTGGTCGCAATGAGTAGAAAGGATTGAGAAAAAAGCATCAAATACATGATGTACAGGCACAA
>NW_004524813.1:2167380-2167896 GCF_000260255.1 Octodon degus
CAAGCTATCTCCCCAGCCCCAACCCATTTCTTCATGAAATGTGAATAAAATGTTCTATCATACCCATACAATCCAACACACTATTAAAGGACGTGTATGTGAGATAAAACTCTAAGATACTTTACTGAGTAATAGAATAGGAACAGAAACATATTGTGTATAAATCACAATATGATATGATGTTATAGAATATATAAACCAAATCATAGTGATAGGAAACAATTTAACAGCTCCCTGGATTTAAAGTTGAAAAAGAGATTAATTGTGATATTCATCCAATTCCATATTGAGAATGGTATTTTCACTTTTTATAAATTATAATTCAATGTAGCTAATTTATTGAAAATTAATATATTCAAAACACATGAATGATTACAGAGATGAAATCTTTAATAACATAGATGAAAGAAAATATAGAATGGGTTAAATTATCAAGTATAAAAATAGAGAAGTTTTTAAAAATCTATGTATTCTACAAATTTCTATTTTTTTTCTTTTTCTTTTTTTTTTTTTTTT
>NW_004524813.1:2174209-2204724 GCF_000260255.1 Octodon degus
GTGCTTTAGACCACTGAGCCATCTCTTCAGCCCCTGGTGAATTCTTTAAAGGACCTTTTCATACTTGATGCCAGTTCAAATATTGTAAGTACTTGAATTTAGAAAAATATCCCAGTATAATCCAATAGTCCATAATAGTTGTGGGTTATCAGCAGAGCTGGAAATTGTCAGAAGTTGTTGACTTGAGCCTTTTAGAGCTCAGCATATTAATATGGCATGACTTTTTATATCTTGTGGTTATACTTTTCTGATGGATGGTTAAGATCAAATTAAAGCAAGACTTATATAACTGAAAATGTAACTTTTGTATCTGACAAGGTCAGTCAAATCCCCTCAGGTTGTACCCTGCAACCATGTAGAACAGCTTGTAGATCTGTTTTCAGTATCAGCCATGTGGATGAGTCACAGCCATTGCTTGACCAATTTGCTCTCTATGAAAGCCTGAGAGAATGTTTTCTCTCTATGTGACTCTCCTTAGGCACACTCTACATCTTCAATCACTTTCCTCAGTGAACACATAATCTTCTTGATGAGAAAATTTTGGACACACCTGAGTTACAGGATGTCACAGCACAGTTTCTCTCATGTCCTGAGTCATCAATGACCTTGCAGGGCTAGGGCCAAAATATTGGCTATCCTTATAGTCCTTCCTTTTCTCTGATTTTTGTAGATCAAGTACCTTGGTAAGTACTTTATCATTTTAGAATATTAGCATATGGTTATTTAACCATTAAATAATCAGAAGCAAAAGCTTCTGTTACATACAGTCTACATATCTGTCAATAATAGACTTGAAAATTGTCTTTTTTATTGCTATATGTTACAAAACAAGATAATATATTCCTCAGGGGAAATGAATGCATACACATTTTGCATTTTGAGCCTTTTCATGAATTTTAATTCTAATATCAGGCTTAGTACCATTTTACTGTTCTCAATGGAGCCTATAGTTAAGTTTTCTAATGCAATATGAGTTACAGTAGAAAATCTTTAAATCTTATTTTATGATTTGTCTGGCTCAAATTTATTTTGTGAGGAATTAAGAGGCTATTTTTCAGAATCATCAAATATTGTTTACTTTATCCTACATTGAATGACTTAGCCAAAACTTATGTTTAATATAAAAAAGCTGTACTTAAATTTTTCCAGGTACTTAGTTTAATTTCTTCTTGCTATTAATTTATTGAGAAACAAATAGCAATGAGACAGTTTCAAAACCGGTTAGTAGGGCAGTTTCAATAATTAATACATTGCATATTGTTGTCTTCATAGTGGTTATTCATAGTACAAGATGCAGACATGATATCCTGTACAAACACTATTAGTACAAATCTTTCTTCTCACTGAATTAAGAGAAAGTAGCTATATATCTATCCTATTTTGTATATACAGAAACAAAATGGTCCTTCCTTTGTACCCTCTTTTTTTGCTTAGTTTTGTTAAAGATGGGTATTCTCTTGCCATTTAAATATTGTAGGTGCATGAATTCAGCAAAATAATCCAATATAGTCCATAATAGTAGTCGGTTATCCATAGGACTGGCAATGGCAGAAGTTAAAACCTGTACTTAAGATCAGACAAATTAATATTTACACTGTTCTGAGCCAGTTCAACTATGCTTTCACTGCCTGTTTTTTGTTTGTTTGTTTCCTGTGTTTAGGACAGGGTCTACAGGGCCTACAGTGTCTACAGGGTCTCACTATGTGGATCAGACTCATAGTGATCATCCTGTTTTCAGCCTTGTAAACAGTGGGATTACAGGTGAGCATCACCATGCCCAGACTCAATCACTGTCTCAGCATGCCACGGGGGTGGGACCCGCACGGTAGCCGGGATCGAAGTCCGGCTGCTGCACTCTGCCTGAGCAGGTGCTTCAGTCAGCTGAGCTATCAGGCCGGCCCTTACACTGCCTGTTGATGTGAGTCTTCCCTTTAGCATGTTATAAGGAATGGCTTTAACATTGTAATGACATCACCAAGGTCAGAAGAGGTCTAATTTCAGTATTGGAAGCAGAATCTATGTCTAATAATAATGGGAAGAACTTACTGAGAAGAGACTACAGGATATTGGAAGCTCTGGACTCACCTAATAAGGTTGTCTGCCTGTCTGTCTGTCTGTCTGTCTGTCTGTCTCTCTCTATCTCTATCTCTCTATCTATCTATAATCTATTTTTATATATGATACATGTATAAATGATACATGTATTTACATATATATTACACAAATGTACATAAACACGAAGAGAGATTTGGAGTGGTCACTTTGTATGTTCACAATCTTCTTTATTTACCTTTTCACAAATTGTCCTCTATATAACATTTCAAACATAGTTGGTATGAAAAGTTGTATTCTGTAGTTAATCAATATCATATTGTATTAGGTATTTTTGTTGTTGTTGTTGTTGTTTGGTTGGTTGGTTGGTTTTTCGGTGGTACCAGGGATCGAGCTCAGTACCTTGCACTTGCCAGACCAGCATTTGTTCCACTGAGCTATCTCCCCAGCCCATCACAGTGTATTAGGAATCTTATTAACCTGTAAATAACACATACTTTTCCAGTTTTTAAAAAAGATATCTGCTATATGAATAAAATTATGACATGTAGCTTAGGAAAACATTTTTTAGTTTCTTGGAGAAATACATTCAGTATTAAAATAAAACAAATGTTTAAGTCAAAATATGTGACAACTAAATTTGCCTTTGTATCAATTTAATTTTTTTCTGTTCTTCAATGAAATGTGAATTGGGTAATTGTTATGAATAATACTGGCAATGAATATCAAAAATTATAACATTTGTTTATCTTGCTCTTTTCCACATTCATAAGATTCCACGTTGCTACGTGTAATTATTAATGAGAATAGATTTTACTGTATGCTACTACTGGTACAGAATATTCAGAATTGACACCTTAAGTTTTACTGTATTTTTATGTATCTATTCATTAGGAGAGGTGCTGGAAAAGTGGGCGCCAAAGGCAAATCAGCCCATTCGTTATTTCATAAAATTGTCCTGAGATGCAGCCCACCTGCCTTCCCGCTACAGGGACACAGCTGGGTAGGTGGAGCCATGCAATCTGAAGCACAAAACTTAAGCATATTTTCTGGTTGCCCTTTGTAGATAAATGTATAGGAAAAATATTCTACAATCGTGGTGTGAAATATAGACAAAACCTGCTTGAGCATTGTCTGAGGAAATTTATAGTTAGTGTGTGTGTGTGTGTGTGTGTGTGTGTGTGTGTGTGTGATTCTTTTGTAGTGTGCGATAATTACAAATCAAGGGCCAGCAAATGGCTCAGCAGATTAAAGCACCTGCAAGCAGTCACAGGGGCTGGGGTTTGATCCCAGGGCCCGTCCCCAGGGTGTGCTGGGCCAGCAATTGAGACTGGGCATGGTGGCATGAGCCTGTAATCCCAGCTTTGGGGAGGCTGTAAACAGGCAGATCACTACAGGTTCGATCTCGTAGTGAGAACCTGAACACCCTGTCGACCTTTCCCTAAAATACAGAAAAAAGAAAAGCTTTTCTATGATGACCTCAAGAAAGTTTATTTCAGTTAAAATTTTAAGGGGAAATCTTAGTATAGCTTGTCACTGTTCTTGTATACATGATTAACGTCTCAAAAAGGTAAATTTATTTTATATATGTGCATCTATTATTATGTTGGACATATCAATTTACACAAAGTGGCAGCTACATAGACACAGAACTGTCTTATGTACAGCCTCAAATATGCTTTCACGAACATTTTTTTCTATAAAATCTAAGTCACTGTGTTCTGTATTCTTATTATTGGCATTCATGACACATACTACCATACATACTTCTCAAATTATATAGGTAAACCAACCTTGATGTGTTTTAATTTTCAAGACAGAAAGCAAAATTTATACTTTCTTTGTCAAAATCAGAGATGCCCAAGTGAGTTTAACCCAGTCTTCCTAGTTCAGTGTAAATGTGATCATGTGAAATGTTATGGATTTAAATAAATTTGAGTTCTGGTCTGAAAAATGTTAGCATTGTTCTCAGAGGAAACACTTCTTGGCAGAGCTCCAAGGAAAGAATATGTGATTGCCTAAAGATTAGAAATTCTGATTGCATTACGCTTGCATCATCCTGGGAGATAGGCTTGCTGTGATTGCTGTGCTGAGAAAGAAGAAAGGGGGACAGATCTATACCTGAGCTTTCCTGGAAGCAGAAGAGCCGAGCTGTGCGTTTCTGACGCAGTGACGCATTTCCTGACGTTGGGTGCAGTCGCAGCATCGAGACCATTTTTTACCTCTTTGTGTGTTATCACAGTGAGAACATACGGCACTTGCACTGAGTGTCACTTAAATAAATATTGACTGCTTTCAATTTTTAGAGACGCTGGCAAGGCTAAAACGAAGTGCGAGATGTTTTCTTCAATCTTGGAGTGAGAAGTAGGCTGAGATGAGAATGACGGCACATAACTAATTCCAGCTCTTTCGAAGGTTGAAGCAGGAGAATCACAAGCTGAAAACCGGCCTCGGACACTCCGTGACATCGTGCTCCCCCATCAGAAAATAAAAATTCAGAGCAAGAAATACATTCACAAGAATCACAAGAATCCACAGTGTGATCCTTGGGTTCATCTTCAGCAGCGCTCAATAAAAACGAATTCTGACGTATAAGCTAATTTTATTTTCTGCTTTGTTATTTTTTTCATTTTTTATTTTTTCCATAATTTTATTGAGAAATGAATAGCAATGAGACAGTTTCAAATCAAATTGGTAGGACAGTTTCAATAATTAACACACTGCATACCACCTTCCTAGTGGTTATTTGTTGTACAAGATGCGGACATGATATCCTGTTTACAAACACTATTAGAACAAATCCCTCTACTCATTAAGAGAATGTAACTATATATCTATCCGAACCATTTTGAATACACAGATACAAAGTGGACATTCATCTGTATCCCCTTTTTTGTTTAGTTCCATCATTTGAATATTATAGGTGTGTGAACTCCGCAAAATATTCTAAAAGAGTCCAGTAGCCCATAATAGTATTGGGTCTTCCGCTTCACTGGCAATGTCAGAAATTGTTGACCTGAGTCCCCTACAAAACGGCAGAATTTTTTTTTTTTTTCACCGAATGGCTTCAAGGCATGACTGGCTGGCTTGTGTTGTGGGGATTGAACCACAGCAATCTGAACCTGACTGCTTTGTTGAAGCAGCCACTTAAAGAACTGAGCTAAGGGGCAGGCCCCTCTGCTTTGTTATTTAAGGAATATGATCCACATATTCTTTGTTAAAGACATCTTTTCGGAGGACCTAGGCATCGTGCCTACAATTTTGACACCCTCTAAGGGTGAAGCGCACCTCGCTCGTTAGAAGCCCTCACAGAAATTCGGAGGATACTTTTCCATGCGTCTCAGTGACCGTATCGAGGAGTCAAAAAGATAGAGACTTTGTCTAAATTTGGTACTACTAAACATATGTTCAGTCAAATATCACAGTGCTGTGTTCGGCTTCAGCAAGGTGAATTCTGAATGCAAGAAATCTAGGTAGTGATTTCTTTCAGAGATTTTTCTGCGCCATGCTCCACCAACTCACTGCTAGACCTGAAAAAGCTCGAACTGATCAAGCCTGAATAATTTTTAAATTAGCATTGCCAACTCTTCACTGAAACTTTAATTGTATTAATATTTCAGACAGAGCATTAATGCTTGTTAATTTTTTGCTAATAAAAATAACTTTCCTTGTTTATTCTCAAGGTAGTAAATGCATCCGAGTCTCAAAGTCACGCAGAGGTTACTATCCCTAGACAAGCGGTGCCTACAAGCACCGTAGCATTGGAGGCTTACAGGAAAACGCAGTGATCCTAAAGATGTATATTAAATAGACAAGTTTAAACTTTAAGTGAATAAAATAAATACGGAAGTAAAGGACACAATCTTCCCTACTCGAGTCTAGGTAAAGAAATATTATTTTAAATATATTATTTCACAGATAAATATTGGATAAATATCAGCCTTTTAAGAAAGCTAGATATCGCTGGTTTGAAGGGCAAAAAATATGAGTAAATATGTACAAATTATTTTTAATGCCAATACAAGCTAAAACTCACACAAAATTTTGCCTTTATCTTAGAAGGTCAGTAACTTCTGTTTATGAAAAATGAATTTCAGGAAGTGCACATTTGAAACGTTGTCATTAGGACAGCACGTTTCCTTAAAAAAATCAGGTTATAACATCATATGACATGCTTTGAAATGAAAGCAAATTTACTTTTGCTAATTTCAAAATCATTGAAATACCTTTGCTAATTATTATTTTAGAGAAAATTCATCTTGAAATGCATGAAAACTAAATGTCAATATATCTTGTATTCCTTTTGAATATTCACTGTTTATGACAGAAATCCTCAGGTTGCAGTTTTTGCATGAAGATTACCTTTAAAGAAGAGTCTAGGGTGGGCGAGATAGCTCAGCAGACTGAGCACCTGCTTTGCCAAGCGCAGGGACCAAGGTTCGATCCCCAGTCCTGCGTGGCGCGCCGGCCCCGCCCCTGTGGTGTGCTGAACTGTGACCAAGACGGGGCACGGTGGCACACGCCTGTAATCCCCGCTCTGGGGAGGTTGAAAACAAGAGGATCACTACGAGTCCGAGATGCATAGTGAGATTCTGTACCAAATACACACATGGAAAAAAAAAAAAAAAAAAAAGGAAAAGAAAAATCTAGCGGGTCACACTGCACGGTGCCTCATTTGTCTCTCTTGGCTTCTTACACTTACCTTGGGGCAGACGCGGGGAGGGACAGAGATGCAGGGTGCCGAGGGGTCTCGGGCAGAGGAGCAAAGCTGGCAAAAATTAGAGACATCAACATCATCTGCTCAGAAATTGTTGCTCAGAAGGGGAAAATCAGCCTGCGAGGTAGCTGAGGGGCGTAAGTGCCCGCCTGGCAAGCCCAGGGACTGGGGTTTGAGCCCTGGTACCATATGCTGCAGCAGCCCCACCCCAGGCACACTGCGCTGGCCACAGAGTCTCGGTGTGGCGGCACACACCTATAATCCCAGCGCTGGGGAGGCTGAAGCAGGAGGATCACTAGGAGCTGGAGCTGCGTACTGAGATCTTGCACCAAATACATTTAAAAAAAGAAAAAGAAGGGGAAAATCAAAAGGGAGAGGGCTGGTTTGACCAAGTACTTGCTTAAATACAACATTGTGTAGATTGTTTAACAATAAGACATAAGACATTTTCTGATTTATTTTAAACTTTGAAGCATAGAAGCAGAAAGTAAATCTGTGTGTAAATAATAGAGTAATCATATTTTATTTACAAGTTTGAATGTGATACAGCAAAATGAGGAGACTTCATTTTAGTGCCACAGGATGAAATACTTGAAATATCACTTTTTTAAATGCATTTAGTACAAGGTCTGCAGGGTCTCACTACACAGATCAGACTCATAGTGATTCTCCTGGTTTCAGTCTCCCAAGCGCTGGGATCGCAGGCGCTCACCACCACGCCCCGTCTCAGCCGCTATCTCAGCCTGCTCCAGGGGCAGGGCCAGCACGGCACACTGGGGATCGAACCCTGAAATACCACTTTTAATGCAAGATGTAGGTAATCTTAACAGAAAAGAAAGAAGGCGAACAACAAAAAGCATAACAAGGAAGAAATGTTTAAGGGGTGTGTGTGTGTGTGTGTGTGTGTGTGTGTGTGTGCGTATGTGCAGGAAATCTGAAGTTTCAGGAGCCTTTTTAAGGTTTTTTAAGATTTTAGCTTTTGGTTTCTACATGCTCAGAGTTTTCTGTAAAAATAGGTAAAATTAGAAATATGCTTGTCTTGCCATCCATTTTGACACAGGCGAAAAGATAACCTCAACCTAAATCTTTTAATGCAATAAAAGGTTTGTTATTGACATTGTTATTGTTTTCAATGAGTGACAACATTCAGTTATCAGCCTATCTGGCAGGAAAGGCTAATGAAGATTTTTCTGTGTTTACTGTAGTTTAAAAGCAATAAATTTCAAGTTAACAAATGACTTTGTCAGCAGAACAGATTACAGGTTTCTGGAGAGTATGTTGGATTCAAAAATTACCAAAATATATATTTTTAAATATCATTGTCTTAAAAAGACAACAATTTCAATTATTAGAAAATCATTTTATAATATTTCACTTATAGACAATATTATGGTTATGTTTTCAGAAAGAATTATGTTTTTGTTACAGGGTCTCATTGTGCAGCTCAGACTCATAGTGATCCTCCTATTTCACCCTCCCCAGCGCTGGGATTACAAGTGTGCACCACCACAGCTGGTTTCATTGGCCACCTTGGTGAGGGGCCAGCACAGCATGCACTACTGGGGGTCGAACCCTGGTCTTTGCACTTGCGGGCAGGTGCTTAGGCCACTGAGCTACCTCCCAGCCTGCTATGGCCATTTTAGTATTATGATATATTGGAGCATGTTTTTATTTCCCTGTCTCTGTCTGTCTGTCTCTCTGTGTGACTGACTGTCCTTCATCTAATCTATTTTTTTTGTGGAGATGAGCAGCACAAGGGATCTTTTTAATACTCTTATCCTAATGTCCTACATTTTTGTGCTCAATATTTGGTGTTGAGCTGCACAGTGAGACCCTGTAACAAAAACATAATTCTTTCTGAAAACATAACCATAATATTGTCTATAAGTGAAATATTATAAAATGATTTTCTAATAATTGAAATTGTTGTCTTTTTAAGACAATGATATTTGAAAATATATATTTTGGTAATTTTTGAATCCAACATACTCTCCAGAAACCTGTAATCTGTTCTGCTGACAAAGTCATTTGCTAACTTGTTGAAATGATATGTTATTAAAATATCTATACATGTTCAAAAATTTCCTGACACATTCAGGATTAGCACAAAACTTCAGGAACTTGATCACCTATTCTGAGTTTGATATGAAGAGTAGAGAGTCAGTGATACCTTTAAAAGAAATTTTATTGTAATTAGATCATTTCTAAAAAGGAGAGAAAAGTAACATGCAAAGATTTTTGTTGCTCACAAAGTTTCAATTATTTAAAGATTACTAATATTATTGTACTACAAAGTCAAGGAGATGAGTTTAAGTTTATTAAGGACACAATAGGGAGATATAAAACTCAGAAATATTCACTAAGAAATTAAATTCTGAAGGATCATTAGGTACCTTGTTAGGGTTAGTAGGCAATTGATGAAATCTTCAATAAAAGCTGAAATAGTTCAAGGGCCTTAGGGGGTTGATTCAGAATGTGAAATCATTCCCGTACTTCTGTTTCCCTAATTTACATAATGAATGAATGCTTAAGATTAAAAGAATTTAAACTCCCTGTTGTTTTATTTGGCTCTTTACAAAGCAGTTTAAAAAGAGCAAAAAATGTGGCATGTTCTGTCTCATATAAGTTAGTGAAAAATAAGTTGAAAATTTTTGTCAGTCTTCTAGAAAGTAATTTTGACAGGAAATGAATTGGTTTTATTACTATTTAAGTTGATAGCTTCTTTTATGAAGTCATAAAAAGTAAAAAATGTTATCCCATATTGATAGATGTTTCCCCAAAGCCTCACTCACTCATAGGTGGAGATTGTGGAGGTGGCTAGTTCACAGTGTGATACTGGATTGGGAATCTTATATCTGGATTAAACCTCTGATTGCACAGCTCTGCACAGTTCTGAGTGTAGTTGGATGGATTTACTGAAGGGAGAAGCCCCACCCTGAGTGTGGGTGACACCGACCAACAGGCTTGTAGCCTGGCACAAGTATAGAGGAAGAGGGAAAGGGACGCTGGGGGCTTTCTGCCGCGTGTCAGCCATGCCGTGGCTTTGTTCCCACTTGATCTGCACCTTGCCAGTCCCCTCAATCTTGGAGCCAGCCTATAAGGGACTGATGACTCTACAAGCTGAGCTAAAATAAACCAGTCCTCTCTTAACCTGTGGCAAAAAAAAAAGTAACTAAGACACATATGTTCATAATAACCAATGATTTTAAACATTGCTTTAGCTATGCAAAGTAAGAATTCTTCAACCTAATTTAGGCACCAATAAATGGAGGAATTTTCATGTAATGTTCATGATACTTTTAGACTGTATATTTTTATTTTGGTTATTTTAAGCATCATGCCTAATATTCAAAATTCATATTTATGGGTAATTTTTTTCGAATGGGTCTATCTGTATCATCAGTACCCATAAAGTAATGTCTGAGATTGCAAATTTAAGAATAAGCCCTTTTATAACTGATTTCAATAAAAACTAAATAATGCGTTTTGGAATTAGTACCTAATGTATTACGGTGTAGATGCAGAACGTCCCCCAAAAGCCTCTTGTGTTCCAAGGTGGAGCACTCAGAAAACGACTGGATCATGAGACTGCATTCTCCATGTATAAAATAACCCACTCAACAGTTCAAAGCTGAACGTGCTCCGAGGAGGCAGTGCCTGACTGAGGTCTCAGAGAGATCACGGAAGCATCCTTCGTCCTCTCCTCTGTCTGTCCTCCTGAATGACGTGAGCAGCTGTTCTCTGTACAGACCCCTCACTGTGCCCTTCCTGTCTCGGAGCCAGGCGGCCATAGACAGAACACTTAGCCAAAATAAGCCTCTTATCTTAAGTTGGGAGGCTTGGATATTTAGCTTCAGTGTCCAGAAGGTGACCAGCTGGGTAACACAGAAGTGGCTTCCTTGTGTGACCAAGCCACTGGCTATGCGGCTCAAAAGACTTTGGAAAGGGTCTTTAGGAGGCATTTGGAAAGGTTTGGAAGTGAGGATGAGAGAGGACTCTGGTTGGAACACAGAAGAACGCAATGCTGATAAAAGGGAACACGGTAAAGGTCAGGTTCAGTAGGGCTTCATTGGCAGTTGGACTAGTGACTCCATATGTTATGCTCTCACAGAAATTTTTTTTAATTTGTCCATTAACCATAATTTGAGACACTGTGAAACACTTGGATTAAAGACAGGACTAATTAACGTGATTCAGGAAATTTCATGGCAGCTCTGCCTCTAGTCTGCGTCACAGGTATTGCTACAGGCTTTTAGCCAGAACTATGGTGAAAACCAGGAGCAAAAGACAGTTGCAAGTAATGTCTACTTTTATCATGAAAGAAATACCCATAAAGGCAGAGACCATAATTGCTGAAAAGACTAGTCTTTGAAAAAGCACAGTTTACATCAGACAAGTAGGAGTGGTAGCTTGTGATTATTGTAGGAATCCTGAGTACTACATGCTTCGCAGGGTCAAGGTTTCCAAATTGTTAAGCTTTGATTTGAGAACAGAAATGATAGGAAGCTACCTAGAAAGTTGCTTTCCCGGAATTCTTATCACAGTGCTTGGCCAGTCAGACACTCAGTACTCTTCAACCACAGTCCAAGGGGTCCTGACTACTGTTCCAGCTGGTGGCACAGCTTGTCGTCATTCTGTGGTGCTGACTTTTCAGGCATGCACAATGCAAGAGTAAAGAGTGAAGGAAGGCTTGTGCCAAGATTTTACAAGATTTAGGGGGCATGTGCAGATCAGAGGGCAGGACACAAAGCCATGACAATGAAGCCACAGTGCAGTGTCGGACCTGGGATGCTGTGGATGCTAGCAATGCGTATCATCTGTTGAGAAAAGCTCCAGTTAGTGAAGGTAGAGACTACAAGATTGTAGCCACGAAGGCTACCAACTGCACGGTTAGGCCCACCTAGTCTCTTTGGGGCTCACATGATACTGCAACTTGATCCAAATACCGGCATGGAACTGAAGGATATAATGTTTGCCTTGCTGGATTTTGGTCTTGACTTGGCCCACTCTTTTCTACCCTCATAGTTCTCCACTTTCAAATAGTACTGCTTATTCTGTGCTGTTGTGTATTGGAAGTATTTAAATTTTTATTTTTATGGGGCTCACAGCTAAGAGTTTAACTGAACCTCAGGTAAAACTTGAGAACAGTGGTCTCAGTAATGCTGGAACTCTGATGTCTTTGGTGAACATTAAAGATGAAATAAGTTCAATTTGCAGAGATTGACATGAATCTTTTGGAGATCAGGTGTAGAATGCAATGGCTTAGATCTAAAGTGTTCCACAAAAGCCTCACATGTCAGAGCTTCAGCTTTCCGAAAGTGATTAGATCTTTATGGTGCTATACTTACTGATGGAATGATCCACTCAGGAGCTCAGAGCTGCAGGCACTGTCAGGTGGCGAGGGTGGGCCAGAACATGTAGGTCCCTGGGCCTACACCCTGGAAGAGGGTAGGTCCCTGGGCCCACAACCTGGAAGAGGGTAGGTCCCTGGGCCCACACCCTGGAAGAGGGTAGGTCCCTGGGCCCACAACCTGGAAGAGGGTAGGTCCCTGGGCCCACACCCTGGAAGAGGGTAGGTCCCTGGGCCCACAACCTGGAAGAGGGTAGGTCCCTGGGCCTACAACCTGGAAGAGGGTAGGTCCCTGCACCTATGGCCTGGAAGAGGGTAGGTCCCTGCGCCTATGTCCTGGAAGAGGGTAGGTCCCTGCGCCTACGGCCTGGAAGAGGGTAGGTTCCTGCGCCTATGGCCTGGAAGAGGGTAGGTCCCTGGGCCTACGGCCTGGGAGAGGGTAGGTCCCTGGGCCTATGGCCTGGAAGAGAATATCTCCTTCATTGGCACCAGCTTCCTGGCTGGCATGGCATAAGCATCTGTCCTTTGCAAAGCTCCTTCCACCATTCCATTTTTTTCTTAAAGCCAGCAGATCATAGATTGAATCTGAGCCAAAATAAACCTACTGGCATTTAGTTCTCAGTGTTGGATATTTTGTTCCAGCTATGAAAAAGAGAATAAGACATCATTATCATATACCTTTTTAGTAACCATTAAAAATGAATGTAATTAACGAATATTAATAGATATTGACTTTTTTAAAGAAAGAAAAATCAGATGATATGACAATGAAAAAAATGAAAGAGTCATCACTACTTTAAAAAGTATTATGTGTCCTTTGCAAATGTGATATGTAGCACATTCCAATTTTACATTTTCTGGATACATTTCATGAGTAAAGAAAAAATGATTGATTCAATTTTAATAATGTATTTTGTCCATTGTATCTCATATGTAATGTTCTTTAGCATAATAAGAAAAATAAATATTACATTGTTTTATAAAATCCTTTAAGTTCCATGGTTTCAATTTAAATTTAAAATTAAAATGTCATTAAAAATGTACTCTGTCTACAAGCAATAAGCCTCAGGACCTGAAGGCACCAGGTGCAGCAGTCCCACTCCACCTCCTACTAGGAAGGAGACACAGGACTGGCAACCAGCAGGGCCTAGAGATCCACTTGGACAAGGATCAGCTATTGATTATTAGATGTTGACTTTATATCCTGATATGCTACTGAATTTGTTTATTAATCCTAGGGCCTTTTTAGTGCAATTTTGTGAGTCTTCCAAGTAGCGCATCATGTCATCGGCAAATAATGATAGTTTAACTTCTTCTTTACCTATTCTTATTCCTATTATATTTCTCTCTAGTCTAGCTAATGATTCCAGAACTATACTGAACAGAAGTCATGACAGAGGCCATTTTTGTCTTCTACCTGATTTGAGAGTAACTGACTTCAGGTTTTCCCCATTTAGAATTATGTTGGCTGTTAGATTTTGATAGACAGCTTTTATCAGATTTAAGAAGAGGCCATCTATTCCAATTTTCTGTAGGGCTTTGAACATGAATGAGTGTTAGACTTTGTCAAAGGCATTTTCTGCATCAATTGAGATGATCATGTGGTTTTTGGTTTTGGCTCTATTGATATAGTGTATTACATTTATAGATTTGTGTATGCTGAACCATCCTTGCACCCCTAATGATGGTGTATAATCTTCTTGATGATTTGCTGTCTTCTATTTGCTAGGATTTTCTTGAGGATTATTGCATCTGTGTTCATGAGGGAGATTGGCCTGTAGTTCTGGTTTTTCTGGGTGAATCTTTCTCTGGTTTTGGTATCGGTATAATACTTGCCTCTACAAATGATTTTGGGAGGATTGATTCCTTTTCAATTTCATTGAAGAGTTTGAGGGGTATTGGGATTAAATCTGCTCCAAATTTCTTGTAGAATTCATCTCTGAATCCATCAGAACTTGGGCTTTTCTTTGTCAGTAAGTTTTTTTATTACATTTTCAGTTTGATTGGCTGATATTGGGTTATTCAGAGTTTTTATTTCCTTTTGATTGAGTTTTGGCACTTGGTACTATCTCAAAATCTGTCCATTTCTTCTGTGTCTTCAATTTTTTGCGAGTAAAAAATTTCAGAATAGCTATTGATGATCTTCTGAATTTCCATAAGATCTCTAGTAATTTCTCTCTTTTCATTCCTTATTACTTGAATTTGAGTTTTATCTTTTCTCTTTTTGAGGAACTTGGCTAGGGGCTTATCAATTTTCTTTCATCTTTCAAAGAACCAGATTTTTGATTCATTAATTCTTTGTATTGTTTTGTCTCAGTTGCATTAATTTCTGTTCTAATCTTTATAATTTCCTCCCATCTTTTAGCATTGGGCTTGCTTTGTTCTTTTTCTAGAAACTTGAAATAGAACATTAGGGAATTCATTTGGTCCCATTCTATTTTTTTAATGTATGTGTTTACTGCTATTAATTTCCCTCTAAGAACTACTTTCATTGCATCCCACAAATTCTGGTAAGTTATGCTTGCGTTTTCGTTGGAATGTAAATATTGTTTAATTTCTTGTTTAATTTCATCTGTAATCCATTGGTTGCTGAGGAGACTGTTATTTAATTTCCATGTGCTTACAGGGGTTTTGCAGTTTCTTTTCTTGTTAGTTTCCAGTTTCATTGCACTGTAGTCAGATAATATGAATGGGACAATTTGTTTCCTTGCATATACTTAAGCATGATCTATGAACTAGTATGTGATCTATCTTAGAAAATGTCCCATGTACAGCTGAAAAGAATGTGCATTCAGATATTGTTGGGTGGAACACTCTGTATATGTCCACTAAGTCCATTTGTTCAAAGGTTTGTCTCAGTTCTGCTATTTCTTTGTTATTTTTTTGTCTGCTTGACCTGTCTTTTTCAAATAAGGGGATGTTAACTTCTCCTGTTAAGATTGTAATATTGGTTATGAGGTTTTCTCATGTCCCTTAAGATTTGTCTTATACAGTTGTGTGCTCTCATATTTGGTACATATATATTTATGACCGTTACCTCTTCCTCTTGAATTTTCCCCTAACCAGTGTATAGTGACGTTTTTTATCTCAGTTGATCATTCTTGGTTTGAAGTTGATCTTGTCTGCCAGCAGAATAGCAACCCCTGCTTTTTTGTGAGGTCCTGGAGCATGCAGTACTGTTTTCCATCCTTTGACTTTCAGTCTATACATTTCTTTGTGGGCTAAATATATTTCTTGCATACATTATATTGTTGGATTTTGTTTCTTAATCCGCTTTGCCAGTGTATTCCTTTTAATTGGTGAATTGAGTCCATTTACATTGGTGTATTGACTTAGGTTTGTCACGTTATTTTCCTGGTGCTTGTTCCCTGCATGAGGGCTTTTAAACAGATCCTCTATGGAATATCTATGACTGCCAATCACAACAATGACCCTCTTCAGCCGAAGTAACTGTCATTGGTCTTTGATTCTTGCTTCTTCACAGCATTTAGGGGTATTTCTTCAGAGGGGCATATTATAGATAGCTAGGTTAAGTAGAAGTATTGTGGGCAGTCAGATAGGGCTGAGCCCTAGAGAGAGGTCAGTGCAGAAGACAGCTGTGGCTGGGGATGTATTCACTGAAAGCCAGGTTTCAAGAAAAAAGAAAGAACTACTTACACATACAAGTCTCCTAGAGATAAACAGTAGCGACTTATTTTAAGTTGGCATCAATGATCTTGGGGTAGAGAAACGAACCTTATCCACTCCTTTAAAGAAAGTGCTTATCTATCCTGTATTCATTTATCACTTGCTTCTCTATTTGATCTTCATTTAGTCAATATTACCCTAGGGACTAAACTTGCTGTAACCTTATTGGTTGACTATAGTTTTGTCCCATCTCACACCCATTTAATGATGTGCCATTGAATCAATATTGTCTGAGTGACTACATTTATAATTTTACTGATTGATGTAGTTGTTGATACATTATTTCAATTTGAGAAGCTTAGGAGTTTAACTATGTGGCTCGGTAGGGGGTCACTTTGAAAACATCCTCATTCTGCGCAATACAGGCCCTGCGGATGGTGTGGGTGCTGCACTGCGCCAGAGAATGACAGCCTACGTGCAACATAAGGGAGGAAAAGAGGCTTGTTCCTTCCCCCTTTTGCTCTTGTTGCTTTTGCTGTCTTTTGCCTCCTTCAATTGTTGCCCCTATTCTCTGCCACCCTGCCTTACAGTCAGCTGGTTAGGCACTGAAACTTGCACAAACTGAGCTAAATAAACTTTTGCTTCATTAATTTGGGGTGTTGGGTATTTTGTCTCAGCAATGAGAGAAAAGTAACTAAAACTTTATAGTTATCGTTATTTTGCACCGTAAACCCACCTCAACTCATGTCTTTGCTCAATAAAACACCCTTGAGAAATGGGTTTGGTGGACAGCCCGCCTTCTGGGAGCCTTCTCTCCTTCTCTGACAAAAGTTTTTCTTCTTTTGCAGGAGGTGGCAGTGCTCAATTGGGTTAATTTGATCTTAGCAAAAGAAACTCTAGTTTAGCCTTCCCCACCCTTGTTAAGATGTTGTCACTGCTTCAATCTTTCCCCATCCTTGTTATGATGTTGTGAACACAAGAAGAAAATAGAACTAGTTATAAAGAGGAGTCTCATTGCCATGGAAACCAACAAGGTATTTAAACAGAGATGAAACAGAATGAGCCCAGACATCCTTCTGATATGTAAGGACTGGGGAAGTGCAGACAGAGGGCAGGCATTTAAGATCTCTATTGCAGAAGGTTCCAATGGCTGATTTATTAATAAACTCTATTTCGTCCAATTCTTGGTCTGATGTGAAAAAATCACTGTTTCACTTTCAATAAGTTATTTGAATGTCAAATGGCTTAAGTTAAACATCTGCTTTTAATTTACCCCAATTTTCCCCAGGCCTGCCATGCTGGCCCTGCCCCCAAGGCATGCTGAGACAGCAATTGAGACTGGGCGTGGTGGCACCTGCCTATAAGCTCTTGGAGTCTGTAAACAGTCAGATCACTATGAGTCCGCTCTAGTAGTGAGACTCTGAACACCTTGTAGATCCTTCCCTGAAATACAGAAAAAACAATTCTCCAATTTGATTACTTATTCCCCATGTGCGTTGTTGTAAAGCAAATATTTTACCCAATGCAGAATGTCAACACATTCTGAGGTCTACTCTCACACAACTTTTTTTCTTTATTCAGAGAAAAGCTTATTGGAACTAACACAGTGTTGAGAATCAGTGTTTTCAGGACTCTACCTACAATCTCTGCTGTGATCCACTGGGCTTTGTACTCATTTGAGTCTATACATAGTAAGACACTTATTGTACATGGAGGGAAAAAGCAAAGTTTATGTTTTGAATGAATTCCTTCACAAAGTTTGTATTTCTTATGATATTATTGACTTTTATTACAACTATATTGTTCAAGATTACTTATAGAAATCTTATATATTGAATTTTTGTGATATGCAAAAAGTTGGTATCATCCTTTTTAAATTGAAATTTGTTTTTATTACATAACAAATATATTATAGTGAGACTTATTCTATTTTGTGTTATCTTATAGAAATGTTAGATCCAAACAGTACATTAAATTTATTCTAGCCTTTATAGTTCAATATTCTTCCAATTTGTACAGTGTTTCTTTCACCATGTAGATTATCTTAACAAATCTAGCCTTTCTTTTCTCTTTGAGAGGTTCTATTTGAAATCTTGGTAGCATAATCAAGTTCTGTAGACTAGAAATCAACAAAAAACCCTTTAAAGCTCTAGAGCCTCTGCTTTGTCAACACTTACCTTTGTCCTTCTTTCCATTTCGTATAAATCCTGGTTTTCCTTCTTCACTGTGGGAGGCGCCCTTTCCATGCAGGTGATTTTCTCTACTCCTGGCTTGCATAAAGTCAGTGTGGACTGCCCTTTTCATTTCATACATTTCATCTCAAACAAGTACTTCCATCATTTTCATATACTTGACATCCAATCATCACATTTTAAGATTCTGACAAGCATAGCATCTTAGTCTTCCTACAATATAACACTTTAAAGTATGTATCTATATTATCCAAGTTACATTACCAACCATTTTCCATTTGTTATTTCTTCTTTTTGTTTTTCAGTACCAGGAATGAAACTCAGGACCTCAAGCTTGCCTTGCAGGCCCTGAGCCACGGAGGTACATCCATTGTTTTTTTGTTTTATTTTTCTGTTTAAGTGTTTACTATGCTTTATTAGCTAGTGGATGAGCAAAGAACAACAAAAGGCCAAAATTTTAATGAAACTATGATTCCTTTCTTCCAATTTTCTATTCCTTTAAGTGAAGATTTACTCTGTAATGAGCTTTTATTTTATATTTTGTTACTGGAACTTGAGGTTCTTATATGCCTCTCACCCATTTGCATCTAGTTACCAAATCCTTTCTATTCTGGTGCATGTAAAATCTTGATTTTTCTTTGCTTCTGTTCCTGAAACTGGCCCTGTTGCCAATGATCTATTCTTTTGATATTTATGCAATCAAATGTATGTCTTATGGCCATAAATCCCATGAAAACATGGCAGTGCCAAGTTACCTTGTAAATTAGCTGAGTTATATTTTCTAACATCAAGTCAGCACTCACCTAGTCTAATATATGCCAAGTACTTGTTTTATATAAAGGTCCAAAATTCTCTACTGATACAGAAAATACTAATCTGCTGTTATACAAGCTAGCTGAGATGTGTTCTCTTCTTAATACATGTTCCCTATAATGGTAAACATTATTATATTTATTAAGTATTGGTGTATGACAGATTTATTTCAAATTCTGAATAAACATTTTCATCTCATCTCATGTTTTTGACTAAAATTTGGCAAATAATCTTCAGGTTACTTGCCCACATAACTATTCAATAGTAAAATCTGAGTTTCATTTCTGGCATTTGGCTTAAAATCTTTCTTTTAGTCACTAATGCACCATTGTAGAGACCATTAACTAAATGCAAATTTTATTGAGATTGTAGAAACTATTTACTTCATTAAAAACACATAATATGTAATTTTCTACACATTTCCTGAAGCACTTTTTTCATTAGTTGTATAATTTTACCTGTTATATTACATGACAAAGATGTTAACTGTAGTCTATTTTACCTCTCTAAAAAAATAATTCCAATGTTTGCTGTATATGTAGGCTTATATAAGTGTATGCCCTTGCTAAGATGTTATCTCTAATGTATTGGGACACCTGGCTAATTCAGTATAATAACTCAAGGAAATTTAGACTGCTTTATTATATACACATACACTAGTACTAGATGGAGTTTTTCCATTTTCATATAATTGTAATTTGTGGGCATAGTGTTTTGTCATTCTTCCATTGAGTTTAATGATATTACCTCAAAGAATTTGATATTTATAGAAATATCTTAGCATCTTATTATTCAGCAAGGCATCCTAGTTTCTGTGTATTAGAATGAAGCAGCTGTTGCCAATTCACGGTACATGGACTTACCTTTTTATTACAATGTGTTTTCATTTGGGCACATTGGAATATCTTACAACGGAAGCTTTTCTTGTGCTTCCTGTAACATAAGACACAGTTGGAAAGTGAGCTTCACCTGTAGTTAAGAGCTTGTCATTCTCATGGTAATGACCAGTGCCCTGCAGAAAATTACACCTCCTACTCTCTTTCTTAGAGAGCACTGTGCAGTGGCAAAGAAGGCAAGGAGAATAACTGGATTTGGGTTGGCATTTTTGATCTCTTCTTTGGTCATACTTTGGGGAAAACACAGTATTCATGATCAAAATAATTGGATCATAAAATCCTGGAACATGAAAAGAAATGTATAACTTATGAATCATACTTCATGAATCACGCTTTAAATTTTAAATTTCTCTGAAATTTATAAAAGCTTAAAATATATATTAGCTATTGCTCTATTTTTTCATTATTGATTTAAAGCAAAACACATTAATTGCATATTTATATTACAATGCCATATGTTTCATTGCTGACTCTTGACATTAACGGAGATCTGTTTTGTATAAATAATTACTTTGTAGAGATTAGGAAGAAACTAAGACAGAAACCAATAATAAAATCTTCATAATGAAATGATATTTCTTCACATTTTTAATACTTGAATTAATGAAAACTTTTCTTTTGTTAAATGATCATATATTATGACGATTTTGATTATTACAAATACTTTGAAGTAAAATCTAAATGTAATATACTTTATAAAATCTGAGACACGAGTCTGCTAGTGATTTGTAAATAAGACTTTAGTGATGTATAAATGTTAATGGTTACATTTGAAGATTGTTTGATGTAGAAAATAATAACTTCTCCTTTTCTATATTAATTGTATATAAAACAATATTCTGAAGCTCTAATTTATTTACAAAATGTATTAGGAGAAAATCTACTACTTATATATTTTTGTAATTCAATTACTAAAATAATATTTAAAAACAAGCTAGGAACCTCGTAACATAATTGTGTTTATTCACTGTTATGATCTAGAAATCATGACATTTTAATTCTTCCAAAACATCAATACTTCAATGATTTTGAGTAATATGAGGAATATATTAACCAAAGTTAGATTTTTATTTTATACCAATAGCATTTTGGCATTTATTAAAATAAAACGAAGAATCAGAATACATCACTGTCTCTTATTATGTATAAAAAGACAATTTAAATGAATTGATCTAAATATTAGATTTGAAATTATAAAACTACTAGAAGGGATACAAAGATGGCTTTTGTCATTGAACTGGACAAGAATTTTTGTTTAGAAGTCAGACGCACTGGTAAAGAACGTCAAGAAGAAATAATGGGCTTCTTTAAATAAAAGGCTGTTATTTGTTTTAGGTTTCTCTCTCTTTTTTTCTTTAATTATTTTATTTTAATATATTTGGTGCATGGGCTGGTGAGATGGCTCAGTGGTCTAAAGCACCTACTTAGAACAAGCTTGGCAAAGCACAGGGACCGCGGTTCAATCCCCCAGCACCACATGCCAGCCAGCCCCGCCCCCTGGTGGGCTGAGCTGGCCACACACACACACACACACACACACACACACAAATAAATAAATAAATAAATAAATATATTTGGTACAGGTATCACTATGCAACATGGACTCACAGTGAGCCTCCCGCCTCCACCTCGTCAGTGCTGGGATTACCGGCATGCACACCACACCTGGTCTCCGTGGCCAGCTCGGTGCTCCCAGGGGTGCTTGCCGGCCCTTTTTTGCTTTTTAAGTAAAAATAAAGAAGACACTACTGCACAAAATGGAAACAATTAACAACCTAAGGAGAAACTATGGTATAGGAAAAATTATTTGCAAACCATCCACCTGATAAGGTCAATATCCAGTGTAAATAATGAAATATTAATTCAATAGTACAAAATGTCAAGATGAGAATTGAGCGGTACCTAAATAAATTTTCAAAGGAAATGTACTATCACGTCAAGTAGGTACACGAAAAATGCTAAATCATGAAGGAAATGTAAATAATAACCAAAAGAAAACATCACCTCACCCAGTACAAATGGATGTTATTTAAACAACAGATAATGAAGCCTCATGGTTATATTGAGAAAAGAGAAGCCACTCTACTGAGCAGAATGTATAGCCATTTAGAAAAATAGTGTAGAATTTCATTTTTAAAAAAGAACGACCGTGGGGTCCAGCAATCCCAGCACTCAGATCAGTATGTTCAGATGGTATCCGTATCCCTTGTTCATTGTAGCACTATTCATAGAAGCTAAGAGAGAAAAACAACCCAAGGGGTAATAGCTGATTAAATGATAAAGAAAATTTGGTACATTTACATTAAATGTTACTGAATAATTAATAGTAGTGGTGTAGAATAATTAATATGGAATATTATTAAGCGATATAAAGACTGACTTCGCTATTTAGTATAACAGACATGATTCTTCAGGTCATCACGTTATATGAAAATAGTCAGGTATAGAAAAGCAAACACAAGATTTTTTCACTTGTTTGTGAAATCCAGAAAAAGGATTGAGTTCACAAAAGTAGATTCTGGGATCTGGATACCAGAAGCCAGGCACACTGTGGGGAGCTGTACACTAGAGCCTGGAGCCAAAATGGGTACTCAGTCCACTTAGTGAGGGAGAAAGAAGTGCTAGTACCCTAATCTGCAGGGAGACGAGAGCCATTGTCAGTGCACTGTATGTACCAGACTAACTAGCAAGGAGTTCCTCAGATGTTGGCACCACAAAGAAATGCTAAAATTCTGAGATCAACCAAGTATCCCAAGGTGGACATTAGAAAATGCATATGTGCCCTGAAGCATCGTGTCCCACCCTACCAGCAGGTATGATGCTTATTTCAATAACGAAAGAGTAAAAAGGGCCTTATATATAGATTCTTGCTATGTGCAGTTTACTTATTATTAAAATATTTTAAATAGTTTATTTAGAATTGTTATTAAAATAATGATACTTTATCAGATGTGTTTTTTTTTTTTTTTTTCTTTTTTTTTTTTTTTTTGTCAGAAGCAGGAATTGAACTCAGGCCTTGGCGCTTGCCAGGGAAGCGCTTATTCTACTGAGCCATCTCCCTGGCCTCCTTGCTTTCTCTGATTAAATAATTTCAAACTCTTTTTTGTGTTGAATTATTTACCTTAGTCACATAAACCAAATAGCTACCCTGACCATAATTAAATTGGCATGATATAATAAGCATTTAAGTTTTGATACCCAGAAGGTAAGAACAAGACTATAGGTGGAATATTTTGAGATGAAAATAAAATGTTAATGCAAACAGTATAACTTATAAGAAAAGTCATATCAAGCCTTTTCTCGTTTTCACATGAAACTGTGATGAGGACGACAGAAAATACTGACTTATGCAAGGAATGCAGTGTATAAAGAAGTACAAGAAAGAAAACAGGAGAACACAAGAAAAACATTACTACAATCCAGCATTGATACTGTATCTAACAGTGTCACTTCATTGAGTATAATTGTCTTATGTGGCTAGACGGTTTGTGGCCTTTCAGTCTGGTGTGAATCTGTAATTGTGATAATGAATTTTATAAGGACTTACAAGAAATGAATGAATTCAATTCTGCTGAAAGCGGGAGAGTGCAGGGGAAGGGAGAAAGTCACGGAGGCGTGCTGTGCGTGCCAGTTCCCTACAACGAGTGTAACCATTACCTGGCCAACATGTACCAATACAAATTTAAAATTAAAAAGTACTTCCAACACATAGGTGTTAAATTCCTTCCAAGAGATAAACAGCAGTTCAAAACATAAATTTCTGGGACAACAGTCACAGATGCAACAAAGAGTTTTTCTTGGAAATTTTGGGTGTGAGAACTAGAGAAAAAAGGATTATTCTTGGAGTTTTCATTACTTTGAAAAAAGAAAGGAAGCAACATTGGTTGTACCAGAAAAGAGTACAGGAGTGCTTTGCAAAGAAATATAAACAGTCCTTATAACTGACTGCCTCAAGACACAGTTCTAGTCCATTTTCTGCATGCTTCTGTTTTATCCTAGTGTACTGTAATTCTTCTCTCTATTGCAGTTATTTCAAGAATACATAGTATATGCCTTGCAAGCTGCACATATTTTTGCTTGTTTTATTGAGATAGTCTCACTGTGTAGCTCAGACTGTCCTTGAGCTCACTTTATACCCAATGCTGGCCTTGAACTTCCAGTGATTCTCCTGCCTCAGCCTCCCAAGTTCTGGCATTGCAAGCAGGCACCAGCTAACCATGGAAATTTATATCTTCAAAAGCAAGTGAAATTATAAACTTATAGACATTAAATAATTATCACAATTTACTAAAAATACTTAGCAATTCTATAAAGTAGTAACATGGTACATGTTTTATAAATAATTTTTCTTTGCTAAGTTTATGTATGTTAGACAAATGTTTCTGTACACATAACTTTATACACATTTACATCAAACAAAATGTTCGCAAATTATCCTAACTTGTACAAACACAGTTCATATAGTCTAAACATGTTTTAAACTATTAATTGAATTCACATTGAATAGTATAAATTGTGCAAGAAAAAAAATCTCAAAGAAAGAAGCATAGCCTGTTGGAAATGTCAGGACTGTCTTATACGAAACAATAGACGTGCTTTATTGGACCTGCTTATTGTTAAACATGTATAAACACTCAGTTAACTTGACTTCATTTCCATTCCTTCCTCAAATACCTTAAACCCCAAACTTCAGAAAAGCAGTAACAGTGTTAACCCAGAGAGACTGGAAGAGGCATAATTGGACAGGAGATATCAACACAATTTTGCAAGATAAAAACCAGATGAGGAAAAGCAGCTGATGTAGGCATTGTGGGATAATTTGAAATTTAAATGCTTTCAGAGACAGATTCAGAAAACGAGAGCTAGTCTCCTTACAGAAGCAAGGAATTTTTTATTTTTGCAGTTTTTTAAGTAATACATAAAAATATAAGAATTGGATGTGTTACGGAATATCATATTATGTCTCCATACATGAATACATTGTATAATATTTGAATCAGTGAAAACATATATATTTCTTGAAATATTTATCATAAACCAGAAATACCTCTTTTTTATGTACTTAGTGCAAGGTCTACTGGGTCTCACTACATAGATCAGACCTGTAGTGATCCTCCTGTTTTCAGCCTCCCAAGCGCTGGGACTGCAGGATACACCACCACGCCCAGTCTCAATCGCTGTCTCAGTGCACCCCAGGGGCGGGGCCAGCACGGCATGCCAGGGATTGAATCCAATGAGCCTGCCTAAGCAGTCAGTTTAATCCACTGAGCTATCTGGCCAGCCCAAAACACAAATATCTTTATACAGAAAATTAGAATTTGGTTTCTCTATAATATTAAACGGAAGAATGAGTGATATTCATGCATAGATCAAAATTAGGAAGATAAGATTTATCTATACTTTAAAAAAAATCAGTATTGCCTTACAGGATTACAGGATTCCAGAATTATAGGGTCTCAGGGTAAAAAAGATATCTATGTTAGTTTTTAATAATTGCCAAGTAAAAATTAGGCTAAAACGTTAGGTTAAAGTGGTATAGAAAAGCATGATTTACTTTTCTTTCAAGACAATATTTATAAAATTTATTAGTAAAAGCCTATGCGGTTCCAGATTTACTCTTCCTGAAGTCCAATATATCCAAAATAAACCTGAAGAGAAGTTATCCGTAGAAAAAAATGTTTATGCCTTCTCATATATATCATAAATACAATATTAAGGATAGCCAGGCCAGCCAAATAGCTCAGTGGATCGAAGCACCTGCAAGCAGGCATAGGTGCCAGGAATTCCGTCCCTGGGCCTGCAGAGCCAGCCCCGTCCCTGAGGCACACTGAGATGGCAACTGAGACTGGGCATGAGGGCACGTGCCTGTAATCCTAGCTCTTGGGAGGCTGTAAACAGGAGGATCACTGAGTCTGATCTAGTAGTGAGACCCTGAACACCCTGTAGCCAATTCCCTGAAACACACAAACAGAATAACCAATTGGACTAGAGAAGGAGTTGCAGAATTTTCTGTGGTAATGTGTGCTGTAATGGTCATCACGTAGAATCCATCTTTCCTCCTATTCCTGGAATCTGCCCACTGACTTTGTAGGGCTGTAATGGAATGTTGTTGAGAATGTGATATAGAACTGAAGTATTGTTCTAAATTTATATGTGAATTATTTCCATTATTTTATTATTTTCTATATGCACAGAAAGGCAACAAATTCCCCAGAGAAAATATATGTCTTTCTGGCATTCTTCAATTAGCAGCTATTCATGCTTGTGAACTTGGAATGACATACCTTTCCTTCAGCTAGAAGTATGACATACTTTTGCAGAAAGTTTGTCTGTATTTTGCTTGTGTCCAAAAACTGCCTGAGATTGAGGTTAAGATTGGTAGGCTAATTAATTTTCAGGCAGTATTATTTTGAGGCCATGGTATGTCTATTGTTGGGGGCTTCTGATCTAGAGAGATTTATGTTGAGAGTCAAGAACAAAGAGCCCAGCAAAAATTTTAAAGGTGAATTTGGCCAGAAAAGAAGCGCCAGTAGAACTGTGTGCTGTAAAGATAGAGTAAAGGTTACCTTGATTGCTGAGAAGGAAGAGAACAGTGGAAAATGTGGCCGGGGAGCATCACAGGAAGCAGCATGACTCATCTTTTTCAGCCTCAAAATTTCAGAAATGAAAGATTTTGCCTTTCAAGAGAGTCAGTGAGCACCATGTTCTAGTACAGCACCAGACTAGGGATGTTGTTCCTTGGAATTTAGTCATAGTCACTGGAAATTTCCAGCCAAGGGAGAAGGAGGACTGGCTATGCTCCCACTGGGAGCAGGCCGCAGCAGCATCTGTGGGGTGCCGGGTTTAGGTGGAAACAGAATTGAAGAGGTGCAGGGTCAGGAAGGCTTCCATAAAGATTTCAAAAGAAGGTGTGGGCCAGGCAGGGTGCCTCGGAAAGGACAGTGTGTGACACTGGGAGTGTGAAGCAAACGATGTAGTGCATAAGGTTGGAGAAGCCACAAAAGTGAATAATCCAAGGAAAGCAACAAGGAGTAAGAAAAGCCGGCCAAAGAAAGAATCCAGGGAAGCTAAAGTAATGACCAGAAGTGTCACAGAATGGAGCCACCAAAGACCTTAGGAGTTTGCAACTTGCCACCGACTGCCGGGCATGCTGGGAGTGGAACTATGGGTTTCAACTTTTGCTGTTCTACATTTCAACATTCCTGTGTTCCCATTCCTTGCCATCTCCCTGTTTACAATTCTTGAAATGGAAATGGTTGTCTTGAGGGCTGGCCAAATAGCTCCGTGGATTAAAGTGCCTACAAGCAGGCTTAGGAGCCGGGGGTTCAATACTCAGGCCTGTCCTGCCGGCCCCACCCCCGGGGCACGCAGAGATGGCAACTGAGGCTGGGCATGGTGGTGAGCGCCTGGAATCCTAGCTCTTGGGAGGCTGTAAACAGGCAGATCACTATGAGTCCGATCTGATAGTGAGACCTTGAACACCCTGTAGGCCCTTCCCTAAAATACAAAAAAAAAAAAAGAAAGAAAGAAAGAAAGAAAGAAAGAAAGAAAGAAAGAAAGAAAGAAAGAAAGAAAGAAGAAAGAAAGAAAAATTTCTCTTATGGTATCGAATGTTGGAAGTATTTACCTTTTTCTTAATTTGTACATGGGCTAAGACTAAGGCTTTGCCTTATACATCAGAGGACAATTTGGTCTTGGACTTTTTCACAATGTCAAAACTGTTAGAACTTCAGTAACTCTCAGAGATGGACTAAGTATCTTTCACACAAAAGAGTGTGTATGAGTCTTTGGGGGTAGAGGCAGAATATTATGGCTTGAGTCTGAATCTCACCCCAAAGCCTCCTGCAGTCATAGGGGAAGATTTCTCAGAGATAGCTGGATCCAGAATTGATTCATGATGTAATGAAGGGTTCTACAGCTTTCAATGTAAGGAACTTTTACTTCATGTGTTAGATTGATTCCTAAGTATTTCATTGCTTTGGTTGTTTCCCTAATTTCTCTCCCAGTGAGTTTGCTATTTGTGCATAGGAATGTCATTGATTTGTGTGTGTGGATTTGTGTAGCTGGATTTGCATCCAGCTACTTTACTGAACTTGGATTTTAAACCTACCAGGATGTTGAGATTTTCATGTAGACCATGACATCATCTGTGAATAATGGTAACTTTAATTCTTCCTTTCCAGTCCTAACTCATTTTATTTTTCTCTTGTCCAATTACTCTGGCTAATGTTTCCAGAACTACATTGAATAAGAGTGGTGACAGTGAATGCCTTTGTCTTGCTTCTGATTTTTAGAAGGAACGATTTCAGTTTTTGACCATTTAGTTGTGCATAGGAATGTCATTGATTTGTGTGTGTGGCTTTGTGCACACGTGATTTTGGCTGTTGTCTTCTCATAGGTGGATTTCATCAAATTGAGATAAAAACCATCTATTACAATTTTCTTTAGAGCTTTATCATGAATGAGTGTTGGAATTTGTCAAATGCTTTGTCTACAACTATTTATATGATTTTATGCTTTTTCTTCTTGGCTCTGTTATTCTGTGATATTAGATTTATTGATTTGTGCATTTTGAACCATCCCTGCATCCCTGGGATGAATCCCACTTGGTCATGTTATATAATCTTGGCATTCTGTTTGTCAGGATCTCATTACAATTTTGTGTGTTTGTATTCATTAGGGATATCGATCTGTAGTTCCCTTGTTTGGTTGAATCCTTCTCTGCTTTTGGTATCAGATTAATACTTGTTTCCAGGATGCATTTGGGAATATTTGTTCCCTTTCATTTTCATTAAAATGTGTGAGAAGTGGTACACCGGTTTTTCATTAAATGTCTTGTAGAATTCAGAAGTGAATCTGTCAGGCCCTGGGATTGCTTCTATTAGTAGGTTTTTAATTAAATTTCATTGATTAATATTGGTTTATTTTGAATTTTTTATGTTCTTGATTCAGCATTGTTAATTTATATATTATCTATTAATCTGTTCATTTTCTCTCTTTTTCATATTTTCCATATTTTAGAGTGCAGATTCTTTTTTTAAAATGTATTTGGTACAGGGGTCCAAAGGATCTCACTACACAGATCAGACTTGTATTTTTACTGCTGCTTTCAGGCTCCCAAGAGCTGGGACTACAGGTGCATGCCACCACGCCCAGCCCCAATTGCTGTCCAGCGTGCCCTGGGGCCAGGGCCAGCACTGCGTTGTGGGGATGGAACCCCAGTCCCTGTGTCTGCCTAAGCAGGTGCTTTAGTCCACTGAGCTATCAGGCTGGCCGTTAGAGTGCAGATTCTTGAAGTAGGTATTGATGATCTTCTGGGTCTCTGCAACTTCATTGTATTATGTCCAATAATATACATGAGATAATTTTAATTCCTTTCAGTTTACTTAAGCATGCTCTATACATCACTATGTGGTCCTTTTTGGTAATGTTCTGTGTGTATCTGAGAAGAATGTGTATTCCACTGTGGTGGAATGTAACATTCCGTAGACATCTACTATGCCCATTTGTTCAAAAGTTTCATTCAGTCCAGATATTTCTTTGTGATTTTTTTTCATTTAGTATATCTATTTGTCACAATGGAGTATTGAGGTCCTTATCAATATTGTATTTGTGCTTATTTGATTCTTATGCCGGTCAGTATTTCAGTAATGGCTTGAAATTCAATTTGTCTGCAAATGGAAGAGTTACCTTTGCTTTTTCCTGGGTTCATGTTGCATGGAATGTTGTTTTATATCCTTTAACTTTCAGTCTATGAACTTTTTCAAAAATTAAATGTTTCTTGTATGTGGCAGATTGTTGAGTCTTTCTTTTTCCATTCTGCCAGTCTATTTTTTTTGATTGGTGAATTGAGTCCATTTGCAATTATGACTATCACTAATGTGTACGACATCTTTTACTTTTTATTTTCTTATTTCCTCCTCTGCTTAATTGCTTGCCTGTCTGGTGGGTTCATTCTGTTGGGGTTCATGAGGATGTCCATCTAAATATTTAGTCCTGTTAGTTTGGTGATCATGAATTTTTTAAGTGTTCTTTGTCTTGGAAGTACTTCATTTAGCAACAAGTTTGAAAGATAGTTTTAGAGTTTGGAGATTGTTTGCTTTATTGCACAAGATACTTCACTTCAAGCTCTCTTTGACTTGAGGGTTTGTATTGGGAAGTTCTGTGATGTTGGTGAAATTTCTCTTATAGGGAACATTTATCTCTAACAGCTTTCAATATTCTGTTCTTTTGTTCAGTTTCTTAGATCTTGACTGATCTTGATTATTCCTTGGTATAGATTTCTTTTGATCATGGTTAATTGGAATCTGCATGGCCCATTTATCTGTGTGTCAAATCATGTTTGCCCACTTAGGAACTTTTGCCTTCACAGAAGTTTTTATTTTTGTGAATAGTTACATGTTAATGCCAGTCATGCCATCTCTTGCTTTTTCAGTGACTCTGATAAATGAAATTATTACTCTTTGCACCATCTGTCAGCTGTTGGATTGATTTTTCCTGGACCCTTGTTATTTTTAAGAAATCTTTTCACAATTACTGTCTGCAATCACTATGACTATCACAATCCCTATCCTGTTTTATTCGTCTGATGTTCTTTCCTCACACTGACTCACTTTTGTGTGTATACTTTCAGTGCAATTTTTAAGCTCCTGGGCATTTGTTTGACCTGTTTCATGGATTCCGTTTCATTCCTATGTTGGGTAGTCAAGTTTTACATCATCTTCCTAAACTCTGTTTCTTAGCCTGTATCTGTGCTAGAGTCAATAACCATGTCTTCCACTATGGTCACCATTTCTTAAACCCACAAATTATGGGTCACATTAATAAATGAGAATGCAGCAAAGTACTTGTCTTAGGAAGTATATATA
>NW_004524813.1:2205556-2219233 GCF_000260255.1 Octodon degus
TCTCTCTCTCTCTCTCTCTCTCTCTCTCTCTCTCAATCAAGAGAGGGGGCAACAGGTAATTGAGATGAAAGTTTTCTTGGAAGTCTTGGTATACATCAAGCAGGGGTGATTGGGCAGAATTAAGGGGCACTAATTTATTTATTTATTTAAATAATTTTGTTGAGAAACAAATAGCAATGAGACAGTTTCAAAACTGATTGTTAGCAGTTTAAATAGTTAATACATTACATATTGTTGTCTTAGTGGTTACTCATTGAACAAGATGCAGACATGATATCCTGTCCACAAACACTATTAGAATAAATCTCTCTATTAATTGAATTAAGAGAATGCAGCTGTATATCTATCCTATTTTGAATATACAGATACAAAATGGTCGTTCATTTGTATTCTCCTTTTTTGTTTAGTTTTCTCAGAGAAGGGTATTCCATTGTCATTTAAATATTCTAGGTGCATGAATTCAGCAAAATATTCCAATATAGTCCACTAGCACATAATAGTAGTGGGTTATCTGCAGGACTGACAATGTCAGAAGTTGTTGACTTGAGCCTTTTACAGCTTAGCATATTAATATGGCTTTACTTTTTATACTTTGTTTTTATACTTTTCTGCTGGATGGTTAAGACCAAAGTAAAGCAGGACCTATGAAACAAGAGTTGTAACTTTTGGGTCTGAGAAGGTCAGTGAAATCCCCGCAGGATTTATCCTGAGATCCTGTACCTCAGATTGTAGCTCTTTTGTCAGTGCAGCCATGTGGAAGAGTCACGGCCATTGCTTGGCCAATGTGCTCTCTGTGAGAGCCTGAGAGTGTCTTCTCTCCAGTGACTCTCCTTCAGTGTGCTCTACATCGCCGATCACATTGCTCTCTGGCCCTATAATCTCCTTGATGTGTACAGTGTATCACGACACACCAATTAATGCCATTCTGTCACTCAAGTAAAGGTTTGGTTTTTTTTAAGGGGTAATAAATGAAAACAAGACAGAAGAAAGAAAAAATGTCACAGGACTGTCCTGCTACAATGCTGTACATGTTTAGATTTCTAAATTTCTATGTAAAAGTATGTAACTGTTTATTCTTATTTTTTAAATATTTTTTAATTAAAATTTTTTTCTTCATATTCTGCAGGGACTTAAAGTTTAGCATATCAATACTTGATGGAAAAAACCTGTTCCATGTTATGCCTAATATGTTTGATATTCAGACATCTAGTGAGGTTAAGCGCAAATGCCTATGTTGTAGGGTAATAATAATAAGCTTCTTTTCTGGGGGATTAACAACACTAAGTTTACAAACCAAAAGTTAGAGAAAAAGAAGTGCTACAAAGTCAGCCAACATTTTGGCCCTAGCCTTTCAAGGTCAGTGAAGACTCAGGACATAGGAGATCCTGTACTGTAACATCATGTAACTCAGTTGTACCCCAAATTTCCTGATTAAGGAGGTTATAGGGCCACTAATTTAAGTACAAATTCCCAATTTTATATCTGCTTAGCTATACAGTCATGATGCTCATCCTTACAGTCTAAAAAACAAAGCCATTAAAACTTTTTGTAAAAGTTTGTTAAAAATAAATAATTCACATTTTAGCTGCAAACATTTTTATTCAGTTATACGTGATGATGTCATATTTGTGTATCCACTTGTTTTATAACTGAAATGAAGTTACACAATTGAAACATAAAGAGTTCCTTTCTCATTGCAGAATATAACATTCTTTTCCTTCTTCAGGATTTAGCTGACACGTACTAAAAAAACAACTGCACTAGGGCTGGACAAATAGTTTAGTGGATTAAATTGCCTGCAAGCAGGCACAGGGGCCGTGCTTCGATCCCTGGGCCTGCCTTGCCAGCCACACCTCTGGGCTTGGTGGTGCGTGCCTGTGATCCCAGCTCTTGGGAGGCTATAAGCAGGCGGATCACTATGAGTCTGATTGAGTAGTGGGACCCTGAACACCCTGTAGACCCTTCCCTAAAATACAAAAACAAAACAAAACAAAACAAAAAACCTGTTCTAAGCAGTAATATTGCGTAGAGAAATTGCCTGTTTTGATTAGTTTGTGCCATAGCCATCTTCTTTTCTTTCAACAAAGTTTTATTAGTCGAGGCTCTCCAGAGAAGCGGAAAAATACTAGAGAGAGACAAGATGTGTTACACTGACTCGGGTGATCAGGCTGCAGAGATTCCACAATGGCCTGCACACTACAGTGATGAGTCCAGTAGTAGCTGCCCACTGTGATGCAGGCCCAGCTGGAAGCTGGTGACCCAGAGCCTCCCTGGAGAGCCCTGGTTGGGAGTGCGTGCTCAAATGCGGAGACAGCTGGAGCCTGATGTCCACACGTGGCAACAGCAAAGAATGCACCTGCTTCGAAAAAGTCGAGCTTGCCTTGCTGGTGAGTTTCCCTGTCTGTGTCTTCTACTCAGGTCCTCAGTTTATTGGATGGTGCCATTCCCACTCAGAGCAGGTCTTCCTTCCTGAATAAGTGGACACATATGTCAATCTTCTTTAGGAAAGTCATCGCAGGTACACCCAGAAGTGTGCCTGACTATTTTTACATCACAGAAGTTTACAATGATTAGGAGGAGAGAAAGCCTTCAGACAAAATACAGTGTAGTTGACCTATCTTTACCATGAGTAAGACAGTAATACAACCCTACATGATTAAAAGAATCAACTTAGGCTGACATTATAAACCATTAATCTGTCATTGGCATTTTGTAAATTTGTAATGGTAGTGCAGCAATTGTATGTTCCTACTACACATTCACTGCAATACTGAAAATAAACTGCACCCACATTTATGACATAAATAAGATAGTACAGAGTAATGCACTTTTGAGCCTATACCTTTATTTTTAGCCTAACTGTTAAGAATTTTCTTGCAAAATTTTATGGTCTCTTTCATAAAAACAGGTAAGAAAGGTATACCAATGTGTTTCAAAACTTCACATATTTTCTTCTTATTGATGAATTTCTAAACTTCTTTCACTAGAAACTTTGTTGCTTAATGTTTTCATAGAAATATAAATATAAATTTGCTACCTGCACATTCTTCTTCTAATTTCAAACTTAAATGTTATTCATATAGTGGATGTTATTTAAAATAAATTGACATCTATGTCATAAAATTTTTGAGTAATACATGACATGGAGGAAAGTTAACTGATGAAATGGTGTGCTTAATAAATAGCAGTAATTCCACTAGAGAGTAAGTGCAAGAAAACATGGGAAAGGTTTTGGGAGTGGTCTAGGAGGAAGTTTCAGAAGGAATTACCTTAGTTTTTTGTTCGGTCTTTTCAGTGCTTATCTAAAGTAAGATGTGACGTCTAGTGCCATAGCACATATACTATGAAAAAAGGACTGTAAGGATTTCTATATCCCAATTCTAATTTTCTTGAATACCCAAACCACTATCACCTACTACCTGTTTCAGACTTATTTTCATATATTCATCTAAAGCATTGCATATTTTCTTCAACATAGTTATATTTTTTCTTACTTGTAGCTTAACACAATGTCCAACTAATTAATTCCATTATAACATGGTAAGAACAATGCACTTAATACTTGTAATTGGCAAAAATATTATTTTAAAAAAATCATTTTTGTCCTATTTTTATACTGCAGTGGTCCTTACGCAGGAAATTACGATTTCAGAGCAGTAGGAGCACCGCTTTTCACTTTCAGGAAAAAGATATAAAATGTCTTTCATAAAATTATATCAAAAGAATACTGTGAGATTTACTCTGGGAGAAGAATACAATGAGCTGTATCATTCTCTTTGGTGTTTTCGGATTTATTAAAAGTGTGGGGGTGAATAAATAAGCCTTTACTATAAATGAATTCCATGAAACTATAATTAGTTTGAAAGGGAAATGCAGATAGTTCCACGGGGATCTTGTGTCCTGCCACGAGGGCATAGAATTAATAGATACATCTTTCCTCACATTTCACTGCTGGTGAGAATAACAGCCGACGGTACATTGCCTTCCCATTAGAGTCAGCAACCTCCAGAGAGAGCGGGACGGTGAAGAGCCTTCCACAAATGCGCTATTTGATAAGGGTCATTGGTGAGTGCAGTAAGATTCTTCTCTGTGATTTCCATGCGGGAATTTACAAAATGCTACAGCTGCTTGTTTGCTGTGCAAAGAGACTGAGCTGAAGTTTCTTTTATGGATACTTTAGAAGCTCGTACTGCTCCATAGCAACTGATATATTTTACAATTTAAGGAAGAAAAAAGCCAAGATATAAAATCAGCTCTGCCCAGGGGAAGACTACCTATTGTATAGGTTCATTACTTGAGTGAATAACAATAAAGAATTCAGCTTCTGTGTTGCAATTGATAAGCTGGCCCATTTATTTTGAAAGTTCACATGCAGAAGACACATTGCAACTACTTATAATATGAAAAAATACGCCCCCAAAATGACAACCTCTGAAGTATGTATTTTCTATATTATTCAGGCAGCATTTTAGTTGCAAAATTGAAATGTGTGCTCACACACAAAGCGTGCCCTGCCGCACGAGCGCACAGTTAATAATAGTTTAGATAGTACGTATAAGTTTTTAAAAGTTATAAAGTGATTACAAACATTATTATAAATCGTTGTTTAAGATCCATTGGGCTATAGATTAAATATAGAAAAATTAATTAAAATATTTTCTGAGAAGAGTTACGTTAAATTTGTTTCTATTGGTAAATGTGTTAGAACGTTACTAATGTGGGAAATTGGACAAATTTAGAGACTATATTAATACAAACTTCTAACTTGAAGTCTACAGCTTCACTATTAGAATAGAATGTGAGGATAGATTTTTATCTAACAAAATAGTTATTTCTTATCCTAATGTATGATTTATCACACTATACTTTCTGTTCAGCAAAAGGCACAGTCTGCTCCACAACATGCTATATTTTGATAAAGTGGAAGGATAGAAGGGCATAATTATATTCTTCATATTCTGTGTTGAAAAATGCAATGTTCTTTTTTCTGTTGAGCCTCCGAACACTGGATCTTTTTGGCCATGAAGACATTCCCTAGTTTACTGAACCAGTGCTTATTCAATAGCCAGTAAAATACTCCCTATTTGGAAGTTAACTACCTCTGGAAAAGCATCGACTGCTACAGGCACCAGAGTTGTGGTAAGGAATTTACTGCTTCTGTGCTCTAAATAGAACCTGCAGATCTTGAAGAACGGAGGAGCCTGCAAAGGCCACACAGCCTGAGAAATCGAAGTACGAGTTCAGCATGAATTCTAGGGACATGCACCTTAGAGAGATGACCAGAGGACAGAACTCTGAACTTCTAGGCCCTTTAGGAAACGGGTCCTGAGGTTTCTTGTTTACATGGGACATTTAGAACATGATCACTGTGAGGCTCACCCGGCGCTTTTACCCCTTGTTTTGATGGGCTTAAGAGCTAAAATGCAAATGTTTAGCATCATCAGTACTAATAACAGTAGCAGTGTGTTGCCCTGTATGTTTTACAACAGAAAAGAGTTGTTAAATCACTAATACTGTAGAGTAGGCTTTGAATCGATTAAAATGAAAGTCTAAAATTGAGCTTTGAAAGATAAGGTTTTTTATGCTCACAAAATATTTGAAATAATAGCTTTAAGAACATAGTTGGAAAAAATATCTCTTTGTAACACACTGAGCTCTTAGGTGTTTACCTATAAAGTTGTTATATGGTTGAATAATATGCAGATGATAGGTAGTTGTCTAAGAGCAAGAATTGAAAGGAAAACTCGCCATGGACGCTTGAAGACCAGAACACCTACAACATGCACATCAAAAAGAACTTCTTGGCAAAGCAGGGAGGTAGGAGGATGAACGGTTTCCTGCACAGTTTTATTTTCTTAAAATATAGAAGATTTTTACAATACTACTAATAATAACAGCAGTAACAAGAAATTGGTTGGAAGCTTCTTTCTACCAAGATTTGCTAATTCTTTTTAAGAGAACAAATATATCTAGCACTCATGAAACCCACCACACACACGACTGCACGAGTGCAGATATCCAAGCACAGAGCAATCACGTCAGTTATAAGGTGCAGACTATTATTAAGTGGTACAGTCTAGAGTTCACACTTCTAACCACTACATTTCAAACTGCTTGTTCATGTATATAGGCAATTTAGACATGAGGTATAAAGCACACACCTATGTGCTAAGTGTTTGGAACATTTACAAAAAAGTACATTTAGACTCTTGTAAATAGTGCTCATTATTCTTTATGTAATTAAACATTGTATTGAAAATCAGAAAAATTGAAGAACAAGAGGTCTACTGTGAAACATTGGTCAAGGATAGTCAAACAAAACAGCTGATTTGTTTTTAATGGAGGCTTCCATCTTTTCTTTGAATAGCATGATAAATTGACCACATGCAAGTGCTTGATGGAAACTGAGGTTAGTTTCCTTATTCTAAGTTTTGCTCTAAAGATAAACATAAAACATAATTCTATTTATCGCTAATAAAGTCTCATTTGAACACCTTCAATAGATATGAAACAGATTTTGCCTTTGTTCTCTTCTAATGGGCAGGAATCCAAGTTGATTGTAAGTAAGTGAGGCCCCACCGGCGCAGTTAGTTAGCACGTGGTGCTTGTAAAGGCAAATAGCAGTGCCTCTCTGTCCCTGTCTCATAATATACCTGCCTCTCTGCTTGTCATTCCATGTTATTTTGCAAATTACATGTGATATAATTTAGTATAAAAGGCATTATTGAAAGTGCAGTGTGTACCTGAACTGTTCATATCCATTGACGATTGATAAATGTCAGAATGTTGATGTAACTTCGGTGTTGGCTTTTACTGTGAATTTTGCCATAAAAGATCATGAAAGCTATCTGACACTCAAACAACTCTGGTATTAAAAAGATCTCACGACATATTTAAGACATATTGTCATATACATTTAGAATGAAACAGTTACTCTTTGATAACGTCATGGTACAGCACATAATATCACAATAAAGGTAAGTGGTACTTCTTAATGGAGTTTTTTTCTTTGTAATAAATCAACATTTTTCACATCATCTGATTAAGGATTAAATTTTGTTAAGTCCAGTAAAATATTAGCCCTTAAATTTGGTGTAGATGCAATTAGAGTGCTATAAATTCAGAAATTATAATTTAAAAAAAGACAAGAATGACATTTTAAAAAATTAATTTAAAGAGGAAAACTCCACGAAACTTCAAAACAAGATAATAGGAGAGTAGCAAGAGGTAATACATTCATATTATCTTCAAAGAATTTACTCAGAATACAAGATACAGGCATGATAAATTATCAAATAATGTTAGCACAAAACTTTCTTTTCATTGCACTAAAAGAAATCAGTTTACTAAGCATATGTAGTTGCTTTTCCTTCCTTCCTTTCCCCTTTCTGCCACCCCAATTTCTCTTGCCCTTTGAACACTCACTTCGTTTTTCACAATACCGATTGTACCTTTTGGCTCTTTCTTTTTCAGCTTCTTGCACCAGGGAGGCAATGTGAGGTTTATACATGTGAGTCTGATGCAGTTCGCTTATGCGTGTGGCCTTGAGTCGCATTCCTTCACTTATAAAAGCCTAAAGCCTTCCTTATGGCCGCGGATTACTCCATTGTATAAACGTACTGCATCTTTTAGCCCATGCCTTGGCTGGTGGGCATCGGCTTTGTTTCCAAATTTAATTATGTTAAATTGTGCAGCTATAAGCATGGGTGCACATATATCACTGTGGCATGCTTTTAATTCTTCTAGTATGAATGACATTTTGAAGTTATCTCATACATGATTTCTGCTTGATTCTGTCATTGACAAAGAAATTTACCTGGATTTTGAATTTAGGTACAAAGTTTGCAATGAAAATAATACCATTTCCAGATATTAAAGGTAAAATGGCAACTATTTGTGGTATGTGATCTGTTCTTTTTGTAAACTAAGTAGAATAATTTCTAATTAATATTTTTATTATTTTTTCCTCTTTTGTAGCAGTCATAGTATTTCATAGTGAAATAATGGCTTTTACAAGTGCATGAATTTGTCAAGTGAGTTTCCGCAGATGTATATTAACTTTTTCTCTTCGTTCCACTAGTCCAGCTGTTACTGAACGATGTGGTGCCAAAGGGCCTCTCCAGGCTTTTGTTAACCTATTCAAGGAACTGTACAACATCATCAACGAAGGTAAGGGTTCAGTGTTTACTTAAGGTAGGAGAAGCAAAAAGAGAAATGAAAAGAAGTGCTCAAGAGAAAGAAGCAGTATGAGCCACCTTAAGACCAGGAGGGTAGCAGGGACAAGCTGTTGGGCGTGGTCTTCCACATCCATTATAGCTTGTGTCCACATGTCCCCCCAAAGCCTCATGCAATGACAGCTGTTCTTTTTTCCAAGAAGGCTGGATGCAGGGTTTGGGATGAAGAACTGATTCATGGTTCATTGCTAGGCTCAGTGGCCCTCCGGTTAAGGGTGCAAGTGCTACACACCTACGATGCCTGCATGAGATAGAAGCAGCAGAAAGATGTCTGTGTCTCTTATTGCTTTGTCTACCTTCTGCCCACTAAGAATTGCTTTTTTATTTTTTAAAGAGTACACAGTAGCATCAAAAAAATTATAGGGAATATAGAATATTTATATTAACTTAACAAGTTAATATAAATTTCACAGTATTTGGTGTAATGTACAGTGTTGTCTTCCAGTTAGTTGTTCATATATATATATATATATATATATATATATATATATACATACATATATATATATATAATGTATAATTGGAAAAATAAAGAAAAAAGAAAGAAATATATAAAAAATTGAGAAGAGAAAAGGGACAGTTGAAAAAACAAATTAAGCATTAACTTGTCCTTTCCATAGACCAGCAGAAATTCACAGTGCAGCTGTCTGAACCATCTTGCTTACCTACAGAGATATATCTCTTTTCCAAACTACCTCTCTTTCCTTCTCAACTCAGTAATTCCTGCCTTAATAGGCTCGTTCCCTGTTCTGAGTATCAATTGTACCCTTCAGATTTTATTTTATCTTTCAGATTGTCACACTACGGTAAAAATACAACATTTACACATGTGAGTCTGATTTATTTCACATAAGAGTATGGTCTTCAGCTGCATCCATTTACAAATAAAAACAACAAATTTATCCTGTTTTATAGCTGAATAGTACTCCATCATGTAAAAGTATGACTTCTTCCTTATCCATTCTTGATTTGATGGGCTTTTGAGTTGCTTCCAAGATTTAGCTATGACGAATTGCACTGCTGTAAATATGGGTGCATGTATATCACTGTATACGGTGTTTTCAGTTCATCTGGAAAGCCGATAAGGAGGGCAGTATCTGGGACATTGGATCTAGGTATCCAATCCTAGCCTTTTAACGAATCTCCACACTGACTTCCATAGTGGCTGTACCAGTGTACACTCCCATTATCAGCGGACAAGTGTTCTTTTTTCCCACAGCCCTTCAAGCATTTGTTATCAGCTGACTTTTTTTTTTTTGTATGTATTTGGGATGGGGTCTCACTACACAGCTCAGATTCATAATGATCCTCCTATTTTCACCCTATCCAGGGCTGGGAGCACAGGCATGCACCACCTTGACTGGTCTCAGTGGCAGGAGCAGTGGACCCCAGGGATGGAACCAGCATAGCATGTGGTGTCAGGGATTGAACCCCAGGCCTTACATTTGCCTAAGCAGGTGCTTAGTCTGCTGAGCTATCTCACTGGCCTTAGGCTGACTTCTTGATGTTAATTAGCATTTCTTACTGGTGTGAGGTGGAATCTCAGTGTTGTTTTAATTTGCATTTTGTGAATGACCAATGATGGTAAATTTTTTTTTCATACATTTATTTGCCATTTGTTTTTTTCCTGTGAAAAGTGTATGTCCATCTCAGATGCCCACGTTCAGATTGAGACTTTGAACTTGAGAGGGCCAGATTTTTTTTTAATTCATTATGTGTTCTGTATACAAGGCCTTTGTCAGAGGGACAGTATGATATAATGTATTTCCAGCTTGTGAGTTTTCCTTTTATTCTGTTGGAGATCTGTTTGGAAGTGCAGAAATTTTCAAAAAGATGAGTTCCCAGTTGTTGATTCTTTTTTAAAAATATTTTTATTGAGAAACAAATAGCAATGAGACAGTTTCACAATTGATTACTAGTACATGTTCGTTGATTCTTTTTAGTATATCCTGTGCAGTTAGGTTTCTGCTCATGAACCCTCTACCTACCTACATTTCTACCTACATTTTCCTCCTGAAAATTTAGTGTTTATGTTTTAGCGTTTAAATATTTGAATGATGTTGACTGTGGTTTAGTGCTTGGTGATAGACATGGGTCTAATTACATCCATTGGCATGTGGAACACCAGTTTTTTGATGACTATTTATTTAAGAGGCTATCTTTCTTCCAGTGAACATATTTGGACCCTTTATCAAAGATAAGGTGTCAGAGTGTATTTGTAGTTGTGTCTGCATCTTCTATTCAGTTCCATTGATCCTCAGGTTTGTCTGTAGTGAAGGGAACCATGTTGATTTTATCATAGTAGCTTTGTAATATAATTTCAGGTGGGGGATTGTGATATTTCCTGCCTTTCCTCTGTTTCCCAAGATGACTTTTGGTATTCTAGGGGTTTTTTTGTTCCAAATGAATTTTAGGAAATTTTTCTTTAGCTCTGTGAGATATACCAGTGGTATTTTAATCAGAATTGAATTGAATCTGTATGACAATTTTGGGATTATGGCTTATTTTCATTAATGATAATTTCACTTCTTCTTTCCAATCCTTATTCCTTTTATATCTCTCTTGTCTAATTGCTCTGGCTAATGTTTCCAGAACTATATTGAATAGGATTGGAGACAGTGGACAGCCTTGCCTTCTTCCTGATTTTAAAGTGAAGGCCTTCGGCGTTTACCCATTTATTATGATGCTGGCTATTGGCTTCTCATAGATGTCTTTTATCAGGTTGAGATATAAGCCATCTATTTTGATTTTCTGTAGGTTTTTTTTTTATCATGAAGGAGCGTTAGGTTTTCTGCATCTATTGTGATGATCATGTGCTTTTTCTCTTGGCTGAATTGATGTATTATATTTATGCATTTGAGTAGTTCCATCTCTGCATTCCAGGGAGGAATCCCACTTGATTGTGTTGCATAATTTTCTTGATGATTTGGCGCACTCCACTTGGTAGTATTTTATGGAGGACTTTTACATCTATAGTCATTAGAGAAACTGGTCTGTAGTTTTCTTTTTCAGTTACATCTCCCTCTGATTTTGCAATCAGAGTAATACTTGCCTCCAGGAGTGAGTTTGGGGAATTGTTTCCTTTCAATTTTATTGAAGAGCGTGAGAAAAGTTGCCATTAAATCTTCTCTAAGTTTCTTATAGAGGAAGTACATTGAGTTCCATAGAGACAGAGCCCAGGAAAATGAGAACCAGATGAGCACTGGGTGACTCTGTACCTCGCTGAGGAAAACAAGTAAACATGGGCAAAGGAGAGCCTAAGAAGCCGAGAGGCAAGATGTCATCATATGCATTCTTTGTGCAAACTTGCAAGAGTAGCACAACAAGAAGCACCCAGACGCTTCTGTTAACTTCTCAGAATTTTCTAAGAAGTGCACAGAGAGGTGGAAGACCATGTCTGCTAAAGAAAATGGGAAATTTGAAGGCATGAAAAAAGCACACAAGCCTTGTTATGAAAGAGAAATGAAAACTTACATTCCTCCTAAAGGAGAAACAAAAAAGAAGTTCAAGAAGCCCAGTGTGCCCAAGAGGCCTCCTTCAGCCTTCTTTTTGTTCTGTTCTGAGTATTGCCCCAAAATCAAAGGACAACATCCTGGCCTCTCCATGGGTGATGTCACAAAGAAACTTGGAGAAATGTGGAATAATACTGCAGCAGATGACAAGCAGCCACACGAGAAGAAGGCTGCTGAGCTGAAGGAGAAGTATGAGAAGGACATCGCTGCCTACCGGGCTAACCTGATGCAGCAAGAAAGGGAGTCCTCAAGGCTGAATAAAGCAAGAAAAAGAAGGAAGAGGAGGAGGAGGAGGAGGAGGAAGATGAGGATGAAGAAGAGGATGAAGATGGAGGATGAGAAGGCAGAAGAAGAGGATGATGATGAGTAAGTTGGTTCTAGTGAAGTTTTATTCCTAGTCTATAAAGCATTTAACCCCCCTGTACATAACTCACTCCTTTTAAAGAAGACGGAAATGTAAGGCTGTATAAGATTTATTTTTAAACAGTACAGTGTTTTCTTTTTTTTTTGTATAGTTAACACAGTACCAAATGTGTCTTTAGATATCCCTGCCCTGGTATTTTCAATAGCCACTAACTTTGCCTGGTACAGGATGAGGCTTGTAAGTTGGCATGGAAATCTGAAGCAGGTTCTTGTTGGTGCACAGCACAGATTAGTTATATATGAGGACACCAATTTTTCATCTTCAGTTGTCTCTGATGCAAATGAAAAATGAAATAATTGTTGCTCTGTTAATTGAATGCCACTCTGTAATTGCAAAAAAAAAAAAAGTTGCAACTGTTTTGTTGACATCCTGAATGCTTCTAAGTAAATACAATCTAAAATAAATAAATAAATAAATAAATTTCTTACAGAATTCAACTGTGACTCCATTAGGACCTGGGAGTTTCTTTGTTGGTGAAATTTTTATTACATTTTCAATTTCATATCTCGTTATTGGGTTATTCAGAATCTGTATATCTTTGTGACTCACCTTTGACATTTCACATGTATCTGGGTAACTGTCCATTTCCTCTGCATTTTCCATCAGTGAGAGCAAAGATTTTGGAAAGAGGTGTTGATGACTCAGATTTCTCTAGCGTCTGTAATGATTTTGCCCTTTTCATTCCTCATTGCATTAATTAGGGTTTTTTCTTTCTTTCAATGACTTTGGTTAGGGGTTTATCAATTTTATTTATTCTTTCAAAGAACCAAATCTTTGATTCATTTATTCTTTGTATTGTTTTCTTCATCTCTATTGCGTTAGTTTATGTTCCAATCTTTATAATTTCCTGCCTTCTTTGTGGTTTGGACTTGATTAGGTATTCTTTTTCTAGGAGCTTGGGGTACAGAACCAGATCATTTATTTGGGCTTATTCTGTTTTCCTAATGTGTGAATTTACTGCTATAAACTTTCCTTTTAGAGCTTTCATTGTATCTCACGTGTTGTATCTTCATTTTCATTTGATTGTAAATATTTTTTAACTTCTTTAATTTCATCTGTGACTCACTGGTTGTTCAGGAGATTGTTGTTTAATTTCCATGTGTTGATGGGGTCTTTTGTTTGTTTGCTTCTTGTGGAAGTAATTTCCAGTTTCATTGCACTGGCATAATTTCAATTACTTTGCATTTACTTAAGCATGCCCTGTGTCCTAGTATGTGGTCTATTGTGGAGAATGTTCCACATGTAGTTGAGAATAATGCGTGTTCTGCTTTTTCTGGGTGAAACACTATTTGTAATTTGTGCTGTCTTCCACTGCTTCATTGACACCGGTTCTTCTTAAATTATTTTTCTTTGCATTGTCCTATAGCTGCTGAATTATTATTTTCTGATTCCTTGTTGGTTTTAAGAGATCTTTCCTTTCATATTCGTTAGCTGCACCACTGTCTCTGAGGCCTGAAAGCCTATCTTCAGTTTCATTTGAGCAGTTTTGAGCAGTTTTGCCTGTTTT
>NW_004524813.1:2219333-2225135 GCF_000260255.1 Octodon degus
GCGTTTATTCCACTGAGCCATCTCCCCGGCCCCCCTTCAATGGAGTTCTTAATTTACTGGCTATCTGTTTGAATTTGTTTCATGCATTCTATTTTTTTCTTGTATTTTTCATTTAGTGTTTCCATCATTTTTCTTTTGTTTTCTTTTTTTAAATCTGTCTTCTTTAGCTATGCTGAACAATTCTTTCATAATTGTTGTCATTTCTATTTTGACTTGAGAGATTATTTGTGATCTTATCTCTTTTATAGCTTGATGGTCTTGTTTGTTTCTTTACTTCAGTTGCTGTCATGTCAGAAACTTCAGGCGTATGATTTCCAAGTTCTTGTATGTCCTTGTCTCCTAGGTTATTCTGGGTGGACTGGAGGATTGAGATTGTCTTTTTCTTCTACATTTTGGCACTTTTGAAAGTCCTAATAGTCACCCAGACTTAACAGTTTAGGGAGAGTGGTGGAGTATGGTTCAGTAAGGTTTCATCTACAGTGGAGAGCAGTGTAGGCTCACCAACGCTCTCACTACTAGTAGGAGCTAGTGGCTGATACTCAAGAAAGCTCCAGTGTAAGTGGTGTGGGTGCCTTCCAGATTCGTCAGGATTCCGCGGATGCCCAGAATCCTCCTAAATTCTTAAAATGTTGAACCAGCAAAAGCACAAGCTCCACACCTGCACTCTGGTGGCCAAGCGACACAGCTCACCAGAGTCCCACAGGCCAACCAGAGTCCTCCTCAGTTCCTACATGGTTGCACAGGTGCCAGGCAAGCTCCTCTGTGAGCACTTGGCCCTTGGGTTGCAGCTTGCCAGAGTCCTCCTAAGTTCTTGGAAGGTTGGAACCAGCATCAGCATCCTTCCACCACCAACTATTGTCCCTCTGCCAAGTGCCATCCTTCCTTGAAGCCAGTCAATTATGGACTGAAACTTCTATGAACTGCAAGCTAAATAAACCTTTCCTCCTTTAAATCTGGGTGTTGGATATTTTGTCTCAGCAATGAGGAAAGTAACTAAGACTAATATGATATCCTTCATCTGACATCATGTCCCGGGTATGGGAGCCTGTTCTGCGTCTGTGTCCCAGTGACAATTTGACACATCTCCATGAGTGATCAGTCAGGCTGTTTTCCAGAAGGCTAAACATGCTCTAATCTCATGCCTTAGAAATTTTTAATTTATCTAATTTAATATGAATTTCAGGAATGATTTAATTAATTCAGATTTCGGTGAAAATTGTATGACAGTGTTGGACAACTTTTATTGTGCAACTTAAATCATATACAGGAAAAAAGCTTCTTAAAGAGATTATACAAATAAATTTTAGTTTTTTGTGTATGCTAGCAAGTAAGAAAATTCCCAATGAAAATTAAAATGAAGCAAATATATGTGGTATGCGCAGGAAGTTACAACATGTTTTATTAAAAGTAAAATAGTTTTTAAAAAGTGCTATGTCTTGTATGTTTTGTAACAGAAGATATACTTAAGGACTCAGATTTACAGCTTCAAAATTGTATTTAAGTGGCATCACCAAACATACACATAAATATGACGCTCCTTGTTCCTTTTAGTACCTTATTTCCTAGACCCTAATGCACGTGAACTTACTCAATGCCACACACATAAGTTTGCATATTTGAACCTGTAATAAGATAGCACAAAATATCTATTAATTAACTCACAGGTAAAAAGTACAAATACAGGTAAGGATATTTAAAGGAAAAAAATTCATGATATATCTGAGTTTTAAATAATATTATATATGCAAGAATATTATTTAAATAATATTATATATGCAAGAATTTACATAACAGGTAAAGTTATATATGTAATACACAAAGAGAATGAGCAACAGAATGTAATACAAATTACATTCCCAGCCTGACAGAATAAATAATTAGTGTTGTAGTAGGTCTTGGCTTCAAAGAACCCAGTGGTGTAAGATGTAATGGTTATTCTCAGTGAGGGTCCAACCTTCATTTCATTAGAATGCAAATAAATTTATCATTAAGAATTCTTTTAGTAATTTCAAATTAAGTGTAAAATTGTATTAATAGCAATATAATTTTAATGATAGAATGTTACTTTCTAAAAAGCATTTTACTTTTATTTAATTTGGTATTACAATATTAATTAGCATATTTTAACATATTAGGTACAGGGTCTCACTGTACACCTCAGACTCACTGTCTTCAGCCTCCTCAGGGCTGAGATTACAGACGTGCACCACCATGTCCAGTCTCGGGGGCCAGCTCCGTGTATCCAGGGACGAGGCTGGTGCAGCGTGTGATGCCAGAGATTGAATCCCAGTCCCTGTGCTTGCTTGAGCAGGCATTTGGTCTGCTGAGCTATCTCAGTGGCCTAGTATCATTTTTTAAAAAAGTATAATTTTAGCCTGGAGCATTTTGCCAGTCCAGGTGATACTCTCAGAAATAAATCTAGCTAGGAGTAATTATTTTCTGCAATGTGACCACTAGGCTTCTTTGTTATAAATCAGATTTTGAACGTGATTTTCAAGAACTGTTTAGGCCACACTATTAACACTGCCCACGTATAGACCCTCAGGGAACTGTGAGGACAGTAATGAACAAGCATCCCATTTGTGGGCAGAGAAGGGGTTTTGAATCATTTTTAATTAAAAAATACATCCCACCCAGGAACTTACCTACATACTTGATCCGTATTTACCATGCAGACTATAACTAGTTCTGCTCCTAGGGAACATTCTATAGTCTCAAGCAGAAGGAAGCCATCCTTCTTGCCTTTTTCTTGCCACTCAGTGAGGTCCTACAGTTTATTTGTAATTTTTAATTTTTATTTAATTATACAAAAATTGCTTTATTTAATATGTGTGTAGCTCTTTCACCTGTAAACTTTTATTTTCTCCACATATATTTCTCCATTTCCAAGTAGTTTCTTTTTTTTAAATCTCTTTTAAAAGTATAAAAATTTATTCATTTATTATATACCAAATTTTATATAAAAAGCTGATAAGTTAATTAAATGGCATTAAGATAAAGTGCAACTAGTTCCAGTAGCCTTTTAATGGCACTTCAGTTGTTGTGTGTTGGGAGCTGCTGAGCGGAGATTGAGGCTGTGTGGAAGGGCAGGATGAGGCCTCATTTCCTAAAACAGTCAGGCTACCTCAGTCTTGAGGTAAACATCCTGCCTGGACATTGTGGGCTATTAGACTCTAGGCAACCTTGTTCTCCTGATACTAACTTTGCAAAGATATAAATAAACACCCCTCCTGTTACTCTTTGGGTCCTTTGCCAATCAAGCAACCAGACCTCCACCTGAGCCAACCCTGTCTCTTGTCTGTCTTTTCCCCACTCCTGCTGCTGTCTCTCCCTCAGGTCTGCTGAGATACCACTGAGTCACTACAGCTGTGTATTTCTTTACATTAAGAATCTCTATCTTTTACAAATTAAACATGCTTAGTTGCTTTCATGCCAGGCATCATAAAAAGGTGTCATATGAACAGAACTATTCTGTCTTGTTTAGTTATTAGATTATAGTATTATTTTTGCAATTTTAATTGGAAATTTCAGGTGTCCTTAAGCCACACTCCATCAACTAGAATACTGTATATGACATATATTTGAATTTTAACTAACAGTATGCAAATATACTTTAAAATGGATTTTTATTCCCTGTTACATTCATGTTTGGTTTTCTTAGACAGTAATTTGAATATTGAAAGAAATTATATTTGACAAAATACACATTGAGATTATTCTTTCAGATGTCAATCTGTGTCTATGATATTTCTAAATACATACCTAATTTTATAAACTACAATTCTAATTTCTATTATAGTGAAAGTTAAATATATCATTGCAATCGTAGACTGATAGAGAAAAATCCAACATGCTCCTGCCAGCTTGCAATTTAAGATTCTGCTCTGCGATCTATAATGTAGCTATCTTCTTATCATTATTAGATTCTGATGCACTGCTATCATTTTAGGCTATTAAAGGAAAATCAAATAGAACAGATTCCCTAATATATTCTGTTCGGAGAAAAGCAACAGTATACTGCCTCATTTTTAATATCATGCACACACAAAGTCTAGTTGTTTCTTGCCCCAAAGGCTGCTAATTTTTTTCTGTTCCTAGTAGACACATCATATTTATTTCTAAAAATGTTGTCAGTAAGTATAAATACTGTGTATTCTTCTCACTCAGTCATTTCAATAATAAGAAAATTTGTTTTGATATATGTAGCAGATGTTTTAATCTCACTAAATTAATTACACCACTAATAACAAAGAGCAAGACTCTTTGGGAAACAACTTTCTGTAAAAAAGAGTAAATCAATTATCCTGTTCTAGGAGATGGCAGAAAACATTGTAATAAAGCTATTCAGACTTGCAGCAGGTCATTTCTTCCCCTTGTTCGACACAGAATATGTGTTGGATGCATCAAGTTGTGAATATAATAACATCACGTTTCTAGTAATTTAATTATGACACATTATCAGGCATTCAGGACTATGAAACATGAAATGTGTTTCTAATTAAAAGTTTTTAACACTTACTTATAAAATAATATGAACCTTAACAAAGGTTCTATTTGGTCTCAAAATCATTTCTAACTTTGAAGCTATCTTAAAAAATAAAAACAAATTGCTTTGCTTTGCTGGGATCAAATTGTGTCATCCTGTAGTAGTTCTGAGAGTGACCATGGTTATTAGGATGCGTCATCCTAGATCCACGGGACTTCAATCTGTAGGACTGGACTTCTTGCAAAATGAGCAGACACAGCCCTACACAGTGCAGATATGTGACCGCGGAGGCAGAGAGTGGGATAGTTGCCCTCCGAACATATTATTATCAAATCTTATTGGAAAACACCAGAAGCTAAGAAAAGTCCTAAATAATTCTTGATATTATGCAGAATTTAAAGTTTCCAACTTGGACAATGTTAGTCACTGGAGTACGTTTCAGGTGTTCTCCTTTCTAGGCAGCATAATCAAAACCTCTTAAAGTGTTTCTCTTTCCACTTCACTATTGGAAACAAAGTGATTAGTGATAGAATCAAGACTATCTTCAGAGAACAAATGTCTTGGTTTCTACGAACTCTATGGAATTGATTGGAGCTTGAAATACTTTTTCCTCTTAGGGAAACAGCGCTATTATCTACAATTACTCCCTGCATATAAGACACCTTGACAGGCTGACAAAAATAAAGCTGCCATTAGTCTTTTTGAAGTCTAGCCCTGAAAATTCTGGCAGGATCCATACTTAGCTTTCATGCTAAGCAGAACACTGTCTGGAACATTTGATCATCCCAGGTCTTGAAGAGTGACTTTGATTTGTTTTTTTCTTTTTCATGCCATATTTTCTTGGTATTACAAAGAGAATGTATGGCAAGTGTTTCATTTCTATTTATTTTTGTTTAATTTATTTTAAAAATATGAATGTGCTTCTAGTAATTTATTCCAGCTGTTAACTTAGTTTATTTTTCTCTTCTACTGTGGTGATTTATAATGTAATGCAAAGTAGATAAATTTTTGTAGTAAAGATTTTCCCCCAGTACTGGGAATCAAACTAATGACTCGACTCTTCCAGGCAGGTGCTGTGACACTGAGCTAAATCCCCATCCCTAAAACTGATAAATTTCTGCTGTCAGGGAATGAAAATATAAACTTACTATCACTATCTTTTGATAACCAAACATTTAGACACACTACTTACAGGGCCTTCACTGGTTGCTGAAATTAGAACCATTTTACTGTATTTAGTTTCTCTTTCTTTCTTTCTTTCTTTCTTTCTTTCTTTCTTTCTTTCTTTCTTTCTTTCTTTCTTTTTCTTCTTCTTC
>NW_004524813.1:2225235-2229055 GCF_000260255.1 Octodon degus
TCTTCTTCTTCTTTCTTTCTTTCTTCTTCTTTTTTTTTTTTTTTTTTTTTTAAAGAGAAACAGTCTTTATAATCTTTGAGGACACGGAAAGAACCTGGGGAAGATAAGGAATTCTCTGGAGTTGAACAAAGGGAGGCTGAGGCTTTTATGGCCTCCTGCCAGGGGTGGGGCTTGAGGGGGATGTTCAGATAGACCTGAGGAGTTGATTGGGCCCTTCCCTGAGGTGGCAGGAAAGGCGAAAGGAAGTCACACCCTAGGCTGAGCTGGAGAAGAAGACGGAGGTGGTCTCTGGGAAGATGAGCTGCTGTTTTAGGGGCTTCAGCCATATGAGATGGCTTCCATGATGATTCAGCAATGCATACTTGGGCCAGAACCTGTCATGCCCATCTTTGGGTTGTCATAAAAGGAGTGACCCATCTCTTAGACTGCTTCCTGCGGAACAGGGTGTTGTCTTGGAAGTGAGGGGAGTAGAAGGGATGATGGCTCGTGCTCATGTAGAAATTAGTGTCAGGTGTGTATTTACTTTCTTGACCAGTTGTTTTTTTGTTTTTTTTTGTTTTTTTTTTTTCCTAATAGATACATTCAAACTTATTTTGGGGATCTCATATGTGCGTATTTTAAATATATGTTAAAATCCTTTTATTATCAAAATAATCGCAATGTTTCATCTTCACAGAGGACCAACTTCTGGCTGAAGCTCAGTGTCACAGCCCCCCAATTATCCCCCAGACTCTGCCTTCCTTTCCCGCTGCCCGTGCTTTCAGCTCCTAGCGCGGTGCATTTCACACGTCACTTTTGTCGCATGTCTGTGCACTGACGCACGGGTGGGCTCAGCTGAAGGAAAAATCACAGAGAATTTTGCAGGAAGGAAAAAGCATCTGAGAATCTTGTCCCTCTCTGAAGTGCCAATTAATAGTGTGGCTGTCCTTGGTCCAAGTTTGTGTACTTTTGTGATCAGTAGATGGTTTTAGTCCAATCACAAGCACTGAATTCTGCCAACCAAAAAAGATCAGACAAGAATCCTGAGTACCAGATAAAAACCAGCCTGGCTACCTTCAATAATCTAACCAATGGCCCAGCTATAGCACACTCTCACTCTTGACTCAGTGGAAGAGTGATATATTATGTCCCTTTAAGCCACTAAGGTCATGACAGTGTAAATTGAAAACTCATCTAAACTTTACTTCCTGTAGAGTCCTTCTTGTGTTTGTCTAGTGTATTGATACTCCATCTGTGTACCTATGTTAAAAACATATACTTAGCACTTACTTGTTTTACACTGATATTTTAATTTTTTCTTACAAATATCACTCATTACTGGTTGCTTCTTCTGGAGGAGTCATTTCAACTTGTTCCTGAGATCTTTGTTTTCAATATAGTTACAAATCTGTTGCATCTTGTGGCCACTTCTATTATATTATATTGAATATATATTTGCTTCTTATGACTATCATCTTGGAGAGTAAACTTGAGAACATATATAGTATTTTCCCTTACTATGCACCCCTAGTATAAGTAGGTATATATAGTTTATATGTCTATATTGTACATAGATATGTCTATATAATATATATTATATTTAATTTATATTTGAATCACCCTTGTGCCTTTTAACTAAAAGCTGTTTTATTTGATTTTAAATTCTCCTATGTTTTGCTTTGTATGTAGTGGTTGTTTAAAGAAATATCTTATTACTACTTTTACTAAAAGTAGAGGTCCTCGGTCAACAAATCTCTTAGAATTATAAAAGATTAAGTTCATTATGGTACACTGTTCTTTAAACTTTTAAAAATCAAATGCTGTCACACAAATCCATAAATGTAAGTCCTACGACTTACATTTTAAAGTAGAGACCAATAGCTTTCATACATGTATGGGAGCTAGCATAAGGCTGTGACTAATCAATGAAAGAAAACAAGATACATCAGCTGTAGGGATTTATTGATCTCTTGGTGTGCTCTGGGGAGAAACTACAGCAGGAATAAGAAAAAAAAAAAACAGAAGAAACACAAGGGCTGGGTTCAGGTGGAAACATGTTTGCCTCATGAGCAAAGAACCTGAACAACAACAATAGGAACATTAATTTATACCTTGGTTAAGTTAGCATCATGAGCTACAAGGTTGCCTAGCAACTAAAGACTGAAATTATCCAGGGAAGATACTTGACCACAAATTAGCTTTTTGATTTGCTTTGTTTTAACTAACTGAACTATCCTTATGTTACTGTACTTTCATCTTTTGTAAAATTTTTAAGAAGTATATATTGGCAAATGAAGGAGGAGGTATTGATTCTATGTTTTAGTTTTGAATTGAATTTTGATCATACAGTGAGAAACCTATGTCCTGTATTTTAGAAGACAAAGCCATAACATAGTATCCCTTAACCTAATAAAGACTCATCTGTGAAAAGAGAAGCAAATTGAATTCACTTGTGTGAAGGATAATGACAATCAATAACACCAGAGACGTTAGCCCAACATCTAGGTGGATCCAACTAGTATTGCCAAATAAAGTCGGAAAATCATTTTGGGTTTTCTAAACAGTTTGGAGTAATTTGTCTTTATTGGATAGTGAACCCAAATATGAAAAACTTGTCATAGTTTGTGTCCCTTTGGAGGCTACCACCAGGCCTACAATAATTTAAATGAGATGTCAAAATCGAGTGACTATTTAAACCCCACTGCTTTTAGATTACATTCAAAACCTTAATATCTGATGGTAAAATACCAAAGTTTTTCTATATTAATTTAGACATTTAATTTATGTGTAAAACAGGCAATCAACCTTACTCAAAAGAATATAAAGTAATCTTTTGAAATATCCCTGTCAGTGTAAATCTTAGGAAACATGAATTTTTAGCTATAGGAAAATGATCTTTTTATCTTGAGGATGGAAACAAACTTTTAAATTAATCACCTTAAGGAAAAAGTGTGAAGCCTTCTCTCTCTCTCTCTCTCTCTCTCTCTCTCTCTCTCTCTCTCTCTTTCTGTATTTGGTTAGTGAAGGGTCTCATTATGCAGCTTGGACTCAAACTGATCCTTGCTTTCAGCCTCCCCAACACTGGGATTACAGGCATGCTCCACTGTGCCTGGAATCTGTGGCTGGCTCTACCCACCCTGGGGGTGGGGCCTGCACGGCCTGTGGTGCCTGGTGGTCCCTGAGCTTGCCTAAGCAGGCGCATTAGCCCACTGAGGCATCCCACCAGTCCCTGGAGAAGTATTTTCTTAGGAAGTCCCTGCAGCTGTGTCTGCAGCTGAACCTTTTCCCTTGCTAATGATGACATGAATTCACTCTCTCTTGAGCAATTTTTGTCCTTCCCTTAAGATTCATTTTGTAGACAAGAGTCCAGATGGTTTTGTATCATGTTTTAGCTGCTTGCGAGCAGAGACTGAGTTATCTCCTTGTACCTTTTCGCTGGTTGAGTTATCATTTCTCCGTCTCCGTCTCTTTTCTATCTGTCTGTCTGCCTCTATCTCTGTCTCGCTCTGTCTATTTCTCTTCTCTCCCTTCTCGTTCTCACTGCTTGTTTTCTCGCTCCCCTGCACCACTGAAGTCACCTTGAGAAATCAAGCTCTTCTGTAATATTGTTGGTTAAGCAGTATACTCAATTCCCAAAATTTGCCTTCCAAATATGTTAATGACTTACTATGTGGAAAACCTAGATTAAAAACTGGAAGTTTTCTTTGTATTATGCCTTCTCATGGGTGTTCCATTTCTTCTTCGACATAATATAAGAACCAAAAATAGTTGATGGACTCAGGATGAAAGAGAGTGAAAAGAAGTAGAAAATCAAGGCGGGGATTAGTGTCTCCTGCCACAA
>NW_004524813.1:2236425-2246236 GCF_000260255.1 Octodon degus
TGTTTCACATTTACTGTTTCCAAAGATGTACAGAATAAAGAGTCTTCCTCCTGGTGACAGAAGCACAAATGCCACGGCACTCGGGGTGGCTCCTTTTATTGTAGAGTGTAGATAATCTATGTTCCCAGAGAATTTAGAGCCTCTTTAAGGAGCTGCAGATGATGAGTCTAGTAGAAGACAGGTGTACATGCAGCAGGGCTTTCACATAATGACATCTGAGGACCTAGATGGGGACTTCATGCAGCCTGGCTGGGAGTGGAGAGGAGACCACTAATTCTGGGAGGCGGACACCTTCCAATGAAGGCTAATGGAGGAAGTAGTAGGGACACCACCGTGCTGGGGCACACCACTGGGGGGCTGAGGAAGGAGGCCTGTGAGCTCCAAAAACTGCGGTCCCTAAGCTCGCCTAAGCTCGCCTAAGCTCGCCTAAGCTCGCCTAAGCTCGCCTACGCAGGCACTGTAGTCTGCTGAGCCAACTTGCCAGCCCAAAGCCTGCCTTCACTCACTTTTAGTGTTAATCGTCATGGGCAAAGAACCGCTTCACTGCCTGCAAGGCTCTACTCCTGGAGGAACAGCCCTCAGCCTCTCACCAAGTCAGCAATCTAGCATTCCTGTGGCTCAACTGCCTGAGGCCATCCACACTTGTATTTGGAAGTCCTTTTAAATGTTTTCCCTTTACTAGTTTCCATTTGTTAACCTAATATTGTATCCCATTTTAATTTTCAATTTTGCAATTTTTGCTGAAGAAAGAATGATCAATTGAGTCTGAAGTGATTTGAATTTTTTTTGAGTAGAGGGAACTATAACCTTGATTTTCCCTATATAGTCAACAATGATGACACTGGAGACCTCCTTGTATTGGGGTTCTGCCTCTGGTTGCCTCTTTTACTCCATTGTCTTGAGGTTGCGCGATGCTGCTAGCAGTGGCTCCTCTCAGCACTAAAATTGGCTCCCTGGCCCAAACCGCCCTTCCCCAGCTTCACGGGAGCTCTCACCCTGTAGTCAAAGCCACTCACTGGAAATAAAGGAATAAGGATGGACTGTCCCTCTTTCTCTGACTTCTGAATCTCCTGTCTTTGCCCAGATTTTGAGCACAGGCATTGTTTTGAGCAGGAGAACTATTGTTTCCAATAGCTTGCATGCCAGTACTGGTCACAGCAGCCGTGGGGAGCCAAGGTACAATGCATTCATGACATACATTTTTGGTCCTGGGTGCCCACATCTGAAGTTGGTAGTATTCGACAACCACCGCAGCTGGACTGGGCACGCTGACACACAGTCAACCAGAAGATCCCTGCTGGCTGTATGTGCCTAGGCCTGGAATAAAGGGCTCTCCCTGAATTTAGTCTGTGCTCCTCTCGCTGGTGGCACCACTGTATCACTTAGAACCAGCCACTCCCAACTAAAAGAACTTTTTCCTCTTTTTTTTTTTTCTAATGGAGCAAGCCTGGAAGGTTCAAGGTCTATCAGCTGTACCTTAGTTCCACCCTCCTTGTCTCACTCGGGCTTGGGACTTGATTTTAAAAGAGAGCTCCAAGACAAAACCTTTGTAGAGGTAAAATAATTTATAAACAGAATCTTTAAAAAAACAGTAATTATAGGACTCAAACATGCCAAAATCACCTATACCTATACCTGTATGCTTACCTATACCTGTATGATTCTTGAGACTTTATTTGTCCCATTTTTAACTACTAGTGATTATATATAACTTTACCTTTTGGCTGCTCTGGCCCTAGTGGGCCCATTTCTGGCCCTAATGAGGTTTCACCCCTACATTGTACACTTGAGGTGCCCGCATCACCTGTGGCTCTTACAAGTCCCCTCCCTTCCCTGTTTCTGCACTTCAGACACAATCCTGCTACTCACTTATCTCTTACTGGGATTCCTACTCAGGCGCCACAATGTACAGACTTGGTGTCTCAGTGTACTCCGGAAAGAAACCGTGGCAGGAATGAGAAAAGTAGGCAAGAGATAAGAACTGGGTCAGGGTGAAGCTTGTTTGCCTCATGAGCAAATGACCCAAGCAACGACAGTGGGGTGCTTATTCACACCTGTGCACAGTTAGTATCACAAGACACAAGTTTGCCTAGTGACTAATGGCAGAAATTGTCCAGTCAGGATGCTTTTCTCAAGGCTGAGGGAGCTTGGAGGCTTTAGGCGCTGTGGCTGCCTTGACCTGCCCACACACATATGATTGCGTCCCTGCTTCAGCCACCCCAACAGTTAGCTTTATTGGTGGCTAGCTCAATACCTGAGAATAATTCTCCAGATCTTAGCAAAAGGAGGGTAAACCCATAATCCACCATTCTTTATGCATTAAAGATACAGAGATAGACTTTTAGAAAAGTCTTAATGAAACAAGGTTTAAGAAACGGTTGACACACACAGGATTACACAGAATAAAAAAGGAAAAGGAAGTTGTATAATTAGGCTGAGGAAGCTGCAACACCTGAAATTCTAACCATGGGGAATTCTGTTGCAGGCCTTCCATGGTTCACTCTAGGAAGGGATGAGACTCCAAGGCGGCTCCTAAAATAACAGCTGAGAGAAAAGTGACCACGTACCAACTGTGAGTGTGACCAGGCCCAGAGCAAGTGACCAAGTGCCCAAAGAAGCAAATATCTTCATATTTTATTTTATTTTTGTTCCTCGAATGCCTTCAGGGCATGTTTGGCCAGCGGGAGAGTTGTGAGGTTCGAACTCCAGCAACCTGAGGCTGACAGCTTTGTGGAAGCAGCCACTTAAAGGACTGAGCTAGGGCCAGGACCCCAATATCTTCATATTTTAAATAGTTTATAAAGAAAATATGCTTTAGAGTGTGTCAGGATGACAGGGAGTTTCTGCTCATGTCAAGATGCTCTGCCAGGTATTAAGGCATCAAATCTCTTGAGCAAGGGAGAGGCACTGCTAATAAACAGAAAAGATCTGTCTACATTTAATTTGAGCCTCTCAAAAACAATACAAGTCAGAAATGTTACAAAATACCACATATAGCTGGAAATTTGTGTTTATACTCTTTAGCATAAAAAATTAACATATGGTAAAATATCTAGAGGACTAATCCTTTAGATAGGGAACAATAATAATCAAAGGACTAATCTGGACCAAACTTTAACAAGTTTAATATAAAACCTTCATGTAATGGATCACATAATTATTAAAAAAATAGTGAACATATATTAGAACAAAAGTGTGACACTTTTCAGAGAACCTTGAAAACAAATGAAATCAAAACTAATGGAACTCAAATGTCTATAACCCAGATAAAACGAGCTGTTTGAAAAATGCAAGAAAGTAGGCAATTTTACCATAATACAAAGTAATCAATTGTGAACAAAAATGTCAGAAATGAAGATACTCACATAGATTGTAAAGATAGTTACTAGAAGTTTATTATATGTCTTAAAAAGATAAAGAAAAATAAGAATATGAGAAATGTGGGAATTATCTAAAAACACAAAAGAAAAATTATAGGGAAAAAACTATAATATGTGAATTGAAATTACACCAGATAAAGCCAGCAATAGTCTAGAAATTACAAAATCAAAAACAGGCCCACCCCGTACACTGCAGGATAGGCTGTGAGTGCAGGAAGAGCCTGGTGCTTAGCAGCCAGCTAGCACAGCCTGCACCGGGAGACCAGGGCACTGCGGGCAGCAGCCACATGGCATGACCTGGACGGGGCCACGCATGGTGAACGGGTGAGACGGACAGAAAGGGCAGGGCTGAAATCTAAGCCAGTAGGCAGTAGTGCAGGTGAACCAGTGTGGTGCTTTGAGACAGACACGTGGAATAGAAATAGGTGGGAGGGACTGACCTCTTTTCAAAATATATTTGCATTTTATCTTACTTTATCTTTGTTTTTATCTTAATTTCTTTCCCTTTTATTTTTTTCTCAAATATTTTTCTTTTTCATTTTTGATAAAAGAATATTATCCCTCAAACCCAGAGATGAAGTTACAATAATACTCTGAAGACTCCCTCATGCTTACTCTTCTGTTCCCTTCTCTACTTACTCCAACCTGTGTGACTGCCTGAGTCCTATGGCCTTGCTTCTAGTTCCTTTCCAGTTATCTTGATCTCACATACTAGCCTCCCTAAATTTCCACACCAAAGACTAAATCCACTTTAATAAGGGAAAGCACTTTACATTAAAACTCCCAATTTACATTAACTTATGTTATATAACTAGAGACTTTAGCTGGGGAGATAGCTCAGTAGCATAAGCACTTGCCTGGCAAGTGTAAGGTCTTGAGTTTGATCCTCAGTACTGAAAAAAAACTAGAGACTTTGACTTTAAGGTCTGAAGTCCAAAATCAATAGATATCAGAGTTTTGCAATTTCTACATTGTGCTTGATACTATCATTATTGTTAATTGTACTGTTGTAGTTATGAGGTCATAGTTGTTGAAATCAGCTGTTTTTCCTTGTGTAATAATATTGGGAAGTTCTGGCTAATAACCTCACCACAACCCTGACCAAGAAAATGAGGACAGAGCCAAATACAAGAGATATCCTGCTCTCAATTAATTGGGAGGTAGTGCCTTGGAAAGACACAAATCAGGAATTTCTCTCAAAACATATCCCTGAGGAAGATACTTTTTCTACAGAGGACTTCATATTAGAGATATAGATACCTACTACTAAAAATCACAAGGATAATCACAGAAAAGAAATTTTTTAAAAATTTAAAATAGAAAATGACAAGACAAGGGAGCAAAATGCAATCTCATACATCCAGTCCACTCAGAACAAGGCCAGCAGACATTGAAATAAAAGATACTGGAAGCCACATGCCTGAAATTTATGAAATGATAGCCTCTGAAGTAAAGAAATAATTCCATGAGATTATAGAGGAAATTGGATAGGAAATAATCTCTCAGGTAAAAAAAGAAAGAAAGAGGGGCTAGGGAGATGGCTTAGTAGAATAAGCACTTCCCTGGCAAGTGCAAGGGCCTGAGTTCAATCCCCGGTTCCGCTGAAAGAAAGAAAAAGAGAAGAAAGAAAGAAAGAAAGAAAGAAAGAAAGAAAGAAAGAAGAAAGAAGAAAGAAAGAAATGAAGAAAGAAAGAAAGAAAGAACAAACATAATGAAATACCTAAAGGAGACAAGAGTAAAAATAGTGGAACATAGGAAAAGGATAAAACCTTGAATGTACAATATAGAAACAAATTACAGAGCAAAAATCAGATTCAAAGACTTACCCAGGAAATTAAAAATTCCACTGAAATCTGGCAAAACTGCTTGAAGGAAAATGAGGATTGACTTTCATCTCTTGAAGATAAGAAGATGACTAATGATCACAAAAGAATATATCTCTTAAAAATAACAAGGGAGGGCCATTGAGATAGCTCAGTGGATTAAAAGCCTGCTTAGGCAAGTGTAGGGACTGGGGTTTGATCCCCCATCCTTCAAACTGCGCTGGCCCTGCCTCTGGGTGTGCTGAGCTGGCCACCAAGACTGGGCATAGTGGTCAAACTGTAATCCCAATGTTGCGAAGGCTGAAAACAGGAGGATCACTATGAGTCTGAGCTGCATGGTGAGACCTGGTACCAAATAAATAAACAAATAGGGACTAGGAAATGATTCAACAGCTGCAAGGTGGTACAAAGAAAACAATATAAGATTGATAAGTATAAATAAATGAGAAACCAACACAAATGACCAAAAAAAGGCTATATGCAGATGTAATTGCAGAAAATTTCCCAAGCATGGGAAAAGAATCGAACATACAGACAAATAAGGTTTACAGCACTTCAGTTATTCATGACCAAAATAAATCTATGCACAGACATTATAACCAAGATCCTAGAAATTCAGCACAATAACAGAATATTAAAAACTATTAGAGAAAAGAAACAGACCATCTGTAAAGGAAAGTCCATTGGAACGATGGCAGAATTGTCAATATAGATCCTCGAGTCAAGAGGGGCTTAGAGTGAAATATTTCAAGTCCAGGAAGAAAATAACTTCCAACCCAGACTATGTTCTCTGAAAAGCTACTTTTCAGAATTAATGGAGAAATAAGGTGCTTCCATGACAAAGAACAACTGAAAAAATTCAGGATCACACAATCAACCTGAAAAAGAGTACTGAAATATAATCTAGAAGGAGGTATAAAATATCACAATTCTAAGAACAGTAACATAAACAAACAACAAAGCAACACAAGCAGTCAACCAGAGTGGAAAAGGAAACGACCTGACAGAGATAATCCAATACAGTTATAATCATCAATGTAAATAACCTCAATTCACCAATCAAAAGAAATGACTGACATAACAGATCAATATGCTGAATGAAAAAAAAAAAAACCACACATTTAACTCAAACAATGGGTACCAATACTGCACGTGACAGGACCCCAGAGGAAAGTACGAATAGGTATTCATTTGTAGACAATGTGAACTTCAAACCAGGAGTGATCAAAAGAGCTAAAGAAGGGCAGTCAATATTTGTCAGGGGAAAACTGCAAGAGGGAGAGATAATAATCATAAATGTATATGCAGCAAGTTTGGAAGCACCTAAATATAAGATACTAAGCATGGATAGAATCAGAAAATCAAATAGTCAATAACAGACTGTAATTGCAGAACATAACACTCCACTGTCACAGAGAGACAGATCAATTAGATGAAATATCAGCAAAGGAATAACAGACCTGAATTAAACCGGGGAACAAAAGGATTTAGTAAACCTTTCCAGATGATTTCACCCAATAGAAGAATACACATTCTTCTCAGACATAGATGACGTAGTCTACAAAATAGAGCACAAACTAGTGCAAAGAATGTAAGTAAATGCAAAGGAATTGAAATTTTCCCGTGCATCGTGCAATGAAATTGAAAATTAGAGGCAAAAGATGCATAAATACATAGAAATAAAATGAAACCTTCATGAACAACATGAACCTTCACTTCAACCCAATTAATGGGTTGAAATTAATTCTTTAGTGAAATTGAGGAAGAAATTAAAAATCTCTACAATCAAATTAAAATGTAATTAAAACTTACTGGAACCTGTGGGATGCAATGACAGCTGTCTGTGGAGGAAAATGTACAGCAGTGAATTCTCAGAGCAGAAAATGAAGCCAGCACAAATACATATATAAATAATGCTGATTGTATACTTCTAGAAAAAGAAAAGTCAAGTACAAGGCCAAAACAAGGAAGGACATTATAAATAGAAATTAAAACAATAGAGACCAAAAATTATTATACAAAGAATTAATGAATCAAAGAGATGGTTCTTTGAAATAAGAAATGAAATTGATAAAACTCTAGCCAACCTTATAATAAAAGGAAATAAAAATTTCTAGATTGTGCAATGAGGACTAAAAAATGTGAAATCACTACAGATCATGTTGAAATTCAAAAGATCATCAAAACCTACTTAAGAAATCTTTACTCTCATAGGATAGAAAATGCAAAAGAAATGGTAAGATTCCTAGAAATGTGAATTACCAAAGCTTAATCTAGAAGATATAAGTCTGAAAAACTCTCTTATCAGTTAATGAAGTTAAAATTGTAGTAAAATCTTACCAACAAAGAAAAGCCCCAGTCCTCATGAATTTGCTACTAAATTCTACAAGAAACATAGAGAATATTTAGGGGCAACATTCCTTACTCCTTAATGAAATTGAAAGAAAGAGATTCTCACTAACTCATTCCTAGAGGCAAATGTTACCCTGATACAAAATCAGAGAAAGACCCAATCAAAAAAGAGACATACAACCCAAACTTCCTAATAAATATAGATGCAAAGATCTTCAGTAAGATACAAGCAAACAGAATTCAGTAAGTCATCAAGAAGTTTATAAGCCATGAGCAAGTCAACTCACACCAGGAATGCAGGGATGGCTTAACATATGCAAATCAGTAAGTATAACACACCATATTAACAAAATCCAGAAAAGAAAATGACATAATTATCTCAATAAAGCCAGAAAAAGCTTTTGGCAAATTCCAAAATTCATTCATGATTAAAACACTACAGAAAATCAAAATAGATGGTCTTTTCCTTAATCTGATAAATGCCATCTATTGCAAACCAATAGCTCATATCATACCAAATGGTCAAACCCCAAAAACTTTCACTCTAAAATCAAGAATAAGGAAAGGATACACACTATCTCCAATTCTTTTCAACAAAGTTATGGAACATTAGCAGGAACAACTAGACAAGACAGAAAAATAGAAGGAATAAGAACACAGAATGAAGAAGTTAGCATCATTATTCACAGAAGAGATGACCCTGTACATAGATGAACCCAAAAACTTCCCTAAAAGACTTCTGGATTTAATAATCAAATTCAGTAGTGTAGCTGGATAAAATTCAACACACAAAATGATAACATTCCTGTCCACAAATAACCAACCTACTAATAAGGAAATTAGGGAAACAACAGCTTTCACAATAGGAACTAAAAGAACTGACACACTTAGGAATCAGTTTAACAAAGGAAGTGAAATATCTATATGTTTAAAATTATAGTACTACAAAAAAGTGATTGAAGATTTCAGAAGATAGATATTCCTTGCTCATAATTGGAAGAACCACCATTGCGAAAATGTCCATACTCCCCAAAATGATATACAGATTTAATAAAATCCTGATCAAAATATCATTAGTATACCTCATAAAACTAGAGAACACATTCTTAAATTTGTCTGGAACCAGAAGAGACCTAGAATAGCAAAAACAATACAGAATAGCAAGGGCAAAGCAGAAGGCATTACAATCCTTGACTTGAAATTATTCTACAAAGCTACTGTGATAAAATCAGCATGATAATGGCAAAATTATAGGCCTAAAGAGGGTCAGTCAAGTAGTTTAGCAGATTATAATGCCTGCAAGCAGGTGCAGGGGCCGGAGGTTCAATTTTCAGGCCTGCTGTGCCACCCCGCCCCCAGCACACGCTGAGATGGCAACTGAGACTGGGCATGGTGGTGCGTACTTGTAATCCCAGCTCTTGGGAGGCTGTAAACAGAAGAATCACTACAAGTCTGATCTAGTAGTGAGACCCAGAACACCCTGTAGACCCTTTAAAAAGAAAAGAAAAAAGAAAAAAGAAAAAAAACAGGCCTGTGGATCAATAGAATAGATTAGAAGATGCATGTACAACTATAAGTAAAAAGAGCTACTTTATCTTTGACAAAGGGGCCAAAGATGTTCAGTAGAAGAAAGATAGCCTCTAATAATGGTGCTGTAGAAAATGGCTTTCCACACACCAAATATTAAGCCTAGATCCATGTCTATCATCATACACTGATCTACCTGGATCAAAGATCTATGTATTAAATCAAAACAACTAAATCTACTAGAAGAGAGAGTAGGTAGAAATCTTGAAAACATAAGGGTAGGCAGAAAGCCCAGGAACCAAACTCAAACTGTAAGAAAAATACTTCAAGGTGTCAACTACTGAGATCTCATCTTATTAAAATATTTTTGTACTTCAGAGATATCACCACCCACAGAGTGATCCATACATTGGGGAAAATTTTCAGCTGACTTTCCCTTCTATCTAGAACTTATAAAGAATTTAAAAGAAGTAGACCCCCAAAATTCAAATAACCAATAAAATTTGGCCAACTATAGCCCGGCCTGATAGCTCAGCTAACTAAAGCACCTGCTTAGGCAGAGTGCCACAGCTGGGGTTCAATCCCCAGTGTGCCATGCCAGCCCTGCCTGTGGGGGGCACTGAGATGGAAATGGAGACTGGGAGTGGTGGTGCAAGCCTGTAATCCCAGCGCTTGGGAGGCTGAAAACAGGAGAATCACTACAAATCCAATCTACATAGTGAGACCCTG
>NW_004524813.1:2246336-2263381 GCF_000260255.1 Octodon degus
AAAAAAAGTCAACTGAGATGAATACACACTTCTCAAATGAAACACAAATGGCAAATAAATATATGAAAACATGTTCAACACCATTAGTCATCCAACAAATGCAAATTGAAAAATAATTTGATTCCATTTCACAAGGAAAGAATGGCTATCACAAAGAAATCAACCAACAACAAATTGTGGAGGGGCTGTGGGAAAAGGAACTCTTCTCTCTTGGTGTGAGTGTAGGCTGCGACAACCGCTCTGGCAATCAGTGGGGAGCTTCTGCAAAATCTAGGACCAGCGGTTCCATCTGACCAGCTGTTCCCCTTTTGGGTACTTTTTTTACAAGAGTTGAAGACATCATACCACAGCGATATATGTGTGCCCATGTTTATAGCAACACAATTTGTCACAACTAAATCATGGAAACAACCCAAATGTCCATCAGTCATGGAATGTATAAAATAAGTGGCATTTTTATGTGCTGGAGAACTACTCCGCTATAAAGAAAGATAAACTTAATGCTTTAATAGTTACATTGATGCAAATAGAGACCATACTCAGAAGTGAAATAAATCAGACTCACACGTGCAAACATTATGTTGTCTCCCTAGTGTAAGAACCTGAAAGAGTAAATAAGACCCAGAAAGTACAATGGATACCGTGAAAGGAAAAGAACTGCTCAAAAAGAAGAACAACTGTGATGGGGGAATGGAGGAATGAAGGAGAGAAAATTAAAAATATCTACATGTACATACAGAAGAAATCTAAGGCCATTCTAGTACTAATTTCTATTGTTTTTTTTTTTTTTTAAAGAAGCAGCTTAGGTTGTCTGACAAATTTTGCAGGCTGATATGTTGTAAATTAAGCAACTACTTTGAAGATAACAATATGTAATATAATGATGATAATTAAAATCTTGCCATCTTGTTTTATTTTCAAAGATACAAAGGTAATGTTGGCAAAAGAAACATGAACTATTCACAATAAAAATCATGCAGAAGTTACAGACAAATTGATTAGCAATATCAATTGTGTGTACATAATTTGACACTCAAGCTAGTTGCATAAGTAGAAAATACAACAACTGGAAACTAATTTCATGAAAAATATTACATTGATCAATAAAGAAACACACGAACAGTAAAGAAGGTAAAACTAAATGAATTTATTATATAATCATTAAGTATTTTAAAATATTATTTCATAGGATATCTTCAAAATCCTAAATGATAATACATTCTCAGAAAGAACATTAATATTACCATAAATTTCTTATTGTGATTATACAAGATAATAAAAAAGACAAACTGTTTTGAAAACAATCCATTAACTTAGAAAATTCAGTAAAAATTTCTTTCAAAAATTGAATAATAAACTTACTTCCAAAAGCTATGAGTATTCATTGCTCTGGAAATTTTGGTGTAGGAAATTTTAATGTAAAATAATTATGATTCTCAGTGGAAACTGGAATAAGACAAAAGGAATAAATATATGGAGAAATCATAACTGTAGATGCATCTTTTAGAGTAATTTTAAGTAATTAAAACAAAATAACAATGCATGGTTGAGAATTATGTGAACATTAGCATAAAATACCTGGAAATAAGCTGTTGAAGGGTTTTTTAACTGCATATAGCCTCATGTTCTCTTTCATGTATACCTATCTATAGTATTATTTAAAGATAAAATGTTTAGCTAAAGATATTTTTAAAGATTAGAGCTAAATCAAGCTAAGATAATTGGGCCATAATAGATTTAAAATGAGAATCATTTAAAGAATATCAAGCACAAAGCCAAAACAAAAAACTAAAAGAAAAGAAACCTAGTCTTTAAATTATGAAACAAAAATAAGTAAGATTTTTATTAAATTTCATGAAATAATTACTTTAACTTGAGATAGACTAGATATTTGAAAGCCAAAAGTTCTTGTATTTGAAAATAAGATTCAAGTTTACGATATTAGAAGCAACACATTTTATATGTAAGGACATAGATAATTCAGAGAGCAAATAATCATATTTCAACCTTTACACAGAAAGGAGAGACTGCAACAATATGAGATAAAGTGTGCACGTAAGTAAGGGACATCACTAGGGTTAACGCGAGGCAATTAGCAACAACAAAGTCATCAGTGGCCAGCTGGGCACCACAGGCAAGGGATGCTTCGTGTTCTCAGTAACGGTCTAGAACATCAATGTTTCAGGGTTTGGGTCCACAAAGGCTCTAAGTACTTAGCTCTATCATGTAGCTGGAAAAAACTGTGTAACACACACCTAAGTGGGCGTGGCTTTCTTCCATGTTGCTGCATGCATGACATCAACACTACAGGCTGGGTTTAGCCCGGAGGTCATGAAGAATAGGGACGCTGCTTTAGGTCATTCAAGTGCTAATACTTGAATGGACGGGAAGCAAAACCAGGGAAATCTGGAAGGCAATCAAGATTTAGAGCTTCTGTCAGCTGTCCTTGGGAGGAAGAATATTCTAATTAGAAGGGAGTGTTGCATATGAGTAGACTGAAATATATAGGATCAAAAGAACTATTTTTTAAAAGCAGCTAGGCTGGGGAGATAGCTCAGTAGAGTAACCACTTGCCTGGCAAGCGCAAGGGCCAGAGTTCAATCTCTGGTTCTTTTACTTCTTAAATTCATTTTAAAAATCTTTATTCTGCTGCTTGTGTCATTTCTAAAATAGGGAACATTCCCGATAAAGATACTCTACCAACTTGGGAAATTATCGTATTTTTCAATACTATAGAAATTTGGAGTACAATCTGACAACCTGTGAAAATATGTTTCCTGTCACTTTTCAAATGTGCCTCACAAAATTACAGTATCTTCTAAGGCACAAATACAACAGCTAGAAATTAGCTAAACATATCTTTAAATATGGTGCAAATTTTCCTTATCTTAAAATGCAGTGATCTGAGTGAGATAAAATTAAAGTAAAATTTTAATCAGAATAACATTAAACAGCATGCTAAAAAAAAAAAAAAAAAGTGTAACTTTCTGTGTAGCTGTAAATAATACTACCTGGGCCGGCCAGATAGCTCAGTGAGATATCTGGCCAGCCAGAGAGTTTAGGTAGACGCAGTGGCCAGGGTTCGATCCCCAGCTTGCCGTGCTGGCCCCGCCCCCAGGAGGAGGGATTAAACAGTGGTTGAGTCTGGGTATGGTGAAGCACGCCTGTAATCCCAGAGCTTGGGAGGCTGAAAACAGGAGAATCACTGCAAGTCTGATCTACGTGGTGAGACCCTGTAGACCCTGTACTAAATAAAATAAAGTAAATAAATAATGCCAACTAAAGGGCGTTTTAGTGTAAATCAATCTACAAATAGATTGCTCATATCGAATAGTATTAGAGATTGTCAACAAAAATTTGAGATACGGGTGATACATATTATTTGAACTTTTTCTATAAAGCAAGTCCCCTGGTAAACCTCTGCGACGGCACACTTATGCTCTCTGAGCCATATTCATTGTCACAAGCCACAAAAGGAAGAGCGGCACTTAATCAATTAGTGAAGTTATATAACCTAATATACTGACATGTTGTTCACCAGGAAAATACCAGCACTCCATCAAAAAGAGACCATGATGTACACTGTACTAGGAGTTTTAAAACCAGTAATTTACATATTGCAGATTAAGTAAGTATTTGATGTGTGCCTAACGACATAAACCTTACCTCTCACAACTTAACCTGTGCATTAATGAAAATTCTGGTGCTATGAACAAAGAACCAATATTATATTAATTTTTAGAATATATAAAAATAGAATATATCACCTAATATGAAGAATACAATGAATTTATTTATTTTGTTGACTTGTTTTTGTTTTTTGATTCAATGTCTCATTACGTATTTCAGGCTGGACACAAACTCACTCTGCAGGTCAGGCTGCCCTCCAAATTATAGTGACAGTGATCCTCCTCAGCCTACTGAGAGCTAGAATTATAGGTGAACTTAATATCTTACTTACTTAATTCCATAAAATATATTTGCCTACCCAATTTCTTAAAAGTAGACTTCGTAATTACAGAGATGCGCATGAACAGTTTGTTCTCAGATATGCTAACTACGCTTTACATCTCACCTTTCTCTCCTGCAAAATGACAGTAAGAACGGAGACAGGAGCCTGGAGATGGCTCAGTAGAGTAAGCGCTCCCCTGGCAAGCGCAAGGGCCTGAGTTCAATCCCCGGTTCCGCAAAAATAAATAAATAAATAAACAAATAAATAAATATAATAATGGAAGCAATTTTCTTCACCCGGAATAATGGAATTACTCGGACTGTGCAGGTAAACCACTTGGTGAAATGTGCTGTGTGACAAGCTCTCTCACACGTTTAGCTCTTGGGTATTTCTAGGATTTTCAACCACCTTCCTCTTCAGGGAGCCGCAAAGGTCAGTGTCACATAGTTCTAAAGGTTTTGTAAATGTTTAGTTACACATTTCTTTAAACTTCAGCTATTATCTAATTCTTTTTATTATTGTTTTCTCCACTTCTTGGGTTACTTCCCTCTTCTTTTTACAGCATGGGTTCTTACTTTTATCTATTCTTATACTTTCCAGCTTTAATGCTTCTTTTTCCTACTTGGTTTTTACTTTTTGCACTTTCCAAGTAGTGCTCAAGCTGAATAAATAATTTGTAATTATTAATTTAGTAATAAATAATTTGTACCGATATATTGAATATGGACACCAACATGAGTTTGGTATATAAAGTTTTGGTACATATGAGTGCTTCATTTCTGTTTAAGTTATATTTACACGTGCTTTAAAATACATATTTCAAAACCTAGAAGTAGATACATTCCAAAGCACTAACCTGGAGTTAGCTGACTTTGAGCTGTAAGACCACTATGGGAATCAGTACGGAGATTCCTCCAGACACTAAAAGCAGAACCCGGGTGCCGGTGCCCGCGCCTTCCCAGCACTGGGGTGCTGAGGCGGGAGGGCCTGGGGTGTGAGAGCAGCCGCCAGCAAGAGGAGCTCAAGGCCCGCCGGAACGGCACAGCAGACTGTCTCAGATCAATAAACAAACAAGCAAGTAAGAGAGAGAACTAAAACTAGAAATTCCATTTAACCCAATATCCCGTGCTGGTTTCCGGAGAGCACTGCGGGCATAACAATGTACACGGATCCCAGCTGAGAGCAGCACGACTCATGAGAGGCCAGCCTGCAAAGCAGACGCCGCGCAGAACCGAGAACCGACACGAAGACACGCCGCCGGTGCGCAGCGCGGGAGTCCTCCAAGGAGGCCGGCTGGCGCGTGCAAAGGGAAGGGCTGTGCCTGAAGGCCGCACTGCTAAGGAAGTAATCAGACGCATCAGCCCGGACGTTCGCTGATGTCACCTCTTAGTGACACCGCAAATGCGAAGTGCAAAATAAAGATTAGGCAACTAGGTAGACGTTAGCATACAGGAGGGAAAGCGAGGGATGGAGGGAGGGAGAGAAAGAAGAGGAGGCGGGGAGGGCTGGGTGCTGCGCCACGCCTCAGGGTGCGCGCGGAGAAAGGGGACGCGGGGCGCGAGGGCGGCCAGGCGCAAAGAGACGGTGCGGCGGGGCGAAGGCTCTGCGGCGGGGAAGGGAGCGAGGGGGAAGGAAGGGGAGTGCCTGTCGCCCTTCTCATCTCTGACACTCAGCACTCGACGCTGGAAGCTGAGGCAGGACAGCCTCCTGCGGCTCACCTGCGTGGGAGGCTTCGGTCTAGTGGGCTCCAGGAAGAGCGGCGAGGCGCAGGCTCCAGGCGGTGGCCGGCTCGGGCTGAGCGCGTCCCCCGCGCGGCCTGCACCCCCGCACCTCTGAGAAGCCACGCGCGGCTGCCCCAGGCTTTGGGGGGACCCCGAGGGTCGGGCCAAAACGGGGAGGGGGAGGATGAGAAAAAAAGAAAACTTAAGACATTTTATGTCTAGTTATAAATTTCCTATTCTCAATATGATCATTATGTATATCAAAGTACACCAATAAAATTAATTTTAAAAATTTTGAAAACAAGTAAATAATAAAAATAACAAAATAGAAATTAATTCAGTATCCATTGGATTTTTTTTTTTTTTTTTATGCAGAACCAGGGATTGAACTCAGGCCCTTGCACTTGCCAGGGAAGCACTGATTCCACTGAGCCATCTCCCCAGCCCCTGGGATGGCTTTAAATTATGGAAAGGAAATGGAACAGAATGAGAAGTGGCAGTCTACTAACTTGCATTCCATAGACAACAACAATACTGACAACATGTTTTAGAAAGTCCTGTTGGATCTGAAGGCAAAAAAGACCATACTAACAGGGCTAAAAGCCCATTTTATTGGATCGCTGCCAACTTCGATAATGTTGATACTTTTCTGAAGTTTTATTCGGTCCAAAACAATTACTTCCAGGGATGCAGCTAAGTAGTAGTTTCCCTTGGGGTAGATCCCCAGTACGAGAGAAAATAAAAACCATCTCTGAAAGTTTTACAGTGGCCAAAATGTAAAACTTTTATATTTTAAACATAGTCATTCTAAACTTCAAAGATGACAGGCATTTATGGTTGAATGTGTGTATTGTTGCCCACATGAGCTGCTGTTCTAACACCAAAACACCAAAGTGTACTTAACACCAAAGTGTGTGCCTGTGTCTCCGGGAGGGCTCCCCCAGCAGTACAGGTGGCAATTTAGGTCGAACAACGCATGGCATGCAACTCGACTACTGTTCTCCTCTTTAAAGGCATCTAGAAGGGCCGGGGAGATAGCTCAGTGGACTAAGCTCCTGCTCAGGCAAACGCAGGGATTCGGGTTCGATGTCCAGCACCCAGGCCCCCCTGGCCCCGCCTCAGGGTGCACTGAGCTGGCAAATGAGTCCAAGCATGGAGGTGCCCACCTGTAATCCCAGCGCTGGGGAGGCTGGAAACAGGAGGATCACTATGGGTCTGAGCTGCGTAGTGAGTCCCTGTACCAAATACATAAAAAGATAAATAAATCTAGAACTAGTCATATAATTCTAAAGATAATATTTAGTTTTAGCTTATTTTTGCTAGATTAACTGGTATAGATAGGCGTGTCTAACATTAGAACCATAAGATGAACTCTAATATCATGTAAATATAGTCTTTTTGACAAAAGAATTGACAGTTTTTAATTCAACTCCTGTTTTTCTTATGCTATCAAACTGCTTGTTAAGATTGTAAAACTGAATTAAACTTGTAAATATTGAAAACTCCATTTAGCTTGAATAGTGAAGTAACAAAGCAAAGCTACTTATACCCAGTGAATTACCTGAAGTCATGAAATCCCAAGCTAGTGTTCGGACGGCGACATCTGAATTTTCTTTCACCTCGAAGCAACCTTTCCCAAACAGCCATTCTATATTTTCTGTACAGCACTGTCTCTTGTTATCATTCTGGCTCTTTTCATTCATGTGAATTAATTTTTGAAATTTCAAATATGAATCCCTAAGATGTAGACTCAGCATGCTACAGTTTTCAAAAAATTGACCCAAAATATTTTAACTTCCTCCCCTCTGGAAATGGACCCTGTATTGTTTCCTTGAAGCTGGGTATGAGTAGGAATAAATCTAGGTCAGATGAGCCTGGGCACGTTTCCCCACGTTTTTCTCAACTAATCCCTCTCTTAGACTGTTCCTGCTGGAACCAATTCAATCTGCTCTCCACACCCCACCTTCTGAGTTCTGGCAGCCCCTAAGAGGGCCGGGAGAACAAAGTGTCTCCCTGGAAACTGAACGTCTCCCCTATGGTTTCTCTAGTCCGATGTCTTTTGCATGACCTTCAGCGACTCATGCCAACCCTAGCCACTGAATGTAGCCTGCTGTGGCAGGGAGCTTTGCGCCACAAGAGATAAAGCGTCTTTGCTATACTTTGTCTGAATGCTTGATATGGAATTTTGGGACTAATAAAACTGTTATTTCATGCTACTAATGTTATGTAGTTTATTATTCAGCAGCAGCTGGCAGAAAACTGTTTACATGAAATTAGTGAAATTTATTTTTTCCTTTTAAGTACTTTTGTAAACTTTTCCTGTGTCAATATCTCAAGTTCTCCAATCACAGAATAAGCTCTACATTAAAAAAAAAAAACTGTGTTTTCTGCTTAATGTATTGAACAGTTGGTAAGAGAATTTTTATATATTTGTGTCCTACTCTTTTATACTTCATATTTCATTCTAGTTTTACTGGATGGTAATCTTTTTTACAGCAGCATCATAATTCCTCTGCTGCTACTTGTTTCAAAACTATATTTACATGATGGATTTCTTACACGCCAAATATTTTATCATGTTACGAGACAGAATTTGACTTAAAATCGCGGTGATTGAATAGATAGTGATAGTTTCTCTTCATTGGTCTCTACTCACATTTTCATGGAAATGAATATACCGTTTTCCATTTATAACATAACTCTTTTCATACTACAACACTTTACTTCAAAAAGAAGAAATAAAAAGAAAGGTAGCACAAGTCAAAGGCCCACTTCTGGACAAATGTCATATTATGTCACTTTTAGGAATTACTATATATGGACGTTAACACGATTATTTTTAGAAAAACTTTCTGTCTTTTACACATGTATGTATGTGCAAGTTTACTCATATACACATACATATTACTATAGATATTTTTATGATATATTTCACATAATTTTAACTTATTCCTATTTCCATAGACCCCATATAGATGTTGATACATGGATTTCATATTAATACAATATAATTATTTATTAAAGTATTTAAACGAGGAAGTGCTGGATCTTGAGAAAGCATAGGTGTCCATGTGCCGGTGACTCCAGATAGGATGCTGGGGAGGCACTAGTGGGATCATTACAAGCAGAGAGAGTGGGAAACTTCTCATGCAGAGTGCAGTTGGCGTCGTAGAATTTTAAGGGTAAGTAGTGACGGAAGGATTGTCACAGGACACTGGGAACCCAAGGATGAGAGCCACTGTAGAGAGGCAAAGCAGGTGACGTCCCAAAGGACGCAAGCCCCCAGACAGCACGCCATGTCACTGCTGAGCACATGTGCTATGAAAGGGATGTCATCATCGTAAATAATTCAGTGATCTGTTTTGAGAGTCCATAGTTAATAGTAACAGATTACTACTTGTGAGAATTAAAATTTCTAAAGCAATATAGGCATGGACATTATGGTACCTCAAGGTAATTTCAGCTGGATAACAGCATTTAAGTGGCACAAGGCAGGGCCCTGCATTATGAAAATAATTATCAAGTTTCAAGTAATAACCAAGGGGATCCACCTCACAGAATTAGGGAAATAGTTAATAAAATTCAGTAATCCTAGGATTAAATAAATGGACAGCTATGCTATGGAAAAGAAATCAGAAATCACTTCACTAAAGACTTAGCATTTCTTACACATTTTCCAGACCTGAACATGTATCCACAAACTAAGTAGATAGCTACATTTCTGTAATAAAACACATTGCAAACCCAAGTCAATTATATACAAAGATGAATCAGGTAGTGTGTCACCAAATGACCCTGTACTGACTGGCTTTTCCACTGCTGGCACCAAGTACCTGATGTCCACCATGTGAAGGCTCCTGCTTTCACATATTTCATCTCATGGTGGTCTTGACCTAAATCAGGAACTTTGTAGTAGAGGGCATGAATGGCTGAAGCTGTGCATTTGATGGGGCTGGGAAGCATAACCAGAACAACTCTTGAGATGAAGTGCCCCAGAACAAGGCACAGTCCTCAGAGTCATGCCCCTGTCTAGGGGGAACCCGTGTGAGGCATTACAGCCCATGGAAAAATGAAAGAGCAAGAGAAAATGTGGACATGGTAGGGAAAGTGGGGTGGCCAGTTGTTCATGGGGAACAAAACACCAGAGACAGCCAGAACTTTGATGCTTATTTACACTTTATATTGAGGAAAATGGCGAGGAGGTTGTCAGGTGACTCAGGGCTGATGAGGCTGTTTATGTTGAGTGGGAGAGATGACAGTTTAATAAGAGGTTTGTCCTTTCCCCAAGGTGAAACCCCTTCTTTATTACCCCTGCATTCTCCAGGATCCAGGATGGGTCAGTTGCACAATCTTGCCTGGGGTGTCACTCCATCATGGGACTGTTGTGGTTTCAATGGTGACCGGAAGCTTGGAGTCATATTTCTGCATGCCATAGCTAGCTCTCATGGCAAGATACTAGGCAAAGGGCAAACCCTAATCAAAATTTAATTCCAAAATAATTTTTTAAAAGACTATATAGAATGGCTCTTAACACTCATTATTGTCCTGGGCATACACAAAAATGTGTTTTAATAATATTCTACCTTTTATTCAGTCAAGTAGAAAGCCAAGATTAACTCTCGATGCTACGGCAATTTACACGAGTAGCTCACTCCGAGGGAAAGAGAAGCCTGAACATTGTTGGACACTTGGGCAGAAGCACCCGCTCTTCAGTGAGATCTAGAGACCTGACACAGCAAGACCTCCTTAAGAGTGTTAGCACACGGGGCTTAAAACTAAGTCAAGGCTTAGCCAAGGGAGCAGCACATCGAGACCACAGGCGCTGAACGCAAACTGAGACCATTTCTATGATCTCGGTATGTACAAATGGAGTTGGCATAATTGACAGTTTGCAGCACCCTTATGTTCTATTCTTGGCCTGTGGGATAAGAGCCTTGAGCAGGTAAAGTAACAGGAAGACATTAAAGCTACGTGTCTCTCAGGCCAAGAAAGTAAATAACTATAAATATAGTACGAATAATACCCAGGTCCTGGGGAGGCTGCCATCATTTTAAAGCCCTAAAGCGTGCAGCAGCCTCTCAGCTTCCTCAGAGCTCATCTTGTGGGTCTGACCGAAGTCGCTGCTGCTCTGAGAACCCTTGTTCAGTGGTCAGGGACTCAGGAACATAAAGGCCAGGCTGGTTTAGTCACAACAGGTAACTGAAACTAAATTATAGCATTTAATTAAGCTATAGCATTTAATTACATAGTTAAAATTTTATACAAACCTGATAAAGTTTAGAAGTTAGCTGTTATCTAGTGCGAACAACCAAATAATTAATGGAAAAGTTTTGCTAAAGCATGTTATTATGGTCGAAAGGCATAATATTCAGCCATGATTTATTAAATGTATTCATTTTTATTTCAATCAAAATGAAGACCAGACACATTTTGCATTTTCTTGAAGTGAACAATCCTATAAACCTAGTTTTATAGTCGTGTAAAATATTCTACTTTTTATCATAATGCCATCAGAAAAATTCTGGATCACATGAACATACTGAACATAACACATTGCTTCATTAAACTCATAATATAATACTTGGGTTTTTTTAATTTATGGTGACCACCATGTTGGAAGGTTGGGAAAAACCTTTTCCTGAGAGTGGGACACAGACCCTGTGCGGTGCAGTTAGACTTACCACGCTGGAGTATCCTGCCCCAAATGAACACTAAAGTGTTGTACTTGTTCGGCCTACAACAAAAGAAAGGAAAAAAGAAATAAAGAGTACAATTTTCAAGGCAATCCAAGAATAAAGAATATACTAGTTTTCCTCAGCTTACACTGAAAACTCATGAAGATTTACGTTTAAGCATCTCAATAAGGTAAAAAAGAAGAGAACCTGGATTATAGGTGCATCATGTTTTTAATACAGGTGCACATACAATATGCATATTTGTTGCACTACCGTCACCTGAGAGTAAGCCTGGAAACCAATATATAAAGAAATTATTTGCACTTGGATTTTTCACTTCTGTAAACAACACTCAAACAATACCAGAGGATGAGCTCGTTAAAAAAATAGAGACAAATCTAGATATATGGTCAGGGTCTCACAGAAAAATACGGAGCAACGAGAGGCAAGGTGCCGTGGGAAGAGGGCACATGGAAGGAAACACTGGAGTCAGCACAAGATACTAAAAGGGTCCATCCATGTGCTAGCCAGAGAGAACTGGACCATGGAAGGGACACTAAATGCTCATGTAAAACTCCAAGCGAGTTGATGCCAGCAGATTCTGTTCATGGTCACCTCACAGCTTTCTTGAAAGGTAAAGACAGAAGAAGCCATATTGGAAAGACCATTATCAAATGTGATTCAACCTTATAGAAACAGATACTGACTGTAAACACAGCCAACTGTACTCTTAAATGTGTTGGATTCATAGTGGCAGCTATATTTCTGTGTTCCTTCATCCTGCTAAAGTCAAGGCTGGTTTTCATATCCATTGATGAGTTTACCTTTCTCGTTCGTAAGACAGTAACTAACACCAAACTCAGAGATCTTGCAAAGCATTTTATCTACTAGTATGAGAAAATGAGAATATTCATATTAAAGCCATGTAAACATTTAAGATACATATGTAGGAGTAGAACTACATTTCCTGTACTGTGTCACTTAGGAACTACTGGCCTGCTTCAGACACATGGAATATCCAAGCTTTAGGAAATATTCTATAAGCATAATTATATGATACATCTTCTCTGTCTTCCATGATATGTAACATTAATTTTTTAATTTTTCACTTTTCATTTTTATTTTAATCTTCTATTTATTGATTGATTGATTGATACAGGGTCTTGCTATGCACCTTGGCCTCAGTGATTCTCCTGATTCAGGCTGTGCAGCACTGGGACTGAAGGTGTGCACCACCACACCTGGCTTTGATGGCAGGCTCAGGGCCCAGGGCCCACACAGTACACAATACCAGGGACCAAACCCAGGCCCTTTACTTGCCAGACAGGCTCTTATAATGCCGGGTAATCTCCCCAGGCCATAATAACATTAAATTGAACAAAAATATTTTATATTTTTCCTTAAAGAATAATTCCTTGGGCTGGGGAGATGTCTCAGTGGAATAAGGCGCTTCCCTGGCAAGTGCAAGGGTCTGAGTTCAATCCCTGGTTCTGCCAAAAAAATAAAAAAATAATAATTCCTGAGTGTGATAAGGAAGGCAAGAGAGAGAGATGGTCCCAGTTATCACCACACATAGCAGCATAATAAAAATAGTATGACATCAGTTTACACATTTGGCTTTGGAATGTTACAAGTCCTGGTCTAAAAATGGAATTCATTCTTGTGAAAGTAAATGCGTGCTTTACATAAAAGGCTTACTTATGTCTATAGCCTGAGAACTTTGGCTTTGTTGGTATCAAGCAGTCAGCTGGCAGAAGGAAAAGTCATTTACTTTTGCAAATGTCACCGACAATCAGTACTGCTCTAAAGAAAACTATGCTGTACGGCAGAAGTAGGAAACACACGCAGAGAGTGAAGTGGTTCTGATGGGGCCACAGCCAACTGGGGAAGTAACAGGAAAAGCAGCAAAATCGCAGAGGAAGAAGGTTTTAGGGGCCAGCGAGATAGCTCAGGAGAATAAGTACCTGCCTGGCAAGCACAGGGTTCTGAGTTCAGTCTCCCCAAAAATAATTTTTGGGAGGGAGTCCAAAAAATTGGATTCCCCTTGAGTTTAATTACCTCCCCCCTGAAAGAAAAAAAAAAAAGTTACTGAGCACTGGGGCTCGCGCAGCACTGAGGTGAGGGGCTGGGACACGCCGTTAGCCATGCCCTTAAAGCCCAATGTGCTAGGCTCTAGGACAGAGCAGAGAACATATCAACAAAGTGAAGGCTGGTCATGATAATGCGTACAGCTGTGATACAGAGACCAAGTTCATCGGCAGTGGTTGAAATTCATCCCTTTAAGCTCCCTTTCTTAGGTTCCTTATCAAGGAGTGATGTAGGAGCCAGCCAAATAGCTCAGTGGATTCAAGCGCCTGCAAGCAGGTGCAGGGTCCAGGGGTTCAGTCCCCAGGCCTGCTGTGCCAGCCCTGCATCCCGGGGTGCCCTGAGACAGCATCTGAGACGGGGCGTGGTGGTGCGCGCCTGTAATCCCAGCTCTTGGGAGGCTGTAAACAGGCGGATCACTACCAGTCCAATGTAGTAATGAGACCCTGAACACTCTGTAGACCCTTCCCTAAAATACAAAAAAAGTAAAAAAAAAATAAGGAAGTGATGTTCCATGGAGTCCTAAAGAATTCCCCAAAGAAGTCTACTGAGTGTTGGGTCCATACAGCACAGCTGCTGCACAGATCCAGCTTAAATTGAGGAACGAGGTCGACAGATATGACTCCAATTATCTGCTTCTTCAGAGTCCATCGTAGCTGCAAGCGTGGGCTTGACTGCAGCCACACTTCACCTTGTTCCATGACTGGGAATGCAGGGACTTGAAGGGCTCGCTCAATCAAAACAAGTAAGATGAGAGGCACCAGTGCACCACCCTCTCCACCTCCTCCACCACGTCAGCTGCTCACAAAGCCGCAATACCTCGGTCTCTAGTTCAGAGTCAGCTTTCAGAAAAGACAGCCAAGCCCCCTCCGCCGCTTTGGAGGGTTCGTCCGTGCTATTTCAGATAACATGTTCTAGGAGGAAGCAGAGCTGTAATTTGAATAAATCATTAATTTTCCTGTAAAATACCATCTTAAATAGCCCTTTGTGAAGCATCTCAGGCAATTATTCATTTGTTCTAACTAAATGAAGTAGAGACAATCTTGAATATCTAATAATAAAACATGATTATAATTGGATTTCCAATTCTCTCTGTACTTTTATAAAGATCTTTTATATCACATTCTTCCACCTTAATTCTTTCTCAGACTGAAGCTGCTGTGTCTCTGCATCTTTGGCATATGTTTAATGATTATAGTTTAAGCATTTTTGAGCAGAATAATGATGCTTCTTCAGACAACTGCTCCTGGTAGCATATGTTTTATGGCTATGAAAAATGATGTGCGCTGACTATATATCTTAGTCTGATATAATTTTGCAAACTAAATCAGATGCAAATAATGTGTTTTAAAATGTAATACCTTATTTCAATGAAAAGTTGATATTTATATCTAAGGTATTGATTAATCAAACAACTAGTTAATCTCTAGCATTTTGATATCTATAATAGTTGTCATGGTTTTTGTTCCATTCCCTATAAATTGCCATTGTATTAGTTGCTTCAGCATTTGTAAAAGTTATTAGAATACATGTAATCACAGGTATTGCTATAATTTCTATAAGAGCCCTCAAGAGGCTCGTGCATACTTTAGGGTTCTCTGACAAAAGCGCGTGAGCTTTCTGGGTGCCCCACCCAAGGCCAAATCTTTAAACGACTGGCTTTACGTGAGGTCTTCTAGGTCATTGTCTGCCCAGTGGGAAAGCCTTACCCACATCCTCTGGCTGGAACGTACTGCTTTAACGTCGTGATTAAAACAACACAGTCCATCGACCACAGACTGAAACCTCCAAAACGGAGAGCCAAAGTACATTTTTCTTATTTATAACTACACTATGTCAGGTATTTTGAGATGCTAATAAAAAGAAATCTAACATGGATACTAACAGCTAATAACTTATTTACTTCATTTCATAAAGTAAGCAACGTTGTCCTATACAATATATTTAGTACTGTACCTTTTTCTGTATATTAAACTCTAGTACATGGGTATTCTTCCATTGGCTACTTAGTTAATTTTAAAGTTAAATTACCTGTCTATGCATTATACGTGAATATAGGTATGTGTCAATTTGCTCCCCTGTATATGTACTTGTTAATGAATGTGAATGTATGCTTTTTACTGCCTTTGGAAAGAGAATATATTTACCAAAGCAAAACAGAATGAAACTTAAACTTTCTCATCATCAATAGGTCAGAAGTATATAAATAGCTTCCTAAAAAGAGGTGTATCTATGAAAAACAATATAAATGAAAATAATATTAATAACAAGTCTTTAAGGGAAATTATGAATATGCATAATCAACTTGGAAACATACACATTTGCTATGTATGTGCACTACTGAAATATATGCATTATGTAGGTGTCTCGCTTACTCTTCTCTCGCTGCTGGGACAAATACCCGACACCCACAATGAAGGAAGGAAGGTCTATTTAGCTCACAGTTCCTGGAGGGTTCAGTCCACACTCCGCTGGCTCCGAGGCAGAGCGGCACATGGCGGAGGGCAGCCTGTCATGACAGGGGCAGAGAGCAGAAACAAAGTGGAGGAGTAACGGTGACATCTGCAACAGAGAGGAAGTCTGTCTCCCTTAGCTTGCATTCAGGCTCCGGGCCCAGGCTGGGTGTAGCACTCACACCATACTCGGTAGCAGTCACACCCAGCAGCACTCACACCCGTAATCCCAGTAGATCATGAGTTAATCTCAAGCTCTATATGTCTGCCCTAGGATTGCATGAGGCTTTGGGGGGACAACTAGTCACAAACCAACCATAACAATAGGAGATATATGTCTATATATCTACATATAGATATATAGATATATATCTTTATATTCAGCAAGTAACTAGTTATACATGTATAGATATATAAATATATTCTTTCAAACTATTTTTTAATTTTACTATTATCCACATTGCAAAACTGAGCTACACACAAAGTATATAGAGAAGAAGATAAATCAGGTAGATCATGATGGTTTTTCTAAAAGCCCTTTAGACTGTTCTACAGAGTTAGGACTTCAAAGTAGAGACTGAGGGCTGGCAAGATAGCTCAGAGCCTGAGCACAAGCTTAGGCAAGTGCAGGGACCAGGATTCGACCCCTGTCACCACATGCTGCGCCAGCCCCACCCCGGGCACACTGAGCCAGCCAACAAGGCCAGGCGTGGGGAGGCCGCCTGTAATCCCAGCACTGGGGAGGCTGAGGCAAGGGGATCTACAAATGCAGGCTGCGTAGTGAGACCCTGTACCAAATACACACACAAGACGTAGACACTGCGTGTGGTGCAGCTAAGAGCGCGCTCGCCAGGCCTGCGCGAGACGAACAGCGTCGTAGTCAACCGCCCTTCCCAGGCCGGTGTTCTCCCGAGTCCTCAGCTCACTCCCTGTCATCCCAGGAGCTTTGGTTTCTCAAATAATCAAGCTTGTTCCTAACTTGATAGTGTTTCCCCCCTCGTGAAGGATGTTATCAATGACGACTTTTGATCTTTTAAGACATGTTTCTGACGTTAAAACTACAATTTAAATGATACCACCAACGCAGAGCTTCCACGGCAGCTCCAGGCAGGCGCTGTGGGGCGGAGGGGCAGGGAGGCGCCTCGGAGAGCTGCAGCGC
>NW_004524813.1:2264036-2275435 GCF_000260255.1 Octodon degus
AAAGAAAGAAAGAAAGAAAGAAAGAAATAGCAATGAGACAGTTTCAAAACCGATTAGTAGGACAGTTTCAATAACTAATATGTTCCATATTGTTGTCTTCTTAGTGGTTATTCATAGTACAAGATGCAGACATGACTTCCTGTCCACAAACACTACTAGAACAACTCTTTCTAGTCATTGAATTAAGAGAGTAAATAGGATCACAAGTCGGCGTCTTGTACAGCAATTAACCACTAAGAAGAATATATGCAGTGTGTTATTTGTTGAAACTGTACTTCCGATTTGATTTGAAACTGTCTCATTGCTATCTGTTTATCAATAAAACTTTGAGAAAAAAAATAAAAAAAACAAATAAATAAAATGAATTAAGAGAATGCAGCTGTCTATCCTATTTTGAATATACATATACAAAATGGTCCTTCATTTGTATCCCTTGTTTTTGTTTAGTTTTGTCAGAGTTGGGTATTCCACTGTCATTTAAATATTGCAGGTACGTCCATTCAGCAACGCATTCCCATGTGGTCCCGGAGTCCCAGCGCGCCCAGGGCCGGGCCGGCGCAGGGCGGTGCTGGGGATCGAATCCCGGCCGGGGGCTACCTGGAAGCGCTCCCCTGCTGAGCTACGCTGCTGGTGCTCATTGGATTTCTCTAGTCAAAAATTTTCATGTTCTCAGAATATGAAAATTTAAGACTTATTTTACTGTTCTTGATGCAAAAAATATATATATATTTATGTAGTTTTATGTGATGATTTAATATGGGTAAATATGTTCAAATCTATGTAAACACATTTTTTTTTGAAATCTGGTATATTTACAAAAATATAAATTATCATGTATATTTATACGGTTGTTCTCTAGAGTGTTAGGCTACTTCCTCTGATCTAACCGGAACCTGGTACCTATTACTTACCTTTGAAATAAGTTGTGAGAACTGCGTATTTAGATACATTGCTTTAATCTACAATTGCATAATTTGTGTCTACCTTTGTACCTTACTAAAAATATACAAAAATAGGTTTCTGGAACTATCAAGTTCATCTATTTCTGTTAAATCATAAGCTATTTTATTTTTCATAAACACATCTTGATGAATATAAAATTTTATGTGAAAATATTAACTTTAAGGGCCAGCCAGTCTGCTCAGCGAACTAAAGCACCTGCTTAGGCAGAGCACAGTGGCCTGCCCGAGTTCGATGCCCTGCGTGCTGGGCCCGCCCCGCCCCCTGCGGTGCTCTGAGACTTGGATTAAGACTGGGTGTGGTGGTGCGCACGTGTAATCCCAGCGCTTGGCAGGCTGAAAAGAGGAGAATCACTGTGAGTCCAATCTATGTAGTGAGACCCTGAACACCCTGTAGACCCTCTGTCAAATACATAAAGACAATAGTAACTTTAATTTTTAAATTTATTTTGCTATTAGTATAAAAGCATAAATTGTTATGTCGTTGTTTTGCTCTCATTCAGTTCTTTGTTAACTGAATTAAAGGATTTTCTCTAGATGTTTGCTGAATGTTCTTTCTTTTTTTTTCTGTATTTAGTACAGGGTCTCAGGGTCTCAGGGTCTCACTACGTAGATCACATTCATAGTGATTCTCCTGTCCTCAGCCTCCCACGCACTGGGATTAGAGGCGCACGCTGCATACCCAGTCTCAGTCGCTCTCTCAGCGCACCCTGAGGGTGCGGCCGGCACAGCACACTGGGGATCGAACCAGGCCCTTTGTCTGCCTGAGCAGGTGCTTTCACCCGCTGAGCTATCATGCCGGCCCTTGAATTATTTTCTTGATATTAAGATTTTTAAAATGACTATGTCTAGATTCTTGTTTTAATAACTATGCTTCAAAAATTAAAATCTACCAATAAAGAACTATTGACTAACTTTGTTTTTCCAACTACATTTATTAAAACTTTCCATTATGTTACCACAGTTTTAAAAATAAAGCAAGGGGCGGGGAGATGGCTCAGTGGAATAAGCGCTTCCCTGGCAAGTGCAAGGGTCTGAGTTCAATTCCCAGTTCCGTCAAAAAAATAGTAATAATAAATAATAATAAATAAAGCAAACTTTTCTCTCAAGATTTATGTAATATAGAGCCTTCATTAATTAATACCATTTATAATAGTAGGTTTCCTTAAGATGCTTCTACAATACTGAGAAATTTTAACAATAACAAAACATTTTCAAATAGAGAATGAGTGTCAACAGTTTTGAGTTTAGCGGAGCCATGATAAAGCAATTTTAGGCTGCAGCGCATTGAACACAAGATGTTAAAAGTTTTGTGCAGCAATAATCCCATATCTAGATGAACTTCTGGTTGTTTAGAGAAAAAGTATACATGATTTTAAATAATTCTACAAGCAGAACTACTATACTCATGGTGCGGACTATAGATTTAAGATCTGACAGAACTGCCTTCCTTTTTCTTTTTGCCCTGCTGTGTTGGCCTTAACTCTTCTGCGTGTTAAACAAATGTTCTATCACTGAGCACACTCAATCTCAGCGCTGTCTCTGAGCTGAATAGACAATAGAAACCTGGATACGGATACGTCAGCCTAGGAAGAAACCTGTTTAAAACGCGCTTTCAAGGGATGGGACTGTTTCTATGTTGATATTGTTTCTATGTTGATATATAATATGAACACTGCAGATATTTGGGGATTCTTACAGAATTAGTGCAATTAATGATAGCCGTTGTAGCAGATGGATCTAACATTTTAGGAAATTAAAAAAAAATGAATTCAATCTTAATCTCCACAAAATCTAAATGTTATTAATCACCCCTCTATTATCTTGCAGTTTCTATCTTTGCAACATGTTCTAAATTTAACTGTACCTGAGGAAGACAAAAAGGGATGGAGTTTGGCCTGGAAGAAACATATTTCACTGCAACTAAGTGGACATAGTACAGAGCCCCAAGTGTATTGCAAAATGAGGGTAGATGACCAGAACTCATCGACGTTTTGTGAAGATGACCTCTTGCCACAGACATTATTAGCAGAGCATGATGCAATAGATTTAACGTCAGTGCCCCTATTTAAGTAGGATGAAAGATCTCCAGAAGATGTTAGATTGGAATATGACAACGCTGTATATCTAATACAGCTAATATGATTAATGTATTGATATTTTAAGTATATTAAGGTGGTAGAAGTTGACACAACCTTGGGCTGCTCTCTTCTCATGTGTTGAAGTCTAGAATTTCTTTTCAGGCACTGCAGCTGGGGGCCACTAGCTTTCACTCTCCCCCTGTAGTACCCATCATTGGAAATTGGCACAAATGATCCTCCCGAGTGACGGGCTAGGAAGATGGGAACTCAATGAAGGATGCTGATGAGTTTTAATAACAAGGTGTCTAACAGTAAGTTTCAGACATGCAGAGGATATTTGTGGACTGCATCCTCTACTTGTGATCCTACGCTGTGATGAAAAGTCCTACAGACTGATGCACAGCACATGTCCTTCTGCTTTTGCTTGCCACTCTAACATCTAGCTGTTGGGATAAGAAAGAGTTAATGTAAAGACACGCTCAATAACCTGCAGGCATGTGGGACGAGGAAAAAGGAATCAGGACAGCAGCAGCTGCGGGAGTAACCAGGAGCACTTGGGACTTGAGGACACCCTGTTTTTGCGTCTTTGCTCCCAGATGCCCAGCAGGTTCTCATGTAGAGTATAGCCTAACAGTAATCTTGGACACATACGGTGGGGTCTTGTTATGTTCACCTGAAGTAACGCGGAGGTGGAGGCTCAAGATACATAAACATAACAACCAAAGGCGGGCGGCAGCCTTTTGGCTCAGGCCCTCACTTTGCTTGTGCTGAGTGTCCATGTGTCTTTGAGTCTTTCCCAACATTTAGCTACATCTGTAGGTTGCTGTGTGCTAAGAATATGTTTTTTACTACAATATTTTAAAAAGAATAAACAGCTTATTTACTTATTTTAATGTATTTGGTTGTTGCAGAGCCTCACTATGCAGCTCGAACTCATGGTGACCCTCCTGCATTCTGCCTCCCCAGCACTGAGATCACAGGTGTGCACCACTACGCCTGGACTCTGTGGCTGGCTCCACATACCCTGGGGACAGGGCTGGCGTGGCATGTGGGTAGTGTCCCGGGTCGAACCGCAGTCCCTGTGCTTGCCTAAACTTGCCTCAACAGGCGCTTTAGTCCTCTGAGCTATCTCGCTGGCCCCATTTATTTAGTTATTTATATATTTATTTTCCTTCTTAATTCTCTCCTGAGCTACACTTCAAATCTGATTATGAGGCCCATTGTTGGAGAGAAGTGAACTGTCAGTTGTATTTTCAATTACAGAAACTTTTCTACTCCAACACAGCATACTAAACAGTGGGTCATCTTTGGTTATAATCTTCCTGGGGAAATGCTATCTGCTGAAAGGAAAGAAAAAAATATTTCTCTTGTTTATATCAATTCCACTTCACAATCTAAGATAAAATGTGATGTTAAGTTTCACAAGTGTTATTTCTCACTTTAGATTGAGACATAAAAATATGAGTGGAAAAAATATTTCACTTTTCATGCTTCTACCAAAATGATAAAGATTGGAAAAAAAATGGGATAATAAATCAAAGCTTTGAATTTTTCTCAAGGCTATGCCAATATTGAAGAGCTCAAAGTGCTACAAAGTCTTTCTTCTTAAGGATTTTATATAAGCTTTAGTTATGCAGACAGAAATGATATTTCATAGTTACGTTATACAAAACCATACTTATTAATATAAAATATACCTTTATTTTTATTTTTGAAAAATAATGAATTTTATTACAGGTAACTTGAAGAAGTTGTTTACATTTGATGAAACTGTGCACATATGGGATCCTGAAAGAAAACTCTTGCAATAGCTAAAAGAGTCAAGAAAATAACAGAACATTTAAAGACATCCTATCAGATAGAGAAATAAATAGCCCTGGAAAAGTACAAGTGTACAGTAGGGTAGGCACTTCACAGAAGGGAAAATTTGAACTGCACGTAATTATATGAAGAAATATTCAAAGTCACCAGCTATCAGATAATTTTTAATTAAAAACAAGGAAATAGCAATTTATAACAATTAATATGGTAATGATTAGGTCATAAAAGTTTTATTTTAGAAAAGGAAATAAATGCATTATTATAGAAATTCCATGGGCCTGTGAGATAGCTCAGCAGTCTAAAGCGTCTGCTTAGGAAGCTTAGGAAAGCGTGCAGGGACCGAGGTTCGAACCCTGGTCCACATGCCATGCCAGTCTTGCCCCCGGGGTGGGCTGAGTCGGCCAAAAAGAAAAAAGAAGTCCCCGGCACACTAGTACCGGGGTTCCAGGCGTGTGCTACCACGCCAGGTCCAGGCCAGAATGTGGGCGCCCACCTCCGAGGCTGAGAGGGCCCCGGGCTCCAGGGCTGAGACGGCGCAGCATGTGGAGCCAGGGATCAAACTCATGTCCTTGTTTGATCCAGGTAGGTACTTACGCCTCGGAGCTATTTCTTCGGCCCTGTTACAAATCTCTTTTTGAAAAATTCATTTTAATGAGAAAAAAGATAAAATAACAATGAAACAATTTCAAAGCAGGTTAGTAGGACAGTTACAATAATTAATATACTGCATATTGTTCTCTTCATAGTAGTTATTCAGAGGACAGGATGCAGACATGATATCTTGTCTAAACAATGTTAGTACAAATTTTTATTCTCAACGAACTACGAGAAAGTAGCTGTGTATGTATCCTAACTATATTGTATATACATATATATTCTTTTTCACAACAAAATAGTCCTCTATTTAAATCACCCGTGTTTTGTTAGAGATGGGGCTTCCATTGCAGTTAGAGAACTTCTATTTGGAGAAGTCTTTAAAGGACCTTTTCATACTTGATGCCAGTCCAAACAAATCTTTATAATATTGTTTATATCAACTTTATCTTTACTAACAACAACAAAAAGTCCAAGTCACCTTTACTTAAATAAACCATTTGTGATGCTTAGTTACAATGCAATAGAACTCAGTAATAGCAAGGGAAGCTGTTTATGATGACAACAGTTTTGTGACTCTCAAAGGTATTGTGCTGCAGCAAAAAAAAAAATCTGAAAAGGGTTTATATAGCACATAGATTATACTTCCTTTCATTTAATTTTTCAAAGTGACATAGTTACAGTAATAGAGAACACATTAGCTTTCCACAGACTTAAAATTTGGGATTAATGTGAATTCTAAGGGCCAGCAAAAAGAAGGTGACAGTGTAACATCCTGTAGCTCAGTTGTGTCCCAAATTTTCTGATCAAGGAGATTATGGGTCCACAGAGGAAAGTGATCGATGATGTAGAGTGTGCCTAAGGAGAGTCACATGGAGAGAAAACATTCTCTCAGGTTTTCACAGAGAGCACATTGGCCAAGCAATGGCCGGGACTCATCCACATGGCTGACACTGACAAAGGTTCTACAATCTGAGGTACAGGATCTCAGGATAAATCCTGAGGGGATTTCACTGACCTTCTCAGACCCAAAAGCTACAACTCTTGTTGCATAGGTCCTGTTTTACCTTGGTCTTAACCATCCAGCAGAAAAATATAAAAGTGAGGTGTGAAAAGTAAAGCCATACTAATATGCTGAGCTGTAAAAGGTTCAAGTCTACAACTTCTGACTCTGCCAGTCATATGGATAACCCACTACCACTATGGACTACTGGACTATGTTGGATTATTTTCTGAATTCACACACCTATAATATTTAAATGGCAGTGGAATACCCATGTCTGACAGGACTAAACAAAAAAAGGGGATACAAAGAAAGGACCATTTTGTATCTTTATATACAGAAAAGTTAGGATAGATATACAGCTATTTTCATTTAATTCAGTGAGAAGGATTTGTACTAATAATGTTTGGACAGGATATGTCTGCATCTTGTATTATGAATAACCACTACACAGGCAACAATATGCCATGTATTAATTATTGTAACTGTCTTACTAACCTGTTTTGAAATGGTCTCACTGTTATTTGTTTCTCAATAAAATAAATAAAAATAAAGAAGGTGACTTGGATTATGAAAAGTGCTAAAATCTGGTTTAAAGTCACAATATAAATCTTCACATGTGATGAACATCCAGAATATTATACTGTAAAAAATACCAAGACACTTGGTAAAAAAATCTAAATAAGGTCTATAGTTTTGTTAACAGGACTCAATGTTGAATCCTGGCTTCAATATTGTACTATGTTAGGAGTTAGCCATGTAGAGCCTTGCTAAAGGGTACACGCAAACACAAAACAATAACAACAAAAAACTAAAACAAAGTAAAAGAAGAAGAATGCATTTACAAATTTTAATACTGGAAAAATTGACATATTACTTTCAAGATAACCGAAAAATATTTATTATATCTTTCCAACCAGGAACAAAGTATCCTAGTAATTATATTTATTTAGGCAGGTGCTTATCCTACTGAGCTCTCTCCTGGGCCCAATTCTATCTATTCAAGTCTTCTCTTTAGTCTTTTCAAAACTTCATATATATGCACACAATTCACAATATTCGTTGTACATTTTGGATCTTATTTACTCATTCAATTTCCCATACTGTTAAGAAAATATGTTGTTTACACTTATGGCTCTGGTTTATTTCAATATGAGCATGGTCTCTAAAGACAAAATATAATAGGGAAAGGAAGACAAGGAAAAAGAAAAATATATATTTATACATAAGATAGTTAACATAGTTATAAGATAGTTAACATAGTTATACTTATTTCTTAGTTCATTGAAAAGTAGATAATAGAAGTTTTTTCTATTACTGTTTGAACAAGATATAATGTGTATCTTGTATTTGAATAACTATTATGAAAACAATGCACAATGTATTAATTATTATAACTGTCCTAAGCTGTTTAAAATTTTTACTATTTTATTTTTTTCTTTAAAATAAAAGAGGCTTCAGATACTTATATCTATTTATTTATCTATCTATATTTCTATCTATCCATGTGAATTTACATGTAGCATCGTTAGCCATACCAGTGTTGTAAGAAATCAGTCGGAGTTGAAAGAAATGACAAGAAGACTGTATTAACATAGCTGTGGAGGACTCCCGAGCTTGATCACTCTAAGTGAGTCTGAGCCACTGAACTTCTCACATTCATTGAGGGCTAAAATCAGGCTAAGGAATGTGCATGACTAATTTGGTGTAAACAAATTACTGTCTGTATTGCCTTTGGGAGTTCACCGATCTCTAAGTTCACATAACAGTAGACGGTGATAACATCCAGGTGAAGAATCAGAGAACAGACAGACCCCCTCAAGGAAATCCTGTCATCTGTGGCCTTGTGTCTCAGCTTGCCAGAATTTACGAGAGACAGCAGGTCTCCCTGGGCTCTGCCTCTTGAGCTTTGCCACTTGGGACAGCAGGCTTCTGTCTCATATCACTAAGCTGGCTGCTCTAATTGTATTTCTACCAACATTATGGAAATGATTAATACTTCAGCTGGAAATGATAATTATGCTGATTTGATTATTATGCACTTTAGATATATATGAAATTATCCTACTGTACTCCATGCATATGCAGAAGGATTATGTTTCCATAAAATATTACTTATGGTTGGATAAATGGCATAATTAATATATTCATAAAGATACTCGAGGTGTATAGGTAAAATATTCTATAAATTCAAATTATGATACTTATATGATTCTATTTATATGAAATTATAAAACCAATAAACAAATAAATATATATGTACCCAAGACAATTCAATGGTGTAGTGGCAGCGTGGATTTACTGAGTATACTATTATAGCCAAGGGAGCCACAGAGGTCTATTTCATATCTTGAAAGAGACGGGACTGGCTGGATAGCTCAGTGGACTAAAGCAATGCTTAGCCAGGCGCAGCAGCCTGGGTTCAATCCCCAGCATGCCATGCCTGCCCAGACTCTGGGACACGCTGAAGTGGTGATTAAGACTGGGCGTGGTGGCTTACTCCAGTAATCTTAGAACTTGGGAGGCTGCAAAAAGGAGAATCACTAAGAGTTCAATCTACGTAGTGAGACCCTATAGACCCTGTAGACTTTGTCCTAAATACATAAAAAAAGAGATGATGGTTAGGTGAGTGTATATATATGCTATAAACTGCTATATCTTTGTATTTATTTATTTATGTATTTGGTACAGGGTCTCACTATGTATCTTGAACTCTTAGTGATCCTTTTGTTTTCAGCCTCCCCAGTGCTGGGGTTACAGGCCTGTACCACTATGCCTGGACTTGTTGGCTCAGTGCGCCCCGGGGCCTGGGGTGCAGCGGTATGTGGTACCTGGACTCTAACTCCAATCCTTGCTGTTGCCTAAGCATGTGCCTAGTTCAATGAGCTATCATGCCAGCCCTAACTGCTATACCTTTTAGTTATCTGAAATACTAGAGAAATGAAAAGAAATAATTAGAGAAACAGAAAAACACAACTCTGACTTTGTAATGACTTTTTCAGCAATTAGGAAAGGATTAGCAAAATAATCAATACAAATTTGGATGGAACTTATCAAACCTACACTGTTACCAAAAATGTGGAATGCTTTTAACTGTACACGTACCATCATAGTGATAAGCACTATACTGAAGCATAAAGCATGCACTAAAGACTGACAAAATTGATTTTTATGGAAGCCATCATCTGTCCATAACGTAACTAAATTGGTCTAAATCTAACTATGTTATTTATAAAAGGCGAAAGATTTATACAATCTGAAGAGAAACCAGAGTTTGGCTATGTTATTTATAAAAGCCTAAATTATATGAAAATTGTGTAGTACATTTAGCAAAAAAAAAAAAAAAAAAAAAAAGCCAAGGGAAATTGCAAAAGGTAAATTAAGAGCATATTCTGGATTGAATGATTAGTAAAAAAAAGTACAACCACTTAATATTTGGCCCAATTTTAAAAAGTACTTGAAAAGAATGTCACAGATTTAGGTCTTACTGAAAAATCAATAAAATGTATTGTCATGCTAGACGCACAAACAAATCAGCAAATTTAAACAGCAATTAGTTACAGACATTGAATAGCAGAAAGAGAAACCAAGGAAACAGAAATTAAACAAGTACAAAATGTATTTGTTCTATAAAACAATCGTATTTAGAACATTAAATATAGCTTTAGAGTATAAAAGCATAGAAACACAAAATAGTACTTCAGAAAAAGAAAGAGGATGCATACAGTCATAACTTACGTTAGAGGGACAACAAAGACATATCATGAATAAATATTTGGCTTTAGGCTTCCAAACTGGGAAGAAAATGAAAAATTCTTCAAAAACATAATTAAACAAAAGGGACATAATAGAAAAAAGATGTCAACATACCATACCTATATTTAAACTGTATTTTTAAACATTTTTTTAATTTAAAGAGAATTTAAAAAAATATATAAAACAATAGAGATGATACAGAATTTTAAAAAACAAGATGAAACTGATATAGAGGAATGAAACTCCCAACCTGGAAGATACTTTTGCTGAGTGTATATTCCTAAAAAACTGAAGAATGAATTTTAGGAACAATGGAGGTTAAGAGCAGAACACATATTTTGGGGGAAAGAACACTCTTCTCTGAGAGGACAAAAGGAGGATCAGAGCAGGCTGCCCCCAAAGCTGTGTCTTCCAAGAGTACAGATAGCATGAAAACGTAAGATGAGCTGGATCTGAGAGGGACTGAGATCTCGCTTAGGTGGGCATGAGGTGGGACAGAACTGTGGTCAGCCAATGAGATTACAAGCACCATTGCTCAGGTCAAATTGATTAAATCCAGGATGAAATGGGGAAGTAAGTCACGTGGTAAGTAGGTACAGCAAGGGCAGGAATACAGAACTGGGACTTTTCCTGTAGGGGGGTGGGTGGGTGAGTTGAGGACACTCATGTAGAATATCAATCTTGGATGCTGTCTTTAAGGGAGGTATGAGCCTGCATTTGGTTACTCTTTTGTCTTGAGGTCTGGCCCACAGCAGGGGTCTGTCTCTCCGGAAGTTGTACAGTCATCTTGTCTTCTGTTCTGTCTCCTTGAGGGCCTGGCCCTGTCTGACTGCCTGGAATATTTCTGAGTCAGCTGCCTGGAACAATATGAATTCAACAAAAATTGTTACATTGTACATATTGTCTTCAAAGTAGTTGCTCAGATTATCAGATAAAAGGGTGTCAAATTGGTCAAAATAAGAATTTTAGGCATTGACTGCTTCCTTCAAAAAAAAATTTAAAAAAACAGTGGAAAATTAGTACAATTTCTAGTGATCTTGTGTACATACATAAATGTTTTCCTCTTTCTTTTTTCTTTTCTCCTTTCCCTCATCTCAGTTATTCTTTCCTTTTGAGCACTAGATTGCTCTTTTCTTTTTCTTTCTTTCTTTCTTTCTTTCTTTCTTTCTTTCTTTCTTTCTTTCT
>NW_004524813.1:2277051-2284421 GCF_000260255.1 Octodon degus
AAAAATAAAATAAAATAAAAATAAAAATAAAAATAAAAATCTTAGGCGAAATACTCAATAGCATTCCTCATCTAGGGAATTTAAAGTCTCAATAAAGCGCTACCTCAGATCTGCTACCACATATCTATCTAAAATTAGACTAAGCAAACCTCATGTTAGCATCCAGAACTTCCCTGTATTACTGACTGCCCTGCAAAATGAACACCCTCTTTGCTATAATATTTGGTAATTTCTCATCAAGATGATCAGTATATGTGAACACAAACATCCAGGTATTCACCCAAATGAAATATTCATAAACGATTTAATTGCACTGTAAATTATATGAGCTTTATAATACCTCAAAACAAGAAAAACTAAAGTTCCCTCAAGGAAATTAATTGACATATATTAATTTTTTAAATACCATTTAGTTCTTAAATGCATAATTTACTGATATGTGCAAAACAAATTAATTTCTAAGCCAAGAAATCCATCATAATAGTGTACTTACTGTGTTGTTGCATTTATAGCAAGTTCTGTTTTAGAAAAACTCAATTATGGAGCAAAATCAGAAAAACAATTTGATTCTGTATATTAACTGAAAAAGGCATGAACCAACTTTCCAAAGTGATAAAAATTCTCTACAGTGGCACTACATCAAATCTTTCCTCCTCAAATGTCCTCAGAGTTTACATTTTGTTTAAAGAATGGTAACTGGGCCATTGAATTTCTATGAAAAATGAAAGACAAAGTTTATATACAGTAAATAGAGTCATTTGTTTTATATTTTCCTCTCTCTTCTATAAGTATCTCTTTGTTATAGAAATTGCCTTAGTACTGGGGAAAATCACTAGTTGAGCACAACATTCTAAAAAATACTCCTTATGTTCAATTTAAATTATCAGGCAGTTTTCATTAAAATTGCTGTTGTTGGAAACGTCTATTTTCTTAGTGCAAACCTAATTCACTATGATGTTCATTCCTTTCACTTAATATTGAAAATCTTGAAAGATTGTGGAATTAGTTACAAAAAAGTCTAGATATATACACAAATGTAACATTCATAAATAATTTTATTTTACTGTAAATTACATCAGCTCTATTTATATACATATGTGAGTATTAAATACACTTAGGGCTATAAGACTTTAATGATTAAGGCAAAGCTAGACGTGAGTAATGACATTGCAGCTATTGACAAATTGGTGATGAAGATTTGCTGAAATTCACCCTGATGACATTAACGTGCAAGTCCTATCAATGGACCACTCATTGAAGGATAAAGAGCATCTTGTCAGAGCTTCCAAGTTTAGGATTGGTAATTTTATGTTGTGTAACATTTCCAGGAAGTACATGAATGTGAGACAAAATTCCAGCAAGTAAGATCAGCGATTGTGAGAAGTAGCAGACAAAAGATATTAGTAAATTAAGTTGCAGATGTGGATATAAATTTATATATGGATATAAGTGATTATATTATTTTTCACTAATAATCATAGTGCCTAACAATTTGAAGAACAATTAGCTTTATAAAGTGCATTTCTACCTCCAGTGAGAGACAACAATGAATTCAAATTTTGATTTTCAATCTTAAACATATTTTCAGGGAGGATTTGTATTAAATTCCCCAAGCAGCAATTTATTGAAAGCAAAACATACCTTAATGCAAATTATATTCTGTCCATTTAATTATGCAATAGTAGATAGATGCATGTAATAATGATGCGGCAAGCAAATTTTTTGATGAGAAATAAATAAATGTTTCTCTACATTGTAAGTCCCCAAGAGAGTATAAAGAGAATGTGCTCTTTGATATTTTTCATTATTGTTATTCCTAAATGCCACTGTATGTATTTTTAATTATAAAATATTTAATATGTCAGTTATATTTGTTACACACTAGATATTAGTATAGACTATAAAGTTTTATTAAAAATTTCACTATGTTCAGAGAAAAACACAAACATAAAGAAAGTGACAGTGTATTATTAACCATGGTTGCATTTCAAATGAATTGTAAATGGGCAGCTGGTGGTATATTCAATTAGACATAACTGTACAAATTTCATATACATATATATTTATACACACACCACATTTCTGAGATCTACTTTATCTCAGTCCATCCATCCATCCATCCATCCATCCATCCATCCATCCATCCATCCATCCGTCCACTAAAATAAAGTCATTCGATTGATTCAATGCAGGAAAGAACTTACCCATTCACCTTGGTAAAATTTGGCATGGACTGTGTCTCTAATTATAACATGAATGACTTTAAAAAGAAGCAAGTAAAAATATGCAAACTATGTCACTCTCTTACTTCTTTATTTTTTTGCCATTATTTTGTTGTTTTAAAGAACTCCAAATAAGCCCAGTTGTTTTTAATCTCATTTAAATGATCTTATAGATCTCACTGGTCTATTTTTGGAGTTAAAACTTGCTAACAGGGCTGACAAGATGGCCCAGCAGACTAAAGTGCCTGCTTAGGCAAGCACAGGGACCGCGGGGGCTGGGAGCCGGTGGGTGGGTTAGACCCGCACACTACATGCCATGCCAGCCCCACCCCTGGGTTTGCAGAGCTGACAACCGAGACCAGGCTTGGTGGCGTAGGCCTTAAATCTCAGTGTGGGGCAGGCTGAAAACAGAGGAATCACTACCAGTCCGAGTTCCTGTATCAAACACATACATTTAAAACAAAAAAAAAAAATGCTGACAATATCTGAGCTATCATATTTTTAAAATTTTCTTTCTTTCTTTCTTTCTTTCTTTCTTTCTTTCTTTCTTTCTTTCTTTCTTTCTTTCTTTCTTTCTTTCTTTCTTTCAGGTCTACAAGGTCTCACTACATAGATTCGTAGAGATTCTCCTATTTTCAGCCTCCCAAACGCCGGGATTGCAGGCTGGTACCAAGCCCAGTCTCAATCGCTGTTTCAGAGCACCCCAGGGGCGGGGCCAGCACAGCAGGTCGGGGATCAAACTCCTGCCCCTGAGTCTGCCTAAGCAGGCACTTTTATCTGCTGAGCTGTCTGGCCAGCCCCCATCTTTTTAAATTTTAAAGTTGTGAATTTGAAATTTGGATTTAGAAAGTACCTCCTTATCCTGCTAGAAGCCAACTACTTCATTAAGAAATGTTTCATATCTTAGGGTCTTATTTTTCTTTTCTGTATTATAATCTGTTTAGGGCATAATATATATGCCCTCATTGAGAGTTTGAGCTTACTTTCATATTTTCTGTAAAATTCTTAGACAAGTTTACTACTGTAATAGCTCACTGTTATAATACATAATTTTACAATTATACTACTGTAGTCAAATTCATATAGAGGCTTATTAAGCATACGGTTATTTTCTAAGATAAATTTAGTTTTATAAAATCATACATTGTAAAATTTAATTTTTGTCTCACAGCTCAGTATTTTGGGATATAATTAAATCACCGGTCCCACAAGGAAAAAGAAGCATCTTTGTTTTCTGTGTCTTCATACCTTGTCTTGTCTATATTCTATTTAATTTTATGAAAAAAGCAACAAGAAAATAACAATAATTATTGTACTGTGTATCCTTCTTAAACACTTTATAGACAGCTGTAAAAGTATCACAAAAGAGAACAATATTTTTTGTTAAAAATGCAAATTGATAAAAAAATTGAAAATGATACAAAATTTTATTAAACAAAGCAATAGGAATTTGATAATGGTTGTTTTAAAAAGAGAAAGTTATAAGAAACTAAAAAGAAGAAAAAATTAAGAAGGATATAATGTTAGGTATTAACAGCTCCTTTCAACAGACCAGCAGAAATCAGCAGTGCAATTATAAAAACTATCCTGCATATATACATAAATCTCTCTTTCTTTGTCCTTTTCCTCATCCTAGTTTTTCCTTCCGCTTGAACAGATTCTTTCTCCATCACAATACTGTTGTGCCTTTCAGACTTTATTTAATCTTTCAGATTCTCACACTAGAGAGACAATACAATGTTTACACATGCAGGTCTGATTTCTTTCACTTATCAGTACTAGTATCTGGTTGCATCCATTTAACTTAAAAAGCCTTGAATTTATCTTTTACAGCTGAGCAATACTCCATTGTTTAATGGAGTATTATTTTAATGGAGTATTAATTCCCACCTTCTTTATCAGTTCCTCAGTCGGTGGGCATTTGGGTTGTTTCCAAGATGTAGCAATGATAAATGGTGCTCTTATGAACAGAGGTGCTCATGTGCCACTGTGGCATGATGCTGTCGGCTCTTCTGGAAAATTACCTAAGATGGGAATAGCTGGTTGAAGGCGACCTCCAATCCTAGCTTTTGGGGCAACTCCACTCTGATCTCCATAGTAGCTGTACAGCCTGAACTGCTTCCAAGAGTGGCAAAGGGCTCCTTTGCTGCCCCAGTCTGTTCAGCATTTGTTATTGGTTGACTTCTTTGTGATATCCATTCTTTCTGTTGTGAAAAGGAATCTCAGCGTTATTTTAATTTGCATCTCTTGATGGAACAATGAGGCTGAGCAATGTTTCATATATTTGTTTGCCTTTTGTATTCCTTCATTTGTGAGGTGCACATTCATCTCAGATGCTCAATTTAGGATTGGGTCTTTGAATTTGCGAGACCTGATTTTTTAAAAAATTATTTATATATTCTGGATAGAAGTGCTTTGTCTAAGGGACAGTCTGCCATATTATTTCCCAATTCATGGGTTTTCTTTTTACTCTGTAGGTAGTTTAGTGCATAGAAACTTCAAAATGATGAGATTATAATCATGGATTCTTTGAAGTAGTTCCCATGCAATTTGGTTTTTGTTCATACACTCTCTTCCTGTCCCTGCTTTTAAGGTGTCTACCCACTTTCACCTCCAGAAGATTTAGAGTTTCTTCTTGAATATTTGTATCTTTGATTCCTTTTGTCTGTAGTTTAGTGCATGGGTTTAATTTTGGCCATTAGCATATGGAAAGCCAGTTTTCCCAGCACCATTTATTAAAGAGGGTATGTTTCCTCGAGTGAACATCTCTGGGCCCTTTGTCAAAGAGAAGGTGTCTGAGTGTGTTTGTAGTTGTGTCCACATCTTGTAATCTGTTCAGCTGACCCTTGGATCTGCTAGGTGCCAGTACTGTGCTGATTTTATCACAGTAGCTTGGCAGTGTAATTTCAGGTCAGGGATTGTGACGCTTCCTGCTTTTCCTTTGTTGCCAGGATTGCTTTTTATATTCTAGGGCTCTTCTAGCTCCACATGAATTTTAATAATGTTTTCTATAGACTGTGAGCTCTATGAATGGTATTTCAACAAGTATTGAATTTTATCTGTATAACAATTTTGTGAGTTTGGCCATTTTCACAATATTAGTTCTTCCTGTCCATGAGAAAGGAATGCCTTTCTATTTTGTGAAAACATCTTTGGTGTTGTTTTTTAGAGCACTATAATTTTCACTGTATAAATTATTTACTTCCTTTGTGAGATTGATTTCTAAGTATTTCATTTTGGGGAATGTTATTGTGAAAGACATAGTTTCCAAATTTCTTGGTGCACTCATTAATTTTGTATAGAAATTCTACTGACTTTTGAGTGTTTAATTTATATCCTGTTACACTACTGAATTTGGTTATTCACTCTACAAGTATCCTACTGGGAGTTTCTGTGGTCTTGGTCCAGTATCCTTTCATCTGCAAATAATAATTTCCCCTCTTCCTTTCCAATCATTATTTATATTATTTATTTTTTTGTCTAATTTCTCTGGCTAAATGTTTCCACATCTACATTGAATAGGAGTGATAACAGTGGGCATCCTTGTCTTGTTCCTGATTTTAGAGTGAAAGCTTTCTGTTTTTGTCCATCTAGTATGATGTGGATCATTGGTTTGTCATAGAGAGCTTTTATCAGATTGAGGTGAAGGTCATCTATTCTGATGTAGTGTATGATTTTTATCATGAATGAGTGTTGGACTTTTTCAGAAGCCTTTTCTGCATCTATTGTGGTGACCATGTGAGTTTTGTCTTTGACTCTGCTGAGTCACTGTATTATTTTTATGGATTTATGTATACTGAGCCCTCCCTGCATTGCTGGGATGAATCCCTCTTGGTCATGATGCATGATTTTCTGGATGATTTGCTGCATTATGTTTCTTAGTATTTTGTTGAGGATTTTTGTGTCTGTGTTCATTAGGTAGACTGGCCTAGAGTTCTCTTTTTTGGTTATGTCCCTCTCTGGTTTTGGTATCAGAGTAGTACTTGCCTCCCTGAATGAGTTTGGGAGAACTGCTTCCCTTTCAATTTCACTGAAGAGTTTGAGAAGAGTTGACACTAGGTAATCCCTAAATTTTGCGTAAAATTAATCTGTGAATCCATCAGGATTTTCTTTTAGGTAGGTTTGTTTTTTAATTTCATTTTTTATTTCATTTACTGATATTGGGTTATTCAGAATTTTTGTATCTTCTTGATTCAGCTTTGGTAGTTCCTATGTATCTAGCAATCTGTCCATTCCTTCCGTGTTTTGCATCCTGTGAGAGTGAAGATTTTGGACCAAGGTATTGATAAGCTTCTGCATTTCTATAAGGTCTATAGTGATTTTTCCCTTTCCATTATTTGTTGCATAAAATTATTTGTTTTTCTTTTTTTTTGGATAAGGTTGGCTAAAAGTTTCCCAATTTATTTACTTTTTCAAAGAACCAACTCTTCAGTTCCTTAACTCTTTGCCTTGTTTTCTTCATATCTACTACATTTATTTCTGCTCTGCTTCGGAAATTTCCTTCCTTCTTTGGGCTTTGGTATTGACTTACTCTTCTTTTCCTAGGAGGTTGGGGTGCAGCATATGTTTATTTGAGCTTGTTCTGTTTTCCTAATGTGAGAATTTACCACTATAGATTTCCCTCTTAGGACAGCTTCACTGCATCTCATAGGTTCCCTTAACTTGTATCTGTATTTCTCTTCAATTATAAGTATTGTTTAATTTGTTCTTTAATTTCATCTTTGGCCCACTGATTGTTCAGAAAGGTGTTATTTAGTTTCCATTTGTTTATGTGGTTTTTGTCAATAATTTCAAATTTCATTGGACTATAGTCGGATAATATGCACGAGATAACTTCAATTCCTTTGCGTTTACTTAAGCATGCTCCATGTGCTTATATATTCTCTATTCTGGAGAAGGTCCCGTGTGTAGCAGAAAGCAAAGCACATTCTGGCCCAGTAGAGTGAAGCACTCTGTAAAGGATTACTAAGTCCATTTATTCACAAGTTTAGTATAATTTTGTTATTTCTTTGCTCATTTTTTTGCATGATTGATCTACCTCTTTGTGTCAATGGGTATTAAAGGCCCCCAATACAATTATGTTATTGTTTGTTAGATTTTTCCATGTTTGCTGAAATTTGTTTTATATAGTTGGATACTCCTATAGTG